>NW_021137693.1:0-520577 GCF_004193835.3 Ostrinia furnacalis
CTATTATTTATAGGGTCTTCAGCGCGTGTTTTGAACTGTTTTGCTCTAGAGTCAAGATAATCAACAATAAAAAAAATATTGTTGGTGCAAATAAAAATGTGATTGTGTGGCAAGGCAAACGCAAAACACACGCTGGAGACCTAAGACCCGTTTATACAATCCCTTTCCGAGTTGATAGATGTGTGCTTCTTCGTCCTACCTACTCGACTAACATTCGACTAAATTACTTTTATAGCTACAAATTTACGCGCCACTCCACTAAATTATTCGACCAGTGCTATAAAGGCTTATGAGCCTAAAAAAAGTGACGGCAGCGCCCATTTTAAGTATCAACTTTGGGTTATGAAGGGCCGGTCCATATTATTACAAGTCAATGGAATGGAACAGCTGATGTTGGACAGACTGACATCAACTGACATTTGCATTTTGCTGTCAAAGCCACCCACCGATTATTTTTAATGAGCCTTGCTTGTAATTGTTGTGTGGTATCAAGGTCCATGTGTGGTATTTTGAAAAACATTTCTTTGTGTACCTACTAATATTATATTTTATCTAATAAATTTCAGTTCAAGTCACAGAGGACATCTATCTGTAGTGACTAACACCAATATTATGTTGTGCGATACAATTTTCACCAGACTGTCCTAAAACCTAAGCCTAAAGTTGAAATATAATATAGCAGAGAAGATATTACAAAATGTCTTTACTAGATTTACCAATTGAAGTTCTGCTTCAAATTTTGTATGACTTAGAGCTAACAGATCTTCATAATCTCATGCTTACATGTAAAACTGCCAGAAATATCGTCATATCCAATAACTCAATTTGGAGGAATATTATTAAGTGCTGGAATCAAATGATTGTTCGTAACAGTACAGACAACAGGTTGGTATAGTTTATAATAGTACAAAAAGGTGATTTCATTGGTTTTCTAAAATAACAGATTTAAAATTTAATTTTTATTAATAATTTTGCAGTAAAATCAATACTCTTTCCATATATAACCAATTAAGGATTTCAAACAACTGGCGCAAAGGAATTTATAAAAATAAGGTAAGTGTACGGGATTAACATAATGTTCTATTTTAAATTCCTTTTCTTGAAGTGATGTCAAACATAAACTTTTTGGATATCTTTTACAACCAGTTGATATGAAGTGTTTGTTATGGCCCAAAGTTTAACTTGTAGAGAACACCATACTGCATTAAGTACCTAATTAAACCTAAAAACATAATTAGGTAATCTTACTAATTAACATTTATCACATTACTTGCAGGTTATCATTCAGCATAACACAAAGTACATGCCTTGGTTGTATTTTCACAACTCTCAACTGATTTTACTATCTGTGGGATCTGAATTACATTGTTATGAAGTAGATAGAAGAGGAACACTGCGTGGTGCCGCTCCTATTTGGAAATTTAAAGTGCCAACAGTTAAAAGGGGTGATATTCGCACAAATGATATCTCTAGATTTGTAAGGTCAGAAAATATTATATTTTGTGGAAATAGGTACGTAAGAATAAGATTTCATAATTATTTAAAAAGAAACTAAAGTTTTTCGTTGTAAATATTACATGTGTACAATTTTTTTTCAATTACAGAGATGGCAGCTCTACTGTGGCTCTATTGACACATCCGAAAAAAAGACCAAAACCATTATATTTCATTTCCAACTGTCAAGAGAGCGGAAAAGTAGAAGTGTCAGCTGTAGAGTTGGTTGCTAACTCGGAAAAGGTCTGTGCCATAACTGCCTCAATGCATAGCTCTAAACTATTGTTGTGGAATTTTAATAATGAAACATACTATGATGAAATAACTTCTTGGACAGACCCATCAGAAAATCCATCAAAATTTCGTAAGTCTATTTATTATACTATTTATGAACGGATGGAAATTCTGAATAAATGTGTGTACCTCTTAATTTTCCTACATCCTTTTTAGTCACAGAAATCGAGTTTCCCGAAGATATAGGAATAAGGTGCCTCAGCCTGCATAGTAGCAAGAGGAAAATAGCAGCTGGCCTCAATAGAAGTGTTATACCTGTTTTGATTGATATTGAAACGTAGGTGAACCTTTTGAACTCATATTTTTTGTATTGTATAAATGTAATTCTTATTCACTATCAATTTCTCCGTTATTCATAATTTATCATTATTTACAATTTTAATTATATTATGTATCTATGAAATCTCTATACATATTATTGTTTTTTTCTTAAATGTTCAATCTTTTTACAGGCGTAAATTTTTGTACAAACCCCTATTGGGTCGGTGTCATAAGCTATTAACTCGAGACATTAGGTGGCATGATCCGAATACGATTATATATGTAACAAACTATGGCACGGTGCACTATGTTGATGTGCGGGCAAAGAGAGTGGTGAGGCATTATTTATGTAATACTAACAATAACTACTTGGGACCTTTAATTATTTGTATGTCATTACTTATTACATTTCTCTCATCTTTATAGGTTCATGAAATGATGGACCCATTTCAAGCCTCATGTTACTGCCTCAAATCTGATGGTGATCGTGCAATAATTGTCGGCTCCTCAGAATATTCCCGCTGTGTTTTGTATGACATCAGAAAACATGATTCCCATGTTCAAGTAAGTAGTTTGTATGTAGAACTATATTTGTCTTTTCTATTTACAACTAATTTCCTCCCGCGATTTCGCCCGCGTTGAATTCAGTCTGTCATTTGATCATTATTTTATTGTGGAGTACATTTTTAACTATTAGAGATGAAACGGATATCCGGTAACTATCCGGTAGGCCGGATATCCGGCCTAAATTTACTATCCGGCCAGATACCGGATAGTAACTCACTATCCGGCCGGATACCGGATATTAAAAAACTACGACAATTTCCTATTAATAAAATGAAATACATTAATCTTTGAGGTAAACATTAATAAAATGGCTTATAATAATGACGGCTTTTATTTAAAGTCCAAAAAGTTACAAAAAGCCATAAGGCCTTTAAAAAAAACTAATTTCTTTTTCTGAGCTGTTCACTCTAATGACGAATTTTCATACATAAATAGTAAATATCTGTTAAGTCGAAATATTGCCAAATAAAATAGGCGATCTTTTTTTCACTGATGGTCTGATGTCATGATGCAGTTCAGTCAGATTACGCAGCAAGTAAACATTGAATAGCGAAAGTTAAATTATTAACTTTCGCTATTCAATCACACACTCACGATGGCAACCGAAATCGCCCGAATTGATCTGTCCCCTAGTAGGCCAGTAGAATTAGATTTTAAATCGGAAATAATTCCTACAAAAGATTTTATTGCTTTAATGGCTTCATTGGTTGCCCATTAAGACTCTCCTAGGTTTTCGACTTCGACGGCGTTGTGCTTAATAGGTGGTGGGGGCCCCCGAAAGGGGCGCTTATTCGGTTTTCCGGTTATACCGCGTAAAGGACTTACCCTATCGAAAAGTGGTCTTCCTGACGGTTGAAGGGCATTTAATCCTGCATTAAATAAGACCAAATTTATATGTTTTGAACAAACCGTTCTCGTGCAAATGTTCGGCAAAGTAGAAAATATGTGTATAATTAATGACCCTCTCCACGCCCAATAGCTCGTCACCCGTAGGCTCCCAAGCCTTGTAAAGGGTCGCCTTAACCAGCGTATCCCTGTCAAGGCTCACGAGTTGGATTCGCTTATCCTTGTTCGTCCCAGCCGTTCCTTAACTGCAGTTGCTGCACCTCTTCCTGGCACTCTCCTGAACGACTCTGTGTTACCTAATGTGGCTGCCCCTCTTCCTTGTACCCTCCTGTACGATTGCATTGCTTAGCCATATGCCTGGTCCAAGGTTCGACGCCACAAAATCAACTTCGTATGCGTGAAAATAGTTTAAATACTATTTTCCGTGCTTGCAACATTTTTCTTTACTGCTTCGCCTCTATTAGTCGTAGAGTGATTGTATAATATCCTATAGCCTTCCTCAATTTATGAGCTATTCAACACAAAAATAATTATTTCAATCAAACTAGTAATTCTTGAGATTAGCGCGTTCAAACAAACAAACAAAAAACTCTTCAGCGTTTTAATATGAACTTGTTGTTGTTGATTTTTGGCGTTGAACCTTAGACCAGGCATACGGCTAGGCAACGTAGTCGTGCAGGAGGATACAAGAAAGAGGGGCAGCCACAGTAGGTAACATAGAGTCGTTCAGGTGAGTGCCAGGAAGAGGTGCAGCAATCGCAGTTAAGGAACGGCTGGGACGAACAAGGATAGGCGCATCCAGCTCGTAAGCCTTGATAGGGTTACACTAGTTGAGGCGCTCCTTTTTAAGACTTGGAAGCCTGCGGGTAATGAGCCATTGGACGTGGAGAGGGTCATTAATTATACACATATTTTCTACTTTGCCGAACATTTGCACGAGAACGGTTTGTGCAAAACATATGAATTTCTTATTTAATGCAGGATTAAATGCCCTTCAACCGTCAGGAAGACCACTTTTCGATAGGGTAAGTCCATTACGCGGTATAACCGGAAAACCGAAAAAGCGCCCCTTTCGGGGGCTCCCACCACTTAAGCACAACTCCGTCGAAGTCGAAAACCTAGGAGAGTCTTTATGGGTAACTAATGAAGCCATTAAAACACTAAAATCTTTAGTAGGAATTATTTCCGATTTAATTCATTTTTGTGTTTAATTCTACTGGTCTATAGACAAGTGATAAAATCTGACATTCTACTCGGACTGATTAGATTTTCGAAAAGTGTGACTAGTCTAGTCTACTAAAATAGACCCACTGATCGCGTTCGAAGCACCTGTGCGGCGCTAAACTCGTCACGACATGTAACGAGACAACGGGCCAACTATCCGGCCGCCGGATATCCGGCTATCCGGCCTAGCAGCTGGCCGGATACCCGGTATCCGGTATCCGGCCAAACAACTATCCGTTTCATCTCATGATAATTATCTCCTAAAATATTAATTGAAAAATTTTAATTGAAATATTAACATGTAACTTTATAGGTATCCTTCCGTTTGGCCAAATTACTTTTCGCCAAATTTCACTTCGCAAACAACTTATCGCCAAAGTTTCATTTCCCAAATGAACTTTTAGCAACTGTACTTTTCGCAACTAATTCATTTGGTCAAATTATCATTTGGCCAAATTTTACTTGGCAAATGTTTATATAGCAAATGTTTTATGTTGCCAAATATTATATCCCAAATAATTTGTTTGGTCAAATTGACACTTCACATACTTACCCACCGTTACCCACAAATCAAAGTATAAGGCACATGATCATGGTTTTCACAAGAATTTTATGTAAAACATTGCAGAAAATAGTATGGTTGCAAAAAGTAGGTATTATTACAGAAAATAGTAGGTTAGGTTAGGTTAGAACAGTGACCCTTAATGCGCGAAGGCGAGCGAAGCGTGCCGCGGCAGCGGCCGCCGAGCGCTAGAATCACCTCTATTGTTAATAGTAGGTTAGGTTAGGTTAGAACAGTGACCCTTAATGCGCGAAGGCGAGCGAAGCGTGCCGCGGCAGCGGCCGCCGAGCGCTAGAATCACCTCTATTGTTAATGAATCGTTTGGAAATTTCGATAAAAAGAATGAAATAAGGAAATTAATGTAGACCAAATTTTATATTAACTACCCACTAAACAAAATACAAGCTAATTTGTATTCCATTCTATGCACCAATCAAATTATTTTGTAAATAGTTTATCGTGAAATATTTTTGCCTAATGAAACATTTGGCAAACCATACTTTGCCAAACAATAATTTGCTAAACAATAATATGCCAAAAACAACATTTGCGAATTAAAAGTTTGCAATAAGTTGCTTTGCCAAATGAGAATTTGCCAAATGAAAATTTGCGAAACGTTGTTTGCGATGTGATAATTTGGGAAACGTTTTTTGGCCAAACATTAGTAATCCAAATTTATAGTAAATAAGAAGTAGTTTCCATTTAAGTATAGGTTAATGCAATGGTGGTCTCCTTATCTTACTGATCACGCAAGGTTGGCGCCCAACGTGGGGTTTTTTAAGCCAGTTTTTTAATCCGTAGCTAAAGCAACCAATTGATAAACTTTGTTGCTAAATGTTACTGATGATCGGCTACCGATCAAAAAACCGGCGAAAAATCAGTCTTTCATTCTACATCACTTCATCTGTAACAACAGTAGGTATTTTGGCTTTTCGGTGATTCATCGACAATATAAAACTTGTTTGTTTCAGATGTATTTTACGCAAAAAAAGTCATCTCCTGTGTACAGTTTGGATTTTGATTCCACTAAGCTTATTGCTGCGGTAGATCGTAGCGTAGCAGTCCTAGACTACAATACCAGCTATCGTGGAATACGTGGAGTACGAGATTATTCTCACACTTTTGAAGTTATTAAATAGATTATTGACATTTTTCAAATTGCATTTGTAAGTAGGTATACCGGTATTATACTTAGAGATCATAATATATTTAAATATTATGTACGTGTGTTTGTTACTTATCTCCTAATCGGCTGGACTGATTTGGTTGAAACTTTGTACAGAGTATATTTCAATGGGTTCCTAGATGGATTGAAAACACAATTAAACCTGATAGGTGGCGCACCTCTCGGTATCGGGTTCAGCTAGCACCAGCGCCACACCATAGCATTTTAGAGTAACTAAAGCAAAGAATACTCATACTCCAAGAGAACTAAAGCCACACCACAGACTACTATTACGTGCTCTGTGCCACAGACAGAGCCACACTGTTTTCTGTCAAAACAAACAAACTGTCAAATATGTCATCCATGTAAAATGGAGTGAAAATCTAACCTCTTCAAAAATTTTATGTCTAGATTTATTTTTATGTGATGGATTGAAAGTACTGAATACGCGCTACTGCTTCTATTACTAGTCTTATCGTACATCTCACAGATATGTTTAGAAATAGACTCTTCAATATTTTCAAGACCGCTTGTTCGCGAGTGAATAGAAGGGCAGTAGTATACAAAATTCGTAATATTGCACCAGTTTCATTGGGATTACTTACTACGGCGTCGTGCGACGAACACCAAAAGGAGTACGAGGTATCTTGGGATGACGATAGATTAGAACATGAATTTTTAATTCGACAAGCAACTACAGTCAATGTGAATGCAGCTACTCAACTTCTTACTGTAACTTTAGTCGCCATTCAGGATACAAGTGAAAGGTACATCGTGATTATATGAAATAGCTATGCCCTCTATGTACATTTAGAGCGGCTCATTCTGTAGCAATTATTTTGTATGTGTAGATTACGAGAAGCACTGACAAAAGAGATATGCCTCGTGAAGCAAGCACTCGAGTGGGGAGAGTCTGGCACCCCACCACACCACTGGGATCAGCTGGTCGCAATAAGGGGATCGTTGTCTGACCTCAAGCACAATCTTAGAACGTTGCTGAGTATGAATGAAAATTTAAAAATTCAAAGATGTCAGATAAACGAGAATCTCCTCAGCTTCAATTTACTAAAATTACAGGTTATATGGATTATGCTGAAAAGTTAGCCACTGTTGCTGCTGAGATTTCATATTTGTCTGGCAACATTGCAGCTTCTGATGCCATCTGTGAAAGGATTGATCATGCTTGCAGGTATTTATTAATAGAAAAAGCAATTTTAAGTATTTCAAAAACATTTATTAAAGCATAATGTAATATTAAATCTAGCATTTTAAAACTTTTCTATTTTTTTACTCCATTTCTTGTCAGATTCAAATTAACAAATTGATTTTTATAAAATTAGGCATGATAATACATAATATAATCTTATTAATTAATTAAAAATCAACAAATAGTCACTTCTTTTGACCTTAAAACATTGTAGTAAGTATATTTAATATGTAACAAAATTCTAATGACAAAGTAAACAAAATAATATCTTTTAATTATTATGTTAAAACGTTTTATGTACATAGTATTGGCAGTAATGTGTTTACTCTCTCCCTAGGACGTGCAACACTCAGAAGCAGTTGACGCACGAGCTCCAACAGGAGAGCCTGGAGTTGCAACAACAGGCCATCGTCAGCTCGCCTGAACTCGAGCAGAAACTAAAAGAAGAGTTGGCAAATGAAAAAAAAACAAAAAAGAAGAAATCATAACAAAAATTATTTAGATTGAAGCTAATTATAATTTATACACTTAAAATTCCAGTTTGTACATAGAAATAGGAAGAGCAACAATAAAAAAAAATAAAAAATATGTTATCTTATTACTATAGGGTACATACACTTATTTTTATTCCTTTACATTTATTTATCATAACATCAAAGATTTTAAAATACCTACTGAAAGGATTATACTTTTAATATACCCTGAAATATTAGCTATAGTATAATACAACACACATACATCTTATAAATATTAGCTATCCACATTTAGTGTTGAAAATAACTAGTGAATTTGACTATCATTTACGGTCAAATTGGTCAAAAACTAGTAATTAACTGTCAAAAATGGTCATTTTCAGTCAGTTTGATTTCAGTAATAGTTTAGTACTTTTTTAAATTATTTTTTCTTAGATTTTGAGAATGATAAGTCTACAACTTCTTGATTAAAACAAAAAAGTGTTTATTACAATTAAACACTACAATGAGTCTACAACTTTTAATTGACACAATGTTTTGTAATGATTTATTGTGCTCTCTTTCTTTCCCTACGCAATTGTCACGCACCACGCTCTTGTAAGGCAAAATGGGAATGTTGCATCGCCGCACACGACGACTTTGATGCTATCTTATTCTCTCATAATAAAACAAAATAAAACGTTCCTTAATTTAAAACTCCATAAAATTGGGTAATAAATTATTTGGTGGGACTACAGTAATATTTGAGTCAAATTGACTGAATTACAGACAGTAAATGACTGGTTTATGACAATCGTGACTGGTCAGATTCGGTCATTTTACATCTCTATCCACATTCATCTTCATTATTAATAAAAGATAATAGACCAAAATAATCTCATAATATGTTAACAGTTAACAATTTTTAAGATTTTTACATTGAAGTGATTATGGTTAATTAGCCAAACTGTCACAGTCTCTCTATTTATTTCGATACTAAAAGTCTACTAAAAGTACTCGACCTGTAGTTGACTGGCAGAGAATACCACCTGGCATTAAGTCCGCCACACAAATAAATAAAAGGGTTAGTGTGAAAAGGTGATAGACTACCTAGATAGTTCTAGAAGTTACCTTCGTTTTACAGTACAGTTGGCATTATAATATTAAGTACGGATTTGATTGAAAAAAGCTGTTCCAATTTGCAACTTAACATTACTGATTGAGAGATCTCCTAAACTGGTTAAGTAAAATGTGAGTAAACAATACAGCTCATCACATAAATAATAATACACAACTATTGATACATTATTGATTATATCACTACTAAGGCTAAGTTGCACCAGCTTACTTTAACCGTAACTATAACCATAACCGGTGTTTCTGTATGGGGTTTGATAGACTTGACGTTTGTTAAAGTGATATGGTGCAACCCAGGCAAAGATTCCCTGCATGTACAGATATTTTTAGTTTGGCAACACAGTTACCTGCGCAAGAGCTTAAAACGTGGCGTCCTTGTTGAGATGCGTCTCGATGTCCACGCGGCAGATGGGGCAGTGCTTGTTGGTGCTGAGCCACTGGTCCACGCACTCCATGTGGAAAAGGTGCATGCACGGTAGTCGCCTGCAAACAACAGTCAAATTGTACTGTGAATTATTACAATAATAGATAATCTCAGACATGGATTTAGTGGGGAGTAAACCAGGAAGCCCCTGCTCTAAAGGGGCCCAAATGGTAAGAAGGGGGCCTTTGTGAAAAAAAAGCGCACTGTATTTACTTAACAATAATTAATTTGATTTGAAACAATTGCAACGCCGAGTGATACATGAGTCAGTCAGTGAGGACGTGGACCTTTTTTTAGAAAACTGTAACGTAGAGGGCGCTACAACAAAACTTTTTCGTTAATAAAAAAATTGTAAACCCGTGGTAGCTATGAATAAATAAATTAAACTAATACTCATACTGATTTAAACTTTATTTACCTGCAATCCGAGTGCACCTCAAACACTGAGGCATATCGTGCACTTCTCGTCTTGGTGGTGTGGCGCGGGCGCGGCGTAGGCGTGACGATACGTATGCCGTTTGATGAATGCCCGCGACGTCCCCCGTGCCGCCGCCATGTTGAATACTGACACGAGGGTGCCGCTCGAGCCCCATTGAAGCTCATCAATCCCTTAGATCGAGCCCCATTAAAGCTCATCAATCTAATCCCTTTCATGTGTACTAACCTGCAATCCGAGTGCACCTCAAACACGGAGAGGCATATAGTGCACTTCTCGTCTTGGTGGTGCGGCGCGGGCGCAGCGTAGGCGTGACGATACGTATTCCGCTCGATGACGGCCCGCGACGCCGCCATGTTGAATACTGACGCGAGGGTGCCGCTCGAGCCCCATTAAAGCTCATCAATCTAATCCCTTTCATGTGTACTAACCTGCAATCCGAGTGCACCTCAAACACGGAGAGGCATATAGTGCACTTTTCGTCCTGGTGGTGCGGCGCGGGCGCAGCGTAGGCATGACGATACGTATTCCGCTCGATGACGGCCCGCGACGCGCCCCGCGCCGCCGCCATGTTGAATACTGACGCGAGGGTGCCTCTCGAGCCCCATTGAAACTCATTAACCTAAAGTGTACTCCCTTTCAGTATACCCACCTGCAATCCGAGTGCACCTCAAACACAGAGAGGCATATAGTGCACTTTTCGTCCTGGTGGTGCGGCGCGGGCGCGGCGTAGGCGTGACGATAGTTACGTATTCCGCTCGATGACGGCCCGCCACGCCGCCATGTTGAATACTGACGCGAGGGTGCCGCTCGGGCCCCATTGAAGCTCATCAATCCCTTAGATCGAGCCCCATTAAAGCTCATCAATCTAATACCTTTCATGTGTACTAACCTGCAATCCGAGTGCACCTCAAACACGGAGAGGCATATAGTGCACTTTTCGTCCTGGTGGTGCGGCGCGGGCGCGGCGTAGGCGTGACGATACGTATTCCGCTCGATGACGGCCCGCGACGCGCCTCGCGCCGCCGCCATGTTGAATACTGACGCGAGGGTGCCGCTCGAGCCCCATTGAAGCTCATCAATCTAATCCCTTTCATGTGTACTAACCTGCAATCCGAGTGCACCTCAAACACAGAGAGGCATATAGTGCACTTTTCGTCCTGGTGATGCGGCGCGGGCGCGGCGTAGGCGTGGCGGTAGGTATTCCGCTCGATGACGGCCCGCGACGCCGCCATGTTGAATACTGACACGAGGGTGCCGCTCGAGCCCCATTGAAGCTCATCAATCCCTTAGATTGAGCCCCATTAAAGCTCATCAATCCCTTAGATCGAGCCCCATTAAAGCTCATCAATCTAATCCCTTTCATGTGTACTAACCTGCAATCCGAGTGCACCTCAAACACGGAGAGGCATATAGTGCACTTTTCGTCCTGGTGGTGCGGCGCGGGAGCAGCGTAGGCGTGGCGATACGTATTCCGTTCGATGACGGCCCGCGACGCGCCCCGCGCAGCCGCCGCGCGACGCTCCGCCGCGTGCGCCGCCTCCGCCGCCATGTTGAATACCGACGCCAGGGTGCCGCTCGAGCCCTGCATAAGTAAATAAATGAAAACATGAATGGATGAAGGTGATATGTCGCATTTTCCCGGGTTCGATTCCAAGTGGGGGCAGATTTTTCTGTTCGGTTTGGTTGGTGGTAGGGCTTGTTCTAAGTCCGCCTGGCTAGCTACCACCATCTTACCTAAGTCTGTCGCCATAACAGCAATGTTAACAGCATTGTTGTGTTCCGGCAGTTAGAGGTAAGATAGCCAGTTCCTCCGTGGTTGAGGATTCCGGGTGAAGCTCGCTTCCACCTTCGGCCTGATCGTCACTTACCATCAGGTGAGATACAGGTCAAGAGCTTCCTCGTTGTGGATAAAAAAAAAAAAAAAAAAAAAAAATTTTGGATTTTTCAAGAGAACCTTAGATTAAAACAAAAAGGGAAGATACGGCACTAGCGTCTCGCAGGCGAGCTGCCGAAATTAGGAGCATGCACACAAATTCGCTTCGGCGCGTTAACTGTTACCCGGTTTCCATCAAGGCAGCGCAGCGGAGATGTATTTTGAATAACCAATCAGATTTTATTCATTAAAGGAGAATGAAATCGGATTGGTTATTCAAAACATTTCTCAGCCTCGCTGATTATTATATCTCAGCTTGGGGTTCTTCGTTCTGTCTCGCTCACCGAATCGACAAACGAAGCACAGCAGGGCCTATCTTTATTGCAATGTAAGCGCGTACCGTATCTTCAATTTTTGTTTGAAGCTATCATCATTTCAGCCATAGGACGTCCACTGCTGAACATGGGCCTCCCCCAATGCTTTCCATGTTGGTGGACGTCCCGCGGTACGCGGCCTCCATTCCAGAACCTTTCTGCCCCATCGGCCGTCAGTTCTGCGTACTATGTGCCCTGCCCATTGCCACTTCAGCTTGCTAATCCGTCGGGCTATGTCAGCGACTTTGGTTCGTTTACGGATCTCCTCATTTCTGATTCGATCTCGCAAAGAAACACCAAGCATAGCCCTCTCCATAGCACGCTGTGCAACTTTGAGCTTCTCTATAAGGCCCATAGTGTTTGAAGCTATGGTAGTAACAAAATATACCATCGGCTGGATGGAGATGTGCAGGTGCGGCGTCGCCTGGTGCATCTGCATGTAGTGGTGCAGGTGGTGGTGAACATACTGCCCGTCGCTGCAACAAACCAACAGTAAGCACATACTCGCATTGCTATGGGCTAGCAGAAGCGCTTGTTCCCAACGAGTCACACTAATATCAAGATAAAAGAGCGTTCATTATAAAGAAACAATGTACAAAATACATAAAAATCTAAATAAAAAAAAAAAGTAATATAAAGCGTACAGTAAGAAAATACAGATTAACAGGTAAGGGTGTGACTCGATGGGCATTTTTTCCCAACGACACGGTTACTCGTTTTGGTGTGACTCGTTGGGAACAAGCGGCTAGAAGGCTTATAGAACATCGAGGAAAGAGTTAAAACAATAGAAAAACAAAAAATAATCACAGATTTCGCAAAACAAAAAATAACAAAATTAGAGAAAACACTAATAATATACCCTGAGAAAACAGTCGGTCACTGCTATAAAAATAATTGGATAGCGGACAAACTAGTCCAAGAGCCCTTAAAACGTGGGACAATGGAACTTAATTTAATTTATTGACAGTCAATTTCTTCATTTTAAAGCTGCGAAAATTTTAAATCTTAGAATTATTAATAACCATGGTGGACAAAAACTAAATGTAACATTTATCATGTTGTTAAGAGATTACTTGATATTTGTTTAGGTAATAACTATGCAATTATTATTTGTTGTAACACTAAAATCGGGTCCAACTATCGGCCAACTAAAAATCGCAGGTCTGCGCCTAGGCTTAAAAGGAGCGCCTCACTAAATAGAACTGTCATAATCACCTTCTTACGATGTATGGACTATAGTTTTAATAATTAATTTTAGTTTTATTTCTTGTATGACACATCAAGATGAAGCAAATCTGTGGAATAATTAGGCATAGGCGATAGGTGCTATTTTGCAATGAAAAATATGGCCTGATTTTCACACTTACTGGATCCTGTGTGCGGGAGGTGCGCCCCCTGGGTTGTTGCGGTTGGCCCTCAAGTCTCGGGGCTCAAACTCATCTGGGAACTAAAAAAAACAAAATTTAATTTAGAAATGTAATCATTTATCTTCTTACGCACGAAATAATGCGCTGTAGGAAGGTGCAGGTGACAATGTGACATGTGAAAGTCCCATCAGTGACATTGACAGGGTGCGCCACCGTCAATACCGGATCGCTGGTTCTGATTTTTGCCATTTTCGAAAATTTTATGTTGAACGATGGTAGCGCCTCCCTGTCCCTTCATTGGTTGGGTTTTTATGGCGGTCAAGCTGTAGATCCTGGCTACACAGGAGTTGCAGTAGTGGGAACGAGAAGTGAGAATAGTCCCGTAGCGCCTCCCTGTCAATGAGTTTGGTGGGACAGTTAAGTTGCAAGCTTCTCGTCCATCGAAGTATTAATGTTAAAAAGAAACCACATTAATACAGGTACAAGTGGGCGGGGCACTTAGCTCGCAGAACTGATGGCCGCTGGGGCAAAAAAAATCTCGAGTGGCGACCACGAGCCGAAAGACGTAGTGTGGGCAGGCCTCCCGACGATCTGGTGAAGGTCGCGGGAGGTGTCTGGATGTAGGACCGGTCTTTGTGGAAATCCTTGAGGGAGGCCTTTGTCCAGCTGTCTCATTCGGCTGAAACGTACGAACTAGTTCAGACGACGGCACGTTTGCCATAAGATGAATACTTTTATGCAGTTGTAATACGTGCTATATTGCAACGAAAATTTTGTCCGCTGATAAAAAACCGTTAGATACGTACCGAGCTGGGAGGCGGCATGTTGTAGGTGGAAGAGTAGCCGCTCACGTTGCCCATGGTGCTGCGACGCTGCAGTTCCTAAAAAACACATTTATTATTAAACTATTTCTTTCGCAACTAACTCCCGGAGACATGATCATCGGAAATATGCCTTTTACTGAACAACCTATCTTCTGTCAATCCTTTTAGATTTTGGTATTGCTTTTTATAATAGGTACGAAATAAGTATCATTCACCCTGACACTTGTGTGACCCCACGTTGGCGCGTTGAAGACAGTCGTTATAATTTTGGAACAAAATATTTCTTCATTATTAGTAAGATATTAATGCATCTTATGCAAATACTTACGAGCATGTGGTGTTGGCGATGCCATAGCCGTTCGTGCACGATGTAGGGCGGGGCGATCGACATGACCTCACGCCGGTCACCCACTGCAGAAATATTATTATTGTTAAAACAACGTCTGTACGTCTGTATTTACACTTAAAATTTATACGCGCACTATTATTATTATTTATGTATGTATATTTTATGCAGTATAGGTTAGTGTCCGTGACTCTCACTCGGCATGGGGCACACTGAAAACCAGCGTCGTGGCTTCCCTCACCGGGGGCCACGGCATATGCTGAGTGGGGTCCCATTGCGATGGGCATCGCTGTGCGACAGGGTGGCACTGCTTAGTTTACTAAACTTGCTCATTCATTGTATGTTTTATGTCACCTCTGTCTTATTTGCTTTTTTTTTTATTTCACCTCTTTTGTCTTTTGTGATGTCCATGGCAATAAATGTTTCTTTCTTTCTTTCAACGCAAAGCGCGCTCTTATCCTATGAATACTAATTTCTAAATCCTTGTATTGCAATTGGTTTCCAAACAACAACTGTAAAGGTTACCAATTCTATAAAATGCTAATAAAAAGTTTGTAAAATGGGACGAATCAAAATTTAAATTTCGTAATTTACTACAAAGTCTAATTTGACGAAGTAACAAATTATGGGTGTTTTTAATATCGTACGGATTTCATCTGAAATCGTACGGAATTACGCACGCGGGATTGTCCCGCATGCGTGACACTCGTGTCATTTTCATACAAGTATTCATTGGGGGTGTTTGGCCGAAAACATAATTATTGTAAGAGCTTATAAGATTAAAGTTATAAATAAACCAATGAGGGTTTTCGCGATTGAAAAATCCACCAGATGGCAATACGTAGACGGGAGGTCCAAATGCTGCATGATTGGTTATTTTTGACATGACATTGACAGATATGTCAAAATCCACCAATCATGCAGCATTTGGACCTCCCGTCTACGTATTGCCATCTGGCGGATTTTTCAATCGCGAAAACCCTCATTGCCATAGCGATCGCCATTTTGCTTACAATAATTTCTACTTTCGGCCAAACGTGCCGATTGTAATGTGTGGAATGCGCACGTGGAGAGTGGGGGGATCTCGCATTTGCGATGAAATCTGCACGATAGCTATTAAAACACCCTAAGCCTAGGCGCAGACCACCAACTTTTAGTTGGCTGATAGCTGCTGTTGGGCCCGATTCTAATTTGTATGAAGAATCGGCCGATACCAAATCGGTGTAACGTGCGATCTTTCATGCATCTCCATACTGATTAACAGCCCGATCCAACTATCGGCCAACTAAAAATCGGTGGTTAGGCCAGGCCTGTTCATCTCCGCGAGTTTACATTGAAAACAAAACACGCACGATGGCCCACCTACAGGACACTATTCGACAAGGCCTCACATACGAGCGAACATTGACTGACGCACGCGTATTCTTGTGTATGATGGAAGAAAATAAAGAAAATGGTGTACTAAATACTGTGCAGTATTTAACTGCCTAAATAATAATAAAAACACAGAATGTACTTTTTTAAGTTGCCTCAAGACACTGGGAGGTAAATAAGTAGTTAATATTATTCATGATAATTCATGCTAAATCATGTATTTCCTCCGCCATTTTCCGCAGTTTGGCACCTCACGTCACATCATTTTACCGAAGTCAGCCCTATAGCTTCGGCGCAGTGCCGATCACTGACGTTTGTCAACAAAATGGTGCTTGACTCTTGAGACAGGCTAAATTACACCATATTGTTAATGACATTGAGCATACATTTGTTTAAATACCTTCGCGAAGTAAAACTTTTGTACGTAGTACTTATTATTATTCTGTGGTTAGGCTAAGATCAACAACAACAACAACTATGTAACATGTGAATATCACTCACTGTGCGCAGGCGGCGCGGGCGGGTTGTACATGTTGTAGAGCGGCGGCGGCTGCGTGTGCGTGTAGGCGTGCGAGCCGTGGTGGCCGGGCGCGCCGTGCACGCTCGCCCCGTGCGCCGGCGGCGCGTGCGGCGCGTGGTGCGGGTGCGTGCAGCAGCAGCCGCGGCACGACACCAGGCAGTTACCTTCTGTTGGCCGGCTGCAAACATGTACAACATTGATGCTGAGTTGCGCCATCTTACTTTAACTTTGACTAACGTCAAAAATCTGTCAAACTCCATACATAATGCATCGGATTGTTACGGTTAAAATGTGGTGCAGCAACTCAGGCTCCTCTTTAAGCTGACGTCGGTCACTGAACGTCAGCCTAAGAGGAAATCAAGCCATAGGGATGTAGACCAAGGATGTTTATCGATTGACACGGCGCATATCCTAGCCCGGCTGGTTTAGACACAACGACAATAGCACAGTTGCGGAAATCGACGTAGCGGAAAAACGTGCGCAGCACCAATTGATCATCATCTAGGATGCCTCTTTGCCACTCCCGCTGCTACCTCGCATCGAGTGAAAGGGATGGTACGATCCACGGAGCTGCAATAACTCTTCTATGGCTGTGGCTACGGCAGTGCGTAGTGCGGTGACCAGTAGGCCTAAGATGCGCGCCGTGATAACTTTTATCGACGTCAAAATGTATGGGCATAATCGATAAAATGGCGTGATAACCGCTTATCGCAGCGCGCATCTTAGGCCTACTGATGTGGCGAAGAATCGCGCGCAGCGCCGTTTGTTCATTTATCTAAAGCGCCTCTCTGTCACTCCCACTACTACTTCACATCGAGTGAAAGGGATGGCACGACTTACATGCATACAATGTCCGCATTCGGCGGCTGCACATAGACCGGCGTGTTGACGTGGCGGAACAGCGCGCGCAGAGCTTGAAACGTCATCGTCTAGTTAGAGTCTTGCTCTATCACTCACGCCGCTAGCTGGCATCGAGTGAAAAGGATGTCACGATCCACAGAGCAGTATCACCTCTTACCGTGTGCCTTACGCCTGCCGTCGAGTGAAAGGGATGGCACGAAGGATAATCTTACCTGCGTACGATGTGCGCATTCGGCGGCTGCGGCTGCGGCGGCTGTGGCGGCTGCGGCGGTTGTGGCGGCTGCACATAGACCGGCGTGTTGACGTGGCGGAACAGCGCGCGTAGAGCCGGCTGGTCGTCCAGTGCCAGGGGCGCGTCCTCCTCCTGCGGCCGCTCAGGCGACGCTGTGAGATCTATCACCGCGCGCTGGAAGAATTAATTGTGTAATCAGAACCATGTCAGAATTCTAATAAATAAGCAAACGTGTTCAATCAACGCAATAAAGGCATTCTACTTTAGGCCAGTTGTTTATTTGAGTTTTAAATGTTGTAATTTTGTAATAAACTTGGTATAAAACCGGAAACAGACACCCCACTTGTTTGTAACCAACAAGGGGCTCTTAGCACTACATTTGAAAAACAATCCTATACTTTTATACACATATTTCCAAAATATTATACATTTATACTTACCTAACATTCCAACTAGTTAGTACATAACATGAAGGAATGTTATAAGGAATCATTCAATCTTCATCACTTTCAATTACAAAAAACTGATTGCAATAGAATGACATAGCAATAATTTAAACAATATGGTTGGACTCTTACAGGATTAGTGTCTTCTCCAAGCACTTGGACATCATCATCAGAACTGGAGTCAGACACCCAATCCAGCTGCAGGTCAGGGGCCGACAGCACTCCCGCTGGTACTGGGTTGGTTTGGACTTCCTATGAGGAAAAATAATAAGAATAATGAACATCAAGTTGAAGTCAAGAATTAATCAATATGATCTCTGTTTCAATACTTTGTAAAATGCATTTGACCATCTATTTTATAATTAAGAGCGCTTTCACATAAGGGCGTTAGTAGCGCGATTGCAGCGCGGCAGCGGCGTCTTTATAATGTGAAGACATGCATCCACTGTCACATAGTATGAAATTTTCGGCAGCGCGTCTGTAGCGCGTTTGTCGCGCTGCTAAATCGCCTAAATGTAAAAGTGCTCTAATGCTAAATTAATTATTTACCTGATCACAGTTATTGTTTGTTCTGGCTTCTGTTTGAGTAGTCCTCCCCATACTAGTACCAGGTTGGGGTGATTTTACTTTCACCCTCCTATCTCCCGCGGCATTTACATCACAACACCTTGCATCAGCTCTCTCAGTTTTGACAATGACGCTCTGAGATCGTTCTGGAATCTCATGAGATTGACCATTTGACGTCCCTGGTTCAATTTTCACCCGAGCCTGGTCTGTTGCTTCAACCTTGACGATAGCACTAGATATGGGTACAGACACACTCTCCTCTGTTATCTGTTGTTCTTCAGATGGCTGTCCGGATTCTTGTTTGATTGTGCCTTGTATTCCTGGTTCCTCTTTAACTTGTGACCAGGACGTATGTGAGGTGCTAGCTACGTGATGTTGGGAACACTGCCGATAAAGTCTATGGTGGTGATGGTAGTGGTGGTGGTGGTGATGAGATCCATTTTGATGACTAAAGTGGTTGGGACTGTGCCTTTGACATTCACTGACAATAGAATGGTTGTGGGCATACGTACTGCCGTGGTGTGCTCTGCAAACACAGGTGCTTCTGTTTGCACAGTTACAACTGTGGTTTTCTTGTTTTATGTGCATGTTGTTGTTTGTGTTACAGTTATGGTGAGCCCTATGGTTGTTTTGTTGCCTTCTGTTACAGTTGTGGTGTTCAGGCACCACTGCATTGCTCTCAGTGTTGGTGTCACCTGCTGCTTGAGTAGTGGCTTCAGTGTGGTCATGTGGCTCTCTTTTGATGTCAATCCTTGGAGAGGAAGCATTAGGATAACTGCAATTACCTCTAGAAACAGACACATCAGCATCAGACCTATTACCCTGATGACCGGCACCATTGCTGCTACATAGCCTTTTCCTGGGTACAGGAATATTGTCTTCCTCGTCTGAACTGACTTCAATAAGACTGGAACTGGTCCCTTCATTTTCTCTTGAGTGTCTCCTTCTAGGTGATATGTTTAGCTTACGACTAGGCCTCTCCAGTGCCTGTGGTTGGTTACTCCTCAAGTGATTTCGGTCTGCGGTATTGATATGATTATTGTGCATTGTGGGAGGCTGCACGGAATCAAAATCCATTGCAACAACAGAGCTATTTTCTTCCCCTTGTGGTAGATTGTAAGAAATAGGATGTGGTGCGTAGTTTCTATCATCACCAAGAACTATTACATTGTTGGCATGGTAGGGGGCAAATACATATTCCAAACCAGGCCTTACACCAGACCCAGGATAGGGTTGATAATTAGGGTAGTAGTAGCCTCTCTGGTTCACGGGTTTAGGTTGGTATCTGATATTAACATCAGCAAATCTCTGGCCAGTCAGATTTCCATTTTCCAAGTTGTTCCTTCCAAGAGCATAATCTAATGAACTTGAACTGTCTGGTAATGGCTGGTATTCTTCAGGAACAGGAGTGTGAGAAGAGCCTGGTGGTGCCACTGAGGTCATATTCAGTTCATAAGCCTGAGTGGGTGAAGTAGAATTGACATAGTTGGAGGAGACAGGTTTGGATGACACCACGCCGGCAGCAGAGGGTGGTGCTTCTGTAGATGTTGGGAGCACTTCCACTTCATCATCACTCTCAGCAAAAAGAGCTTCACACTCCATTTCCTCTGCAAAATATAGAAAAATCAGTCAGAGGAAATCGTAAGTCAAACAATCTTTCTTTTAACCCCATGAACCATGTATAGTAGTTTAAAATAGAAGATATATTTACCATTTCTGGGAGGATTATCAGAAGCAGATGATGTGTAAACAGTGTCCAGGATAGCTGCTAGGGATGATGGACCGGGAATATCCCACGAAGATGATTGATCACCTTCGTATCCCTTTTCGGTCATTGTATTTGTTAGTGTTTTCCCGTCATAATGTTCAAAACAGTGGGATATGCCACAATGGAACTTCAACTTGTTTGCAGTCAACAAACATGGAGTATTAGGTTTCACAATATTTACGCCATACTTAAACTAATGAATTACTATTTCACGCATTGTAAACACATATTTTGAGTTCTATTTTGTCCACAAAAGTAGTTGAAAACACTGGAATTCCACATGCGATCGAGAAAATGCGACATTCATGACCAAAATTTACAACAAATAAATGTTGCCATTTTGGAAAAAAAAAGTTGTGGCCAAGAAATCGTGTAATATACAGAGCAATGATAATTCCAGAACTTAGAACTAATTTTTACAAACGTATAAGGTTATTTTCCTTTGCCAGTTTTAATTTTTTTTTAATAAAATGTCAAATAATAATGTTTTGTTTATGTGTCAAATTACGAAAGATGCAGGAGAGTGGCAAAAATTACATTTTGATTTAATATAAATTAAAACAGGTAATATTGCAAATAATGTAATGTAGCTGACATTGCTCGTAACAGTTTTCTCCTATAAATAATTTCTTGAGGTTAGTTTACAAACATAAACCTTTTATTCAACTTCAAAAAGTATTCGAAGTATCACAACATTCTCAACTGTTGTGTTATCTTTCGAGTGTGACTAAATTGTATTTGATCAGAGGTCACATTTCTGTTACTTCACAGCGATCAGTCGTGTTCATGCGCTTGTATCAAGTGTTGGTGAATAAGGTTAAAGCTATGTCTTCCAAACATTTGCCTTTATTTTTGGAAGGAGAAGTTGTTAAAGGCTTTGGAAGAGGATCTAAAGACTTAGGGTGCCCTACAGGTAATATTATATTTCTTATTTTTATTTATTATTGAGTTAAGAAGTTTTTAAAGCATGATAAAAGAATATTCAATTTTAGTTAAACTCTACTACTTCTTCACCCACACTTTTATGTTTCAATTGAGTTGAAAGAAAATAAAATTATTAAAAGAAACATAAGAAGACATGAAATTATGCTCATAAAATTCATTTTCTGAGTAGATGATGTCAGTTAAATTAGAACCATGATTTTTTATGTCTAGACATAATTTTAGTCATTATTGAGGAGAGCACAATAATGTTGTATCAAATGTACTGCCCCAGTAACCTTGATCAGTATTCTGGCATAAGTACCTACTTACATACATAGTTAATTGCTTTACTGGTTAAAATTTTCCAACATTGTGTGATATTACGTTGAAGGACAAGTAATAAATTATGAAATATATGCAGTTTGATAAACTTTGGATTGCTGGATGTATTTTTGTGAACTATTAAAAAACATATTGACTTGTTTGTGTTAAAAAGTCCTTATGATCTTTACAAGTAAATTATTTAACTTAAATCATTATATTATTAATTATGAATGTCTAAGTTTTCTTATTTTTTAAATATGATTATTAGGTAGTTACTTGATTAAAACTATTATCACTTAAAATAAATTGTCCTTAGGTTAATCTTCTATGATTACAATCCAAGATTAAACAAATCTTTATAATGTTGCAGTTATATTTTGACATAGTTTTGTAATCACAATGTACACCTTTATCATTACTTTTTATGTCAGAATGTAAATGTACCATGAACCATCAGCCTATTATTGAAACAAGTCACAAAGAATTGTAGTACTCTTAAACAAATATTGGTTTAGTGAACATAATTGTTAAAATATGTACATTGACTGATAACCCCATTAACACGAGTTATGCAAAGCTGATGTGTGAGTATTCAGTTTAACTCCGTGATAATTGCAAAATTTTACAACCAAGTTTTTGTCACATCTATACCAATATTATAAATGCGAAAGTAACTCTGTCTGTCTGTCTTGCTTTTACGCCTAAACCACTGAACCGATTTTGATGAAATTTGGCATCCCAGGAAAGGAAGTCACGGGAAAGGACATAGGATAGTTTTATCCCGATTTTTGAAACAGGACGCGCGCAGGGCGAAGCCGCGGGCGGTAAGCTAGTTATTTATATTCTTTTAATGCTATGGCTATAATCAATAATAAATAAATGCGTCTACTTGCATATAAGTACTCGTACAGCAATAAAAATATTTAATCTTTGAATGAATTAGGTACTTGTATTGTAAATGTTATAAATTCTTGAGTATTAGTGATTGATTACATTAGTGTGTAAAATTGGTAAGAAATCGTAACTCTAGGTATACTAAATGTAAGTATTCGTTCGTTCATCATCAGCCAAATGACGTCCACTGCTGGACAAAGGCCTCCCCCCAAGGATTTCCACTGGGCCAGCGCCGCCCGCAACCAGGTGATCCAGGCACCTCCCGCGACCTTCACCAGATCATCGTTCCACCTATTCACTAGTGGGAGGCCTGCCCACACTACGTCGTCCGGCTCGTGGTCGCCACTCGAGAACTTTTCTGCCTCAGCGGCCATCAGCTTTGCGAGTTACGAGCCCCACTTCCACTTGATTCTGCGGGCTATGTCAGTCACTTTGGTTCTCCTGCGATTCTGCTCATTTCTGATTCGATCACGCAGGGAAACTGCTCTAAGTTAGGTCAAACGTGATGACCCGTCTTCAGATGTGCTTCAGACATTTAAGCGACAGCTCTGTAGGTATTCCGCAGTCCGCCAATAAACACTACTTACTTATCCTACTAATTCATTCGATACTTTTATCCATAAATGGAGTGGTTGTTATGATAAGCATGTAATCTTTTTCAACGTACAAAACATCTCCACTGCTGGGCGAAGGCTTCTTCTAAAGATTTCCACAATGATGACCGATCCTGCACCTGCGCTGCCCGCCTTCAGACGATCAATCAATATAGTCAATACTTCGTCGGGCCAACGAGTACCCATAGGTGAATGTCGATCAGATGTCGCGGTAACATTGTTTGAGCTACGAAGACCCTTAGTATCGGGTCTTTGTAGGGAAGACATAAGACAAAATACCTAGGAGTTGCCCGAGTCATTTGTCACACACAGCTCAAATAACGGACTCTTTCATCGGTGACTTCATTGTTTTAGATGTAGGTATACCTATTGTTGTTAAGACTTAAGCTAGATAATAAATAATACTTAGATTACGTTCACGTGCAGTCACGACTTAGTGATAATATTTTTTGTAATAAATAAAACATCATCTGCCGACACACCCAGACTAGAATCTGTTTAGAAAACATATAAATGTACCTGACAAAGAATCGAACCCGGTACTCATACACTTAGGTTTTGCGCTGTCGTCAACTACCTACATGAACTTTGATATCGAAAAGTATTTAATAAAATTTTATGTAATCTATTAATATTTATTAACGATTTAGTCGCTTCTCAAACTAAATTATAAATAAACAACTTGAAAAAATTGAACTGCCTAAGGCGAGAATCGAACCCACAACCTTTAGCTTGGCGGGCGACTGCTCTTCCATCTAATTTATTTGTAATCAATTTATTTCAGCAAATTATCCTCTGAGCGTGGTGCAGGCATTGCCCGAAGGCCTGCAACCCGGCGTGTACTATGGCTGGGCGCAGGTCGACGCGGGACCCGTGTACAAGATGGTGGCCAACATCGGTTGGTGCCCAATGTACGGGAACAAGGAAAAGTCTGTGGTTAGTATACCCACTACTCATTATAAGTAACTAACATTAAGCCTAGACGCAGACCAACAACTTTTAGTTGGCCGATAGTTCATTCTGGCTGTATGGAAGTGCGCACATCACATTATACCAATTTGGTATCGGCCGATTCTTCGAAATTAGATTCGGGCATCGGCCAACTAAAAGTAGGTGGTCTGCGCCTAGGCTTAAACTACGGAAATACTCTGTTAACCCTTTAACTGGTGTACTTAGAGAAATACATTTTTCATTGGTTTTGATCCTTATGTTGTCTCAATAACGTTCAAAATACATATTCGCAACAATTCAGCCACTATCAGAAGGTTTAACATTTATCACGTTAAAAACTACTTATCGCATTTCGAAAGTACAGATTGCGGATCCTGGAGAAGGACAGACTATAATGTGCATGTGGTGTGTTTGTGTGTGTGAGGGCATGGGCCCTGTTTTAACAACAAATGGTTGTTAACTCTTTAAAAATGTGACTAGATATGAGATCGCATTAACTAATGAGGCACCAATGTGTTACAATCGTGTAAAGTTTACACAGTAGTTTACAGTATTGGTTTGTACTGTAAACAAATACATAACTAATTAACGAGGGAAGGGGTCATCCATAAAGTACGTCACACGTAAAGAGGGGGGGAGGGGGTTGACAAAGTGTGACATGGTGTGACAAGGGGGTGGGAGGGATCCTAAGTTTCGTGACATCACATTTCAATTGTTTCAAATATTTGATATAATGTTGATTTCATAAAAAAAGTACTTAATTTAAATGGAAACAAAACTAATTTCGGAACTGCCGTTAATTTAATAATTTTTCGATGTGAAATTGCAAAACATGTGACGTCACACTAGGGAGGGGGGGGTCTCAGAAATGTGACCACCTGTGACAAGGACGGAGGGGGGGTCTAAAAATCATGAAATTCGTGTGACGTACTTTATGGATGGCCCCGAATGACGTCATGATAAGAATCAAATTAGTTATTCAAGGCAGTGTCTCATGTGATGTGACTGTTAGATAGACGCCGTGTAAATAAATAACGTACCATGCGATCTCGAGTTGAATGAAGCTTTTATCCTGAAACCTGTGGTATAGCTTACTTTACATTACGCCTGCGCGATATCTTCATTCAATGAAAGGCTTTGAGGTTCTGAAATGCCACATGCCTCTGCGATATCATCATCATCATTTCAGCCATAGGACGTCCACTACTGAACATAGGCCTCCCCCAATGACTTCCACATCGCACGGTTGGTAGCGGCCTGCATCCAGCGCCTTCCTGCTACCTTTATCAGGTCGTCGGTCCACCTTGTGGACCTCTGCGATATATTCAATAAAATAGATACCTAGGTACATTTCAGTTACGATTTGAATAGAATTATGACTAACTGGGTCTATGTTACCGACAAGCAAAGGGTTGTGGGTTCGTTTCCCTGCTTCAATAAGAATTTTCAAGTTAGGTACTTTAAAAATTTAGAGGGTTCAAAAGTTATAATATTCTTTTGTTTTCAGGAAACGCACATTTTTTCACACAAATTCGACGAGGACTTCTATGGATCTAATCTCAAAGTGGCTGTTACTGGATATTTACGAGGGGAAATGAAATTCCCATCTTTGGAAGATTTAAAACAACAAATTAAGCAAGATATATCCGACGCCGATCGGCATTTAGAAGAATCTAGCGCAAAAGACATATTAGGCCACAGTTTTTTCACCTCTTGATTACCTACATCTCCTGTGCATCTATGAATGTTAATCATACAGGTACCTACTTATCATAGTAGCAAGTATTTTATTCCACCTACATGAGTAGGTATGATTTATAGAAAAATTATTATATTTATTTTTAAATGACTTGTTATTTAATTGAAAGGTAGTGTGTAACGACTATTTGTCTTGATTAACGTCATCATCGTAAAAGTAGTGTATTTTGGCGGTCATAACGAATGATACGGACTTAGTTATCCTAATTCTGCATAATACCTAGCTTAACCTAGACTGAAAGTCGTACTTAAGAATGTATTAACTCTCATAATGATGATGTATTACTGTAAATAAATAAGATAATAATTGGCCTTGTGATATTTCACCTCAAATAAATGTGTCAGTTCACAAGAAATTATTTCTAATGTAATTATTACTATTTAAAGGTGATAATAAAGAACCACTTTATATTATGCAGTAGTTTTATTTCTATTTGTAAAATACATAAATAAATGAGTAATTATTGTACCTAGCATAGCAGCTAGACTTTACCTTTCGGCAATGGTGTAGACATGTATTGTAGTGGTAAAAATTTGCAGAGGTTAATGTCCATCATTGTCAAAAAAAAAATTGAGTCATCAAACTAATATTTGATTGAATCAGTTAAATTAATATATACCATTTTGTTTAAATTATAAATAGAGAGACAATATTTGTCTTGCACTTATTTCCCATTCAAATAAAATTGAAGCCAATCTATCTAAACATAGAATTAAAGGAAAGCCTATACTTTGTATGAAGTGTATGGAATAAAACCCAAAATCCCTTTGACAAAGCCTTTATTTGTAATGCTTCAGTGGATCCATTAATTTAATGAATTTGTAATCACTCCATCATACTCTTGGAATCAAATGCAAAACTTAAATTACGGTTTGGGCTCTCTCTCCAGGATTTTTAATGTTGCTTTCTCCTAAACGAACATCCTGAAATGAAAAAATACAATATTAGATTCAGTTATAACTACAAACAAGGAAAAATGATCAAATTCCAGTCAATGGCTAAATAATGTCCTGACATTATAGCATGGTCAGGAAGGCAAAATATTAAATAAACCATGTAATTAGCAAAAAATAGACAAACTATAAAGTTTTGTAGAATGCAAATTAAAACTTTACCTAATAAAAGATTATGAATTCCAAAAAGGCTCAAGGAATATTGAGTCAATAATATTTTATGGATATTTTTCAAAAATCACTACTACAGAAAGTTAGTACCTATATTTTAATGGTTCTTTTGGGCTTACTTTTCATTAGCTTGCTAAAATCAATTTAGACATATACTGATAGATAATAACAATTGAGATAATGATAACAGCTGTATCAAATAAATAAAATTCCATGTTATCAGTTTGCAATGTACATAAACATGAAAACCTATATGTAATGATCTTACCTAAGTATTAATATTAGGTTAGCTATTATAAACCAAATAGGTAATTCATTTTGCATTGCCAAAAACTTACACAAGTTTTGCAATACAGTGTTGCATGGCAATTTAAATAATGGTGAAATAGCATAATGTTGCACAATAATTAAATAACTATGGTACCTAGCACACTATGGAATATGCCTATTGCAAAATAATAACAAAGAAACAAAAAAACTGAAACATGGGATAACTAAAATTGGCAATAATTAATTTACTAGGATCAAAGAATGATTTTGAAAATAATTTGTATTATTTTTATTCAGTTTCTTAGCAAGCAAATTCAACCCAATGTTTGTATTGAAATACATGTACCTAATACTGGCTAATGAATTTGATTGGTACATGAAAATGATTTACCTTCGGTTAATCTAGCACGACCTCCGGTGGGCTGGCACAGGATTGTTGAGCATCCCGCGCAGACGACCACCCTCTGTGCATGACTGAATACCGTAGTGATTTTGTAGCAGCCTGGGCATTTTACATCCATGAAATATGAGTTAGGATGTGGCACCAGTCTCTTAAGTTTATGTTTCCTCCTCTCCAACGCGGGGGCTGGGTGCAGCAAGTCAACAGCGAGCTGAAAACAATGACGTTTAGGTTATATTTCACCATCATTATGAAACTTGAACTGCTTTCATGAACTAAGTGCACCAATAAACTGTTATTTTCCAATCTGGAGCCTAAAGCTCAAAACATCTTCAAACAGGATTCTGAACACCCGTGGTTTAGGAATAAGTTTCTCTTCGACATGTCAAATAGTGCCATGTGTAGTGCATCATCCTGTTTGATGCGTAGTTTTATGGTGAAAAAATAATAAAATGTTCGGGCCATGCACATTGTAAACTAGAATCACTTGGTAAACACAATTTTTTATCACATAAATGCAACGCTGCTAAAATATTTCCGAAATTAAATAAATTTACACACCGGCATGGTTACAGCTTTGATGCAGAACCGGAAAAGGAAAACCGTCGAAAGATCCAAAGACAAGAGAACGCGGCCATAAATACAAGAGGTAATTTTTGGAATTAGGACGCGTTCGTCATTTTCTAAATATATGACTAACTCTAACTAACATGAATTATTTTTATTTTATTTTACATCACTTAAAAAGTAAATAAAATTAACACCTTAGTTACCTAATTTTACAACAACTTTTAAGCAAAAGAGGAGAGTTTTGTCTCTCCTCCTTGGGGAAAAATACAAATCACATTCAGCTGCATTCATCAAGATTTTTTTATACGTTTTGGTTTGGTGTGCGTTAACCTTTATGTATTAAATTTTAACTAAAAGTTAAAATAAAGTGACATTTTATCGTTACTGTCGTTAAAATAATTTGACAGTAAAATGCTGCTTGCTGTTGTTGCTCGTTGTCCTTCTGTGCTTTAATAAATTCGTGCAGTGTTGCCAGAAGGTTACTTTTGTAACCTTTTTGGTTACTTTTGAACTGCTGTGGTTACTTTTAGGTTACACTAATGAAAAGGTTACTTTTAGGTGATTTTTCAGAAATTGTAGAATTAACTTTGCAGGTTATTCAGTAAAAAATATTAATAGTGACAATTTAAAAATTATGTCATAAAGTGCATTTAAACTTGNTTACTTTTTGTTCAAAAAGGTTACTTTTTTTTATATTTCTGGTAATTTCTGACTAGACCCGACTGGCAACACTGAATTCGTGGTAGTTTTGTTGTTATACGGAATCATTATTTTATAATATTTGACCTAACCACATCTATCAATAATGGCTGATGAAGAATACGAGGCTGAAGACGCGGGTGCAGACTATGACGACATTGCAGAAGAAGATGATAACATTGAGGAAACAGAAGAACAAGAGGAGGATGGCTATAACGTGCAGTGCCTAGCGCCAGGACAAGCAGGTGGTGGCGTTGAGAAGTCCAAACGTATCACCACCCGATACATGACGAAGTACGAAAGAGCCAGAGTTCTAGGTGAGGTTAAGTTCGTTAGTAGACTGTTAGGTTATGTTGTGGTTTTATTTAGTTTTGTAATGTATTCATAGCGCTATCTTTTTCTTGATTTAATGTTAAGCAATTGTTTTATGCAGTTGTAGTATGACTTGACTTACTTAAATGAGTATTACTTTAATATAATATTTCATTTGTATACCTTTCAGGTACGAGAGCATTGCAAATAGCGATGTGTGCTCCAGTGATGGTGGAGTTGGAAGGTGAAACAGACCCTCTGCAGATCGCCATGAAAGAGCTGAAACAACGGAAGATCCCCATCATCATCAGGCGATACCTCCCAGACCATTCGTATGAGGACTGGAGTATAGATGAGCTCATTATTATAGACCATTAGATATAACTAAATAAGTTTATTAAGCATAATTGTATTTTTAAAATTAAGTATAAAAGATTATTCCGTAAACATATTTTGTATTATTTTATTCTTTACCTTAAAGCCTAGGATTCATTTCATGATATGTATGTTGCAAACTTTTTAAATTATTTAATTTATAGAGGTACAATAAAACAGCAATTTTTTAGGTAGTGTGTGGCAATGCCACATTGGCATTGGCAATAAATGCAGTGGCCTAAAAATGTTGGGCCCTATGTAATTTTCTAACCTACTCTTAGAGTGACCATTTCTCTTGCTTTACCCTAGGACTGGTGCAGTCTAGTGTTGCCGATCGATAGTCGACTATCGATTGGCCTATCGATAGCCAAACTATCGCAAGACTATCGATTGGCCTATCGATAGTATCGATACTGTCGATACTATCGATAGCTCAAAACGAGGCAATACTATTGAATATGTGCAATACTATCGATACTATTGATAGTATTGTTGCTCGTGAAGAATAAACTATCGATACTATTGATAGTATTGTAGCTTTTGAATAAAAAGCTATCGATAGTATCGATACTATCGATTATTCTAGACTATCGATAGTTTGGCAATAGGCACAACAATAGGGTTGGTAAGTCAAGCGAAACATTTGAAATATTGTAAAAATGAATTAAAACATACCCAATACTATTGCAAATTTACAGACTATCGATAGTTTTTCTTCACGAGCAACAATACTATCGATAGTATTGCACATATTCAATAGTATTGACTCGATTTGAGCTATCGATAGTATCGATACTATCGATAGGCCTATCGATGGAGAAGGCTTTTTCGAATGAAAACTAATAAAGTTTGTTTTTTTATCCATAACAAGGAAGCTCTTGGCTTTTACTATGAAGGAAGAAAAGGAAGATTTGGATTTAATATAATTATCATAATTACAATATACCTAGCTAGAATAAACTTTAAAATAGTATAAAGCTCGTTAGTAGTTAAGTATTTATAGTACACCTCAATATGAATTGTTATTTTAGGCTGAATGGAACAAGTGATTGTGGGTGGTTACATAAAGACAATAACGGTATTTTCAAGTATGTTGTACATACTTATACAAGATACTAAAGCGATGAATTATTATGTCACGATCGCACACCTACGATACCGGGCAGCTGCAAATAGACGCAAACGTAAACTATTTGCGTACGTTGGCTACGCGGGATCTAGGTGCTGTGCATGGTTGCATAGTTCCAAATACGCGGGTGCTGCAGCTTTCAATATCACGACAGTTTGAAATATCGGGCCGAACGGTGAGATGTGCGCCGGCGCAGCTTGCCAACACCGGACTTATTATGACACGCTGATTGCGACCGACCACGTGGTAATTTCTATCAAACTTGCAATGTTCCGTAGCAGTACACGTGCTAATTCATATCGATTGTTATTGCACGACTGTAGTCAATTATTTTCCTTATTAGAGGCGCAGGTACTTGTAGATAGTAGATTACCATTATAAATTAACGTTAAACAACCAAAGCAGGTTATTGTCGGGAGCATATACCTAGTTGTATTAAATATCTTTTTAATTAGATGCAATAAATAATTGACGCTTAAAAATGAAACAAACAACATAAGTAGGCGAATTCTACCAGTCAACGCCAAACTACGAGAACTTTTTATAAGAAAAGCTTTTATTGCTTTATTTCAAGATTTTACTTGAAGGTCATTTATTTACTGCGTGATCGAATCAGAAATGAGGAGATCCGTAGGAGAACCAGAGTGACTGACATAGCCCGCAGAATCGCAGGAAAGTTCTTGAGTGGCGACCACGAGCCGGAAGACGTAGCTTGGGCAGGCCTCCCACTAGGTGGACCGACGATCTGGTGAAGGTCGCAGGAGGTGCCTGGATGCGAGCGGCGCAGGACCGGTCTTTGTGGAAATCCTTGGGGGAGGCCTTTGTCCAGCAGTGGACGTCTTTCGACTGAAACGAACATTTGTTTAATTCAATTTCATAAACAATAATTAATACCTATTCTTAATTCTTATCATACTCTTATAAAATCAAATCCAGTTCCCTTATAGATTCTGAAAATGTAGCATGTAAAGTGACTCTTGCTGTTTAGTCTTTGGCTTCTTAATCTTTTATTAGGTATCAAGAGTACAACACTTGCAAGGCAAAAATTTCGTGTTAAAAATGAGTAAATAGGTACAATTTTCCCACGAGGTTTTCAAAAAACCAAGATTTCTATGCCGTATAATTGTTTCTTCCACGGAAAATGTAATTAAGTTACTTAGGTAGGTACCTACCTACATTATTTTGGTAATGATTCATTGTAAGTATCATTAGCCTAATTAATTCATATAATTATTAACTTTTCTGGATCAATTTCAGACAACTCTGCAGTTAACGAAAGTGTAGCCCATATTGCTAAGGCATGGATGGACGGCAGTATAGAGCTCTCGTTAGTGAGTAAAATATTTATTGTACCTAGGCCTACGTTAGAGAAGAACTGTTATCTCAATTGTAAATTCCAAAGAGATTAATAAAATATGTAGTAAGTATTAGGTAATTGATTTAAGAAATATTTTAATGGTTCTTCTGTCACATAAGTTAGCTAGATGCCTGGTAATTTCGATGTCTTGGAATACATAATTGAATTAACTTGTAAACCATTTAATGATTACATTAACAATTAGAACGGCGTTAAACTATGACTTTGAACCTTCATTAATGTCACGGATGTCCTGAATCGTGGTCGTAGTCAAAGGAGAGCAATGAAGCGCATCGAGCGGCGACAGCGGCGGCCGCGAATGCGCCCGCGCCGTGGGCTGTTGGCACGCGCTCCCGCCTGAACTTCGCGCAGCTCCCGCGCCGAGGGCCGCGCGCCGCGCCAGTACCCCTCCGACCAGCGATGCTGTGCTGTCTCCGGAAATAGAGTACGTCCGCGAACAGTGCCGCGAACTACCCACCTTCACGCTCCGAGCGCATCGCCATTAAATCGCGGTCAAGTCGAGATCACCCGTAAAAGTTTCAAATGTTTCCAACAGTTAAATTTATCACTGCGAAAGCTCTGACGACCGCGACTTAATGGTGATCCTAACTCGAGTTGTACTCCTCCGGGAGTGCGAGTCGTGTTGATGCGGAGCCGCGAATCTTTTGCTCAGTGGATGTGTTTCGAATTCGTAGATCGGTGGATCAGGTGCGCGAGTGTGAGTGCAAATGACTGATAGCCCGACATAACGGGCTTAACTTAACAAAATGTGGACCAAGAGATTAAGGTTATGGAGGTTTATGTTGTGCATGTTTTTCGCCGTGTCGGCGCTCACGATCGCAGCGAGAGGTGAGTAGAGGCGCGCGCGCAGGCGCGGGGTTTGCGTCACCATATCGCTGCTATTTTAGGCGCAACTTGCGCTGAAATTATGTAAAAAGCTCGCGTATGTGCTCTATTTTTGGCATTAACCTTAGCCGATGTGTTGTGTGACAAAATGATCCAGTAACCTAAATATGTCAAGGAAGTCCGTATTGTCTAGGGCAGTCGTTTTATTGCCCAGCCTGTCGGATCAGCCGTAAGACGCTCACTAGCCGCAAAGCTTGATACGTAAATAGAAATACAGGGATTTGTCGTTGTGCGTCGCCATCTTGTGAAAAACGATAGGATCATGACGACATTATAAAAATGTGACATGAATGTAGGTCACGGGGGAGTTTTTCAGAGTTTCAGCACACTGGTTATGTTATACCCTCTCTATGCATGTAATACATTTTTCGTTGTTTCAAGGTCTCACAAGGGTTACCATGCGCAGATTTAAAATCCTGAAAATAATGGCATCCAGCCATATACTATTCATAAAATAAAAATATAAAGATAGAAGAGTTATATGATGTATATTTATGTAACTATTTTATTACCAAAGTTATAGACAAACCTGCTACGCTGCTGCCACATGGTAGAAGGCTGAAATCCAAAACAGCCAACTAGAACCTGAGTGAGAGCTTTCTGACCAATATTTACAGGAAAGAATGAAAAAATCTATTTGTAAATAAAATAGGTATAGGTACCAACATTTGTTCAAAATTTTCCATCCCCAACCCGGGAAAAACTAAATAGCCGAAAGGTTGGGGCCAGCAAAATATAGTGGATAAAGAATCTCAATCTCATTGTGAGAGAAAAGAAAATTAAATTGGTAAAAAAATACTTACTTTAATTTATTGTAGTCTAATTGGCATAAGAAAAATATGAAAGTTACATAGGGACGCAGCTTAGATTAGCCGGGAGTTCCAATAATGTAGAGTCCGCTCAAAATTCAAATCGGCCTTCAGAAGTATTTCAGCCGACGATCGCAATTTTTTCACGAGGAAACCCGTGAATAAGTTTTCATCTTACACACTCATTCAATGTAAATAAAACTTTAAATTAGTTCACCTTGTGTCGTGAGTCTACGTAAATAATCGCCTTGGTGCAAGGCGGAATGCATGAAGGCCAAGTTTTTGGGGTCGCACCGAGAATAATATCTGAACATACACTGGTATTATAGTTGATGTTATCTTACTATCTATTTATCGTTTCACTGGAGAATGAAAATCGATGGATTCTAAGTCCACCAGAATTATGAAACAACTCCAAAAGCTCGATTCGATCTATGTCAAGCATAGTAAACCAATCATAATGATTGGCTTGAATAGACCTACTACGTTGGCTGCAGTTAAGTTAGTGACTCCAGGGTGGAGTTGTTTAATTATTCTCGTGGACTAGAGCCATCGATTTTCATTCTCTCCAGTGGTCTTACAGTCACAGGAACCGATAATAATGATAATATAATAACGTGAACCGTCAATCGAGCTGATGGTTTATTATGCTCAGTTTGCTCACCGAAGTAAGAAATTATTTCTCTTTAAATCAAATCTTAACTAAGCTGTTATATTATATGTGTGCTTATTAGACCAATAACCAAATAACCGTGTTGTAAGACGGACTTCCAATAAAGAAAAGGCAAATGTGACTGACTGAGCATTATGTATTAAATTATAATAGGTACGTAATGAATAATTTTCTTGTTATACCAAAGATTACAACATAAGAGGCCTTTGTCCAGCAGTGAACGTCATTTGGCTGAAACGAACGAACGAACCTAAAATGAAACATACATTAATCAATCAATAATTAACATAGTTTTAAAAGCTAAACTTTTTTCTGCGATATTAATAAGGCTTCGTAGTCTGCTACGGCGTAGCGCTACGCTACGAGTCCTATACTACGAGCACCACCAGTCGTAGCAAATAAGCACTGTGAGCTTAATTCGCTCTACGCATTCATAAATTGAATTCAAGTAATTGAATGAGCAGTCTTAGCGTTAATTAACTACATAGTGCCCTCTAGACTAGAGGAAGGGGCAGCTACTTGAAAAAGAGAGGCAAAGAATCAGCAACACTCTTGATGTTGGAGATATCAAGGCGTTGGAAATAAGGGACTATAATGCTCCCTTTTTGTATTTTAAAAGTCGTATCATACATTTTTAATTAGCAAAGTCGAGACGTAGTTCATACTCTAATGATGAATGGTGTACTTAGTACGAGTATACTCGTACGTATGTATAGTGCAAAATTTGTAAACAAAAATCAGATGCAACGACCGCATGCATAGGCATGAAGATTAGCCATACCGTGCATTTAGTGTGTCATCGTGCCACAGCTGGTAATGGCACTGGGATAAAAATATGCTCTCGCATGATTCATCTGAGTTCGTCGTTCATCATTGCTATGTATTTAATAGACGACGTTTTTCACTTCCTGTTGCTTTCCAAATTACCTTGAAAAGAAAATGCTCTGTAAAGTTTTATCGAAAACTAGCTGACCCGGCGAACTTCGTACCGCCTTAGCGTAGAGATTTTCTTAATATTTTTTTCCGTAAGAACCATCCTTGGACTTCCACAAACATTAAAAAAAAAGAATTATCGAAATCGGTTCAGCCGTTCACACGTGATGCCGTGACAACGCGAAACGGGTTTCATTTTTATATATATAGATATAGATGTCTGAACAAATGACGAATACAATATATTACTTTTAGAAAATTTAATGAGCTCTTTTCCGTAGGTACACGTAAGCTTTTCCCGCCCTTGATAAAAATACTTAGTTTACATCATAATAATATGAAAAGAGGACATGCAAAACTTATTTAAGATGTTGAGAATGAAAGTATTTTGTATTATTGTTGTCAATATCTACTTAATTTTATTATTAATTTAAATAGCGTTGTTCTCATCAAGATTAAGTAAATAGGTAATTAAAAAAAAAATTAAATACATTTTATATACTTCTGCAGCGTTCAGTAAGAAGTTACCAAAATCACACAAATGTGTACAAAAGGCTCGGAAAACTTCCTCTTTATTGACTTGAATTACTCATTATTGACTAGAATAAAGAATGAGAAGATGAATAATTAACTTGTGAAATTATGGAAAAACGTGGGATGTACTCGTACATACAGTAGTCGTCGTATAAAGTTATAAGCTATCATTCATCTAAATTATGCAGCAAAATTGAGTATTATTTATTTATTTATTTTATTTTATTGTTAGAAAAACAAACAGCATTCTATATATAACACATATAGAGTTACCAATTAAACTTCACATTTGCCAAAATTATGTATCAAATGCTTATCTTTCGTCGTTACATTAGCCAAGGAGGTCTAGATGGTGTGGTGACCTAAATTGTTAGCAGCCTCATGAAAATAAACGTACGTGTTATGACGGTTTTAACTTCATTATTATGTTGTATTTTTTTGTGTACGATTTTAAAACTGCTTTATGTTTGTTTCAGCCGATGACGACGTACCTTCAGAGTCACAATGCCGTCCATACATCGAAAAGGCTCTCAAAAACCTCGAATCAGGGGACGCGGAGCCAGGTAAATTGGTGATTATTAAGTTTATTTTATCTTTACGATAGTAATAATAAAGACGTGATCATAGTTATTTAAAGGTATAGTAAGGTATAGTAGTCGGTTTTCTACAGGCTACACTTCGGAGAATGTGCGAAAGAATTACATGAATTGATTCCACCAGCCCCCTTCCATCATCGGGGAACCAGACGCAGGTTAGCGTACCATCCCTATATTGTTGACATTCCACCAGCTCGCACTAAGCGTTTCGATGACTCTTTTATAATGCGAACTGCTAGGGACTGGAATTCGTTGCCTGCTTCTGTCTTTCCCGATAACTATAATCCGGGCCTCTTCAAGGCGAGAGTGAATAGGCACTTACAGGGCAGATATGTACCATCCTAGACTGCATCCCACTTAACATCAGGTGCGATTGTGGTCAAATACCTGCCTTGTTATGCATAAAAAAAAAATTCTTTCCTCATTTTGGAAATACTTATAAGTAAAGTTCGCTGCAGCGTTAAAACATTAGTTCTGTCTCTTATGTCGTCTAATCAAACTATTAAAACATACAATAGGTTCTACTCGTAGATCTCTTACAGAATCGCTCCATGAAAGTCAAAGTCGCACAGTAAGAGGGTCACGAAGACCTATTGAAATTCTGTTACCGTCTCTATTCGTAATCTACGTCATAAATATTATTTCAAAAGCTATCGTCTTCTCGTTAAGTTTTGCAGAAAGCTCTAACTTAAGAATATTCTAAACAAATGAGAATAAAAAATTCCAATTATGAAAATTATTGGTGACGCGTTGAACTCTTTTCAAGGGAGTTAAATATTGTTTCATTATTTAAAAAAATATTAAGTTAATAACTGTTTAAACCTAATTTTCTTTAATAATATAAATTGATATTGTAATAGAGTAACTTAATCTATGAATACTGTACTAAAATGTCAGTTAGCAATCTGGTTAGGTCTGTAAAATAGGGACATAATTATTTGCGCGTCCAACATTTTCGCGTGCACTGAAACGTTTCCCGACTGGAAAATTTACGATTGTGTTCTATCTACGTAGCCGCGTTAAAATCGACGTTAACGTTGACCTCACATCCAGAATAACGCGGGTTCCGAGATTGACACGAGTTCCTCGCGCAAGTCGTCGTCCGGCTCTTGCTCTATTTTAATTTTAACAGCCACGCGCGTCACCGTTATATCCACTGGGCCATTTAAAGAATGAATCATTAACCAAAGATTTATATCGCTGAAAGAATGATTACACAACCGCAAACCAAAAGGAAAATTATTGGACATGTGTAAATAATGAATGAAATATTATTTGGCTGATAAAGCTCTCATCGGCTAATGGTGGTTTCAGTTGGCTATTTATTTTCTTAGGAATTATGCAGCTAATAATTCCTAAGAAAATGCAAGCTCTCTTGGCTTGCGCTAGAAAATTTTATGCGCTCATTAATTATTAGGGAACACGAAACCAGCGATTACCGTAAAAAAAAACTAATTATAGTCTAGTAAAGTTTAATGTCTAAAACATACCACAACACGCTTAATGTGTTAAAACTATAAATATTTATCTAATTTACTGAGAATCCGATCTCAAATTCTTCATGATGTTGACCCTAAATGAACGTATTTTGTTGATAAGTGCACGTATGCGTAAATATAGCTCGGATTAATCTTATCACTAGCTGGCTTTTTGCCCGGAATGCAAAAGATTTCATTGGACGACCAAGTAAGCAGTAAATACTTTACATAAACATTTTCGCATTTTATTTTTTTACCAAAACCCTCCGGTGTTGTCAAGAGAATTGGGTTTTGGAGACGGAGATCATAGGTTTCATTGATACTAACTAGATAGAGATTTTAACAAATGGCAAGTGAACGAAATAAATAGAACCCAATCGCCTGAAAAATCATGATCTTACACTCAAAACAATGGCTTCTGTGTTTACAGATTCCGCAGAAAAAAACGACAGTAGTGAAGTAAGTATAGATGACGACACGACTGAAACGCAATCAGCAGAAGATGGAGGCGAAGCAGCAGACAGCAAAGAGGACGACGCACCGTCAGTGGAGGTGGCGGACGAGCCCTACGTGGCACAGGGCTCGGTCGAAAACTTAGAAGCCGCCGCGGATTCCAAAGAAGACGCGACAGAAGAGAAGGGAGACGACAGCGCTGAACAACAAGACGGAGACAGCAAACAGGACGACGGAGACAGCAAGGAAGATGCATCCGCTGATGAACAAGCAGCCGAACAGGGTAAAGTTCCAACTATTTCTTCACTAAATGCACAAAATGAACAACTAATGGAAAAACCTTTGACACCAAGAAGTGTTTTGATATTTGTTAACAACGTAGAATCAATTTCACTGAAATTCTGGTTTCAAAATATTTTATGACCTAACAAGTTCCATATTGTTTTCAGAAAGTGGAGAAGATAAGGAAGATAAAGACGAAACCAAAGAAAATGAAACAAACGAAAGTGAAGAGGTGAAGGAAGGTGAAGATGAGGATGACAACAGCAAAGAACAAGTAAGCGATAAAGATGACGATGACAGCAAAGAAGCGGATCAAGAAACCACTGAGGACGATAAATCTGAGGAGGCGTCAGATGCATCGGCAGAGGCTAAGGACGGTGATGACGACGATAAGACAAAGGAAGAAGACGATGGATCTCAAGAAAAGGCTGAATCTCAAGAAGACAATGAAACCACTGAAGACGGCGCTGACTCCCAAGAAGTAAAGGAATCTGAATCTAAGGAGGAAGATGACAAACAAGAATCGGCTGAGGATAAAGATGATTCTAAAGAACAGGAAGACGACGATCAATCCGCTGAAGCTGCTTCTGAAGGAGGGGTAGATGATAAGTCTGAAGAAGATACAAAGGAAGACGCCAAGGAAGAGAGCAAGGAAGAAAGCAAGGAAGAGGGCAAAGATGACAGCAAGGAAGAAAGTAAGGAAGAAGAAGGTGAAAAATCTGAAGAAGAAACCGTAAAAGAAGGTGAATCTGAAACGGAAGAAGCTGCAAGCTCAGAAGCTGCTGAAGGCCAAGAGGAGGAAAGTGAGGCCGAGGAAGAGGCGGAATCTGGCACTGCTGAAGAGAAATCTGATGAGGAAGCAGACTCTGAAGCAGAAGAAACTCCTGAAGATGACTTACTAAAAGTGAGTTTTCTTATCAGATGATATCACTAACTTAGGCAAATAATTCTGGTTCCAATCACGAAATAATGGCAACGCATGCATAATTAGTTTAATTCTGACGCCATCCAATTTCTGTTTAGCTGTAATTTAGTTTTATAGGGTTCCGTAGTCCTGTCAATGAACCCTTATAGTTTCGTCATGTCTGTCTGTCCGTCTGAGGTTTTTTTATAATAAGTAAAATTAACGCATCAACTACCTCTGACTTATTGTCCACTTATTGTTATTTCAGACTGGAGAAATCCCCGAAAATCTACGGTCTCGCCAGCACATTAACCAAATCCTCAGGTTAGATGAGGAAGCTAGCGAGGCAGAAATCATCGTCGAAAAGTCGGCTGACATAGTTCTTAGGGACTTGAAGAAGCTCTACGAAAACTCTATCAAGCCATTGGAAGCGCTGTACAAGTACAGAGATCTGAGCAACCGACACTTCGGCGACCCTGAAATCTTCTCAAAACCTTTAGTTCTCTTTATGGGACCATGGAGTGGAGGCAAATCTAGCATTCTCAATTACTTGACTGGACTAGAGTTCACAGAATGGTCTCTAAGAACAGGTCAGTAATCAACTATTATTATCACTTTAAAAATGTTATTTTTCTTTGTTTAGACTGCTTTCAGAAAAGTCATTGTAATTCATTTCAGGTGCCGAGCCTTCTCCAGCTTATTTCAATATTTTGATGCACGGTAAAAATCCTGAAGTTTTGGATGGCACTCAACTGGCGGCTGACTGGACTTTCTCGGGGCTGCAAAAGTTCGGACAAGGCCTGGAAGAGCGTCTTAGGGGACTGAGGTACCCCAGCAAGATTTTAGAAAAGGTACTTACATAATCGACTTTAACAAGTTTCATTGTTATTATTATGACATTTAAAACGCAAATTTATTTAAATCTAAGTAAGAACTGTGAAAGCAAAAATGTAAAATAGGTCCAAAGGAAGGGCTAGCTGACAATGACGTTTACAATTTTCAGGTAAACATTGTTGAAATTCCCGGAATACTGGAAGTGAGGAAGCAAGTGTCCAGAGTGTTCCCCTTCAACGACGCTTGCCAGTGGTTCATCGACCGTGCCGACATCATTTTCCTTGTTTACGACCCCTCCAAACTGGACGTCGGCCCTGAAACTGAAGCTATTCTCGACCAGCTCAAGGGCAGGGAGTCTCAGGTAATTATAAAATAATTAGCTTACCGAAACGTAAACGAACATGAAACGTTATACTTGCATGTATACCTGAAAAGGATAGGATACAGTCTGATACAGTTTAAGATCTTTCTGTAACTCTGTTTGTTAAGTAACTTGCATATAAGTTATTTAATGTTTGAATCTCTATAACTGTAACTACTTTATACACCATGGTTAGTTAATGAAATTACCTAATATTAGGTATTGAGCCACATGTAACAAAAAATCAACAAGACAATTGCTTACTCATTTAACACGTGTCAGAGTTTGATAAAAAGTTGACAAATAAATTGTACTCACCCCAAACTCTTAACCTCCAGACACGCATCGTGCTGAACAAAGCGGACACGGTCAAGCCCGAAGAGCTGATGCGCGTCCAAAGCGCTCTGATCTGGAACATCTCGCCGCTGATGAGCTCGGCGCAGCCACCAGTGATGTACACGGTGTCGCTGTGGTCGCTGCCGTACGAGCCGGGCGCGCCGCAGCGCCTGCTGCAGGCCCAGGAGCGCGAGCTGCTGCGAGACCTGCGCCAGGCCGTCGACAAGCGCATCGAGAACAAGATCGCCAGCGCTAGGCGGTTTGCGGTGAGTTAGGAATAAACTATAGTCCAGTCAATAAAGCATTATAGATGGAAAATTTAGTCGATTTTCTCCTGAAAGAAACATGCAAGACAACAATAAAATTTCCAATTTTACAGTCCTTCTAGAGCAGATGCCGCAAAAACTATACAAGATATAGAAAAACTTGACAGTCTCACCTGTAGCAAATTGAATAAGCTTTTTTTGGTTCATAGTAGTCATGTCACTAGGACGCATAGTTACCGAGGATTAAGCGAAAAACCAAAAAGTGGTACTTTTAAACCCCTCTCTCCCCGCCGGCTCAAGGGCTAAGGGCGGGGACTTTTGCTATGTTCACCACCTAACTAGGCTAAATAAAGTCCCGAGGTCAGAAATTGTGTTCCACGGATTTCTCTCTACACCGTCGTTAAGGCATTCATTGACTGGACTACTAGGCTCATGACAATCTTGAACAAAACGCATGGTCCTGCGAAACCTACGCCAGGCCATCGACAAGCGCATCGAAAACAAGATCGCCAGTGCTAGGCGGTTTGCTTTGAGAGTAACAGACTAGGTGTATCAATGACAATCTTGAAAAAACGCATGGTCCTGCGAGACCTGCTCTAGGATATCGACAAGCGCATCGAGAACACTAGATCGCCAGCGCTAGACGGTTTGCGGTGAGTGTAGACTAGTACTCCGGTGATGTACACGGTGTCGCTGTGGTCGCTACTTATGACAATCTTGAACAAAAACCTGCGCCTGGCCATCGACAAGCGCATCGGGAACAAGATCGCCAGCGCTAGGCGGTTTGCGGTGAGTGTAGTAACAAACTTAGGCCTATGACCATCTTGCACAGAAGTAACAGAACACATGGTCCTGCGAGTCATTTACATGGTCCTGCGACACCTGCGCCTGGCCATCGACAAGCGCATCGGGAACAAGATCGCCAGCGCTAGGCGGTTTGCGGTGAGTGTATAGTAACAAACTTAGGCATATGACCATCTTGAACAGAAGTAACAGAACACATGGTCCTGCGAGTCATTTAAATGGTCCTGCGACACCTGCGCCTGGCCATCGACAAGCGCATCGGGAACAAGATCGCCAGTGCTAGGCGGTTTGCTTTGAGAGTAACAGACTAGGTGTATCAATGACAATCTTGAACAAAACGCATGGTCCTGCGAGACCTGCTCTCGAGAACACTAGATCGCCAGCGCTAGACGGTTTGCGGTGAGTGTAGACTAGTACTCCGGTGATGTACACGGTGTCGCTGTGGTCGCTACTTATGACAATCTTGAACAAAAAACATGGTGTTGCGAGACCTGCGCCAGGCCGTCGACAAGCGCATCGAGAACAAGATCGCCAGCGCTAGGCGGTTTGCGGTGAGTTAGGAATAAACTAGGCTCATGACAATCTTGAACAAAACGCATGGTCCTGCGAGACCTGCTCCATGCCATCGAAAACAAGATCGTCCGTCAGCGGCGTCAGCGCTAGGCGGTTTGCGGTGAGTGTAGAGACTGTAGTAAAATACTAATATGGGGTATTTTGCTTATAAGGCCCTTATAATGTTCGGCCGCGTGGTCATACGACGCGGCCGCGGTTTTGTGAGATTACACGATTGGGTACCGCCCCGGGTGCCAACCCATGCTATGCCGCCACTGCCAGAAGCTATGCTTCTATATGATATGAACAGGCACCAAGGTCAATGAAGAATCAGAAGATCGCTGGCAATTTTATTACAAAGAACTTGCAAGTCTTGGGACGTGTGGTGCCTTAAAACTCGAAACTAGCGGCTAATGCCAATATCGATAATTTAGATTAAAAAATGTAATGCTGCATTGCACCAGCACTAAGCTAGAGTTTAAGGTAGGTACTGGATTTTTAAAATATATTTTTTTGTTTTCAGGTGCGCGTCCGAAATCACGCGAAGATGGTAGACTGCTACCTGACCACATACTACAACCACAAGACCATATTCGGCAATAAGAAACTCATTGCCGACGCCATCATTGAGAACCCTCAAAACTACCACATCTACGAGGGACTCAGTACCCTCACTAACATCTCAAGGTACGTAAACAAATATGAAACTAGGTAATAGAACTTCAAAAGAGCCATAAGTCAGAGAAGATTAGAGTGACAAAGAGAGGAACAATGGTGTTAAGTTAAATGCCAAATGGTTACGATATTTTCCTTGCATAAAAATACAACAGACAGGGAGATTAATCAGTATCTATCTACTATTAGCAGTTGTGGAAATCCTTGGGGGAGGCCTTTGTCCAGCAGTGGACATCATTTGGCTGAAACGACGACCTAGTAGACATCGCTGTAACTATATTTCATTTGTAAATAATCATTGCAGGTACGACTTACCAGACCCGGAGACGTACCGAGACTTCTTCCGTCTCAACCCGCTGTACGAGTTCCAGCAGCTGTCGGCCACGTGCACGTACTTCCGCGGCTGCCCCATCACGCGGCTGGACGTCGCCATCGCCTACGACCTGCCCGAGCTGGTCGGCAAGTACAAGAAGATGGTCGAGACCGCCACCCCCCAGGGCATGCCCAAGAGTTGATGCGAACGAACGAAACCCGCGCCACACTTAACACCCGCTTTTTAATTCTATTGGACACATTTCTTTTGGGCACATTTTGCATTTCTTAATTGGGCATCCAAACACAACTTTTTTGTTACAACGCATTTTGTATTTATTCGTATTAATTTGCTTAAATATTTGCTTGTTCCTATTTTGCGGTGAGCGACGTGCTGTATGGATATGTGATTTTCTTCGTGCGTTTATTATAGTGGTGATAGACGGTAAAATGCAAGACATCTTCCAGTTTCCTATTAACACTTTTTATACAACTCAAAAATACGATTTAATCTAGTCATTATGTTAAAGTTTGTTAGTGAATTTGTTACTTTATTTATTGAAGTTGAGGAGTTCCTACTACATTAGGACTAATCCCATGCTACGCGGTCTCTACCTTACTTCTTTGTTAGTTATAATGAGACAATGTGACTATTTAAGTAAATATAAAATAAAATTGTTGTTTTATTTATTCCCAACATGTATTTTAGTATACCTACCTAATAAGCAAGGATTAGTTCAAAATAAATAATAAATTCAACTTACTATAGAAAATAAAGTAATTTGTGCAGTTACTTTTCTATAGGTAAAAATTATTGAAACTGGAACAAACATCAAAGTATTCCGAAAGCCTTAGACTGAACTAAGGTGCATCTTATTCTTGATGCTTCATCTGAATTCGTGCACATGCATCAGTGATTATGTTGAAGTCAGTTAAAAAGTTGGAGGTTCATAAAATATAGGTACCTTAGGTAGGCAATATCTTTACTGAATGCTCAAGAAACTCAAGGAGAGAGGGGAGATTATCATGTTGATTCATGAATATCATTCTATATCTATTTAGCAAATAAATATGTCGGCGCCGGACACAGATGCTGCAAATGATTATTGATGATTAATAGTACCAATCTTAATATTATGTTATCTGTATAAATCTGTAGAGCGGAAGGTTTGTGATTCCTAAACGTAACACCCGACTGATGCGCAGAAAAAGATAACTGTCATTCAGTTGTGTCATGTCAAGTGTGAGCAGGCGGCTGCGAGGTTATCTAGGAGAGCGTGTTGAGTTTGGTGGAACGTTAAATTGTAAGAAAAGTGATTGTCGACCATCCAAGATATTATCTCCTTGCCCGTTAATCCACGCCTATGGAGATTCCACCCCTAGAGTTCCTTCTGATAGAGACCCAGTGCCTTTATCAGAAGTGGGATCTGAAACCTATGATAGTAACGTGATTTCAAAGTGTTCCAGGTGACCAATGTTTCGTGTTATTTGTCACGAATGTTATCACAAAACGCCCACGATTCTATGGTTATAATTGAATATGATGAAGAGAGAATGTCAAGGAAACCACGCTGACAAAGGTGTGAGATGCAGAAAAGTATTTAAGTACGAGAAATGATAGACGCAAATTATGAAGATACTCCCTCCGTAACTTGGCTTGTGGTCACGTAAGTGGTGAACAATTTGACTAACGATGGCCCCAGAGCAGGTACGATTCATTATTGCTATCGAATATTCTAACAGCAACAATATTAACACATTTCCTTTTGAGCAAAATAATGCATGGAAGTGAATGATGCAACAAATGTTATAAGTATTGTCAGTCTTTACTGATAATGCCAGGAATGTGTGTGAAAGCTATGGTATGTGCTCACTTTAATTTCAATGCCAAATAAGTTATTTTAGTAAAGCAAATTAAATTGAACGGTGTTCATTTGTTCATGTTTGCATTCTGCGAAGAATAACCTGTTGAGATTTAAAATCAATAAAGAATAGATAGAATATGGTCAGATAAATTGAATAAGTTTGGTGATCATGCCCGAGTAACCTCTTGGCATTATTTTGGAGAAAAATTAATAATTAGTTTTATCCAAGTAAATTGAAGTTAAGATCTGTGTTGTGTAAATCAGTTTTAGTATCATGATGTTTCTTTCATGATATTGAGTACTACAAGATGAGATAGCATCGAATATTGTGCTTAATTATTGAGTAATTGAAATTAAGTAAAGCAGCCAGTTATGCAGTTGAGAACGTGGTATATTTTTGGTATTCTTATAATGATTGATACTTCAATTAATTATTATTGTTAAACATAATTATTGTGTACTCATGGTTACTGTAAGACACATTATATTACACCATAATGCTATATTTGAGTAACAATAATGTTAATAAGATAAGTTATTNCAATAAAATTTCCAATTTTACAGTCCTTCTAGAGCAGATGCCGCAAAAACTATACAAGATATAGAAAAACTTGACAGTCTCACCTGTAGCAAATTGAATAAGCTTTTTTTGGTTCATAGTAGTCATGTCACTAGGACGCATAGTTACCGAGGATTAAGCGAAAAACCAAAAAGTGGTACTTTTAAACCCCTCTCTCCCCGCCGGCTCAAGGGCTAAGGGCGGGGACTTTTGCTATGTTCACCACCTAACTAGGCTAAATAAAGTCCCGAGGTCAGAAATTGTGTTCCACGGATTTCTCTCTACACCGTCGTTAAGGCATTCATTGACTGGACTACTAGGCTCATGACAATCTTGAACAAAACGCATGGTCCTGCGAAACCTACGCCAGGCCATCGACAAGCGCATCGAAAACAAGATCGCCAGTGCTAGGCGGTTTGCTTTGAGAGTAACAGACTAGGTGTATCAATGACAATCTTGAAAAAACGCATGGTCCTGCGAGACCTGCTCTAGGATATCGACAAGCGCATCGAGAACACTAGATCGCCAGCGCTAGACGGTTTGCGGTGAGTGTAGACTAGTACTCCGGTGATGTACACGGTGTCGCTGTGGTCGCTACTTATGACAATCTTGAACAAAACGCATGGTCCTGCCTGCGAGACCTGCACCAGGCCGTCGACAAGCGCATCGAGAACAAGATCGCCAGCGCAAGGCGGTTTGCGGTGAGTGTAGTAACAAACCTAGGCCTATGACCATCTTGAACAGAAGTAACAGAACACATGGTCCTGCGAGTCATTTACATGGTCCTGCGACACCTGCGCCTGGCCATCGACAAGCGCATCGAGAACAAGATCGCCAGCGCTAGGCGGTTTGCGGTGAGTGTAGTAACAAACCTAGGCCTATGACCATCTTGAACAGAAGTAACAGAACACAAGGTCCTGCGAGTCATTTACATGGTCCTGCGAAACCTGCGCCTGGCCATCGACAAGCGCATCGAGAACAAGATCGCCAGGTGATTCCTAAACGTAACACCCGACTGATGCGCAGAAAAAGATAACTGTCATTCAGTTGTGTCATGTCAAGTGTGAGCAGGCGGCTGCGAGGTTATCTAGGAGAGCGTGTTGAGTTTGGTGGAACGTTAAATTGTAAGAAAAGTGATTGTCGACCATCCAAGATATTATCTCCTTGCCCGTTAATCCACGCCTATGGAGATTCCACCCCTAGAGTTCCTTCTGATAGAGACCCAGTGCCTTTAAATACAAAATATATCGCTAGAAATGTGAGGAGCTGGCGCTCATCTTATCTTGACACTGGCTAAATGCAGGCCGCACCAATGCCTTAAAAAAAAAGTAGTTACTCGTTAATTTGACAGCTTTGACATTTGTGACTGACAGATAATTTCTGATAGGCTGTTAATTTGCACGCATTTATTTATTTGTAATTTTTATTGTATTAGCTCAATAAATAACGACTAAGTTATGCACACAGACCTAGCACCGCATTTACACACAGAAGAATGCAATGTTCTAATTAAAATTCTTCAAGATTGTCATGCAGAGGTTTGTAAGAAGTTGCATAACATTATCGTGTTCTTATCACGTTTGTTTTATAAAAAAGGCTCTTTAATGAATTAATGTACAAATATCTTTTAGTTTCGCTGATTTTTTCGTGAAATCTTAATGTAGTAGCTTTTATAACCTCAAAATGTTAATTACAAAGTTACTTAAATGTTTTCATAAAATTTCAGCATCCCTTCAGAAAGTTCATGGGCTACTGCAACGACTATGACCGGCATATGAGAAAGTGCTTGAAAGGAGAACGACTTCAGCGCCAGAAAGAGAACGCCGAGGCCTCGCGGCGACGACACGCAGAAATTCGCGCGCGAATACTAGCACAGGAGCAGGCCAAACAGGCGCAATAGATAACAGAAGTAATAGAACAAATAATGGATTTCCAAATACTTGATTCTATACCAGATTTGTCTACAACCAAATCTTTTACCGACCGATACTTCAGTAAGAGATACATCAAAAATTATGGTGGAATACAGAACAATGATTTGATGTTAATGTTTCATTCTAACAGAATCATGCTACTAAGCTTGGCACCAAGCCACTTCTTTTTCAAGAGTAGTAAGAAATACAGGATTAACTTTAGTATAGGCGCAGTGGATAGACTTCAAAACTCTGTGAAAGGCAAAGGCAAGAAAGGAGGACAGTATTTGGAAAAGAATTCAACAATTTGTGAAGTATTTGACGATGAAACATCTTTCAAAGTACCATCTTGTGTTAAAGGCACATTGATTGAAATAAATGAAAGTTTAGTTGAGCAGCCCGAGTTGCTGAGAGAAATGCCCGACTCTGATGGATTCATCGCCATTATCTTGTCCAGTATTAAGGTTTCGGAATCCACAAAGAATGAATTACTGACACATGAAGATTATATGTCATTAATAAGAAATAAAGATAGTTGTTAATTATTAAATATTTTGTATAGCTAACTTGTTTTCATTTATTTATTATATTTATTTATTACTTTTGTGAGCAGTGTTCTCTTTAGTCTTTAAGATGTTTTTATTGTTTGTTGTTACCTAACTATTTAATTACGTAATAAGGTATAAACCTGTGTAATTAAAATAAAATAAAATAAATAAATACATAACTATTAACTTCTAATAAATAATAGAAGCCTATAATGTTTTGTGCAAAGTACAGTCAACTTCTATTATTGAAACTTAATATGAGAAAAATATTTCTCAAAAGAAGACTGTTTATTATATTTTGTTTTCTTTAATGTTTGTACACTAATTATCATTAGGCTATCGCCGTTATCGCTACTATTTTCGCCTGACCCTCTGACCCGTCTTATGACAGACTGATAACTCCTAGGAGACCCAAACAAAGTTGTTCAGTTGCTGTTATGTTACATCACGTAACACATCAATCAGTGAAAATGACTACAAAAAACCTGAATCGCGTTATATTTTCTTCTTTCATACAGTCAAAACGGATTAACTTGTTACGTTCATACAGTGATAGCGGTAAACCAGCGATAAAAACACCCTTGTACGATTTGCATAATAAATATGGCGGAAAGTTAGTAGATTTCGCCGGTTTCATGTTACCCGTCCAGTATTCGGATATGAGTGTATCTGCTTCGCACTTGTATACTCGGAAAAGTGCCTCGATATTTGACGTCTCTCACATGCTGCAGACAAACGTTCGAGGTAAGGATTGCATCGAATGGTTCGAATCGATTACGCCTGTAGACCTAAAAGGTATGGCACCTGGCACGAGTTCTCTCACCGTATTTTTAAACCCCAACGGTGGAATAATAGACGATTTGATAGTCACAAAAGTAAATGACGAAACACTTTACATTGTTTCTAACGCGGGAAGGTTGGAAGTTGATAAAAATCACATGAAACAAACATCGGAAGTGTTCAGTCGAAAGGGCAAAGATGTCAATGTTGAATTTTGGGATGTCGGTGAAAGAGCACTTATAGCTGTTCAAGGTCCCAAAGCGGCAGCAGCTGTGCAAACTCTTACGAAATTTTCGCTAAACAATCTTACTTTTATGACCTCTACTGTTGGTTCAGTAGCAGGAGTAGAGTGCCGGGTCACTCGGTGTGGATACACCGGAGAAGACGGGGTGGAAATATCTATACCAGCAGATAAAGCTGAAGTTGTGACAGAGTCGTTGCTGAAATGCAACGACGTCAAACTAGCTGGTTTGGGTGCGCGAGACTCGCTTCGCCTCGAGGCGGGGTTGTGCCTGTACGGTAACGACATTGATGAAGCAGTGACTCCTGTGGAGGCCAGCTTGACCTGGCTAATTGCCAAGAGAAGGAGGACCGAGGCCAACTTCCCTGGAGCGGACATCATACTTCAACAAATAAAGGAAGGCGTAAACAAAAGGAGGATTGGTATTAGAATGGAATCTGGTGCTCCTGCAAGAAAAGATGCGTTACTCAAAAATCCAAAAACCTCTGAGGTGATAGGCAAAGTGACGAGTGGCTGCCCGAGCCCTTCTCTTGGTGGCAACGTTGCCATGGGTTATGTCGTAGAAACACTCAAGAAAAACGGTACAGAATTGTTAGTAAACGTAAGAGGAAAGGACAACGCCTGTGTAGTTGCAAAAATGCCATTTGTGCCGTCGAAATACTATATTAAGAAATAAAAAACTATTTTAATATTTAAAATAATAGTTTTATTTATATTTGTTTCACAAACATAATAACCGACACAATCGTCTACTTAATTACATCAATAAGCTAATGAAATAAATGTTTAAATTGATAAGAAACGAAACAGTTAACAATTTATTGTTTGTTTGAGCAATAACGTATTATTTCTAAATAATGTACAGTGACGTCATCGCGTAGACAAGGATACTAATGGAATCAAAAGGAATGTAAAATTATAAGACACTTCAGACATTAGTCTTTTGCACTTCTTTGCTAATAATACTGTATCTAAATTCATAAACTATTTACACCATGTACTAAATTATCACAGATATATTCAAGGTTTGATCTATGGAATGATCACTAGGAAATATGTTTTACAATCAGTCAAAACCATACAGGCTCAAGTATGAAACCACATTAAAATTATTGAACTGGGTTTAAATTCAGTAAATGGGACAATAGCGATTCATTAAAAGTTATATACAGTCTTTATCTTTAATAAAAGGGGCAGCGTACATTTGAGCAGATTTCCTGTTATCGCGAGAAATGCACCGATAATAAAATTCTGGACACGATATTCGAGATGAAATTAATGCTAATGTAAGTACATAGTAAATTACTATTGGGTAATTTGCTTTAGCCGCAAAAGAGCAGAAGGTCCCTACAATATAAACTTATTGTCCAAGGGTATAGGGACGGAGATCGATTGGTACTGTTTTTATGGCAAATGGTCACTGATTCACATCTGGAGCGTCCGTCGTGAAACGCGATTGCGCGAGACGAGCGAAGTCTTCGTTCAACTTTTTCAGCTTTTCGGAATACTGAAATTAAAAAAATGATTTTCTTTTTATCATTTATTGTACAAACTAAAATCCTATCTAATCATCAACCATTCATTAGTAAACTAACTGTGCTGGGAAAAAAATTGGGATTAATAATTTTTTGAAACTTACCATCACCTGCATCACTTTTTAGTGAATATAAGAAAACGGAAAAGCTAGCAATATAATTTAAAAACGCAAGCAGAAAAGTTTCGCAACACAAATAATTGAACTAAAAGTTGTTAAACAGCTAGAACCAGCTCGAGTTTAAACTGTCAGGTATGGCAGCCGTGACGTCACATCGACGTTCGCTTGATGGGGCGAATGCGGGGAGGTGTGCAGTTAGCTCAATAGGGTTGTACATCAGTGTTATCCCCCACCAAGTTTAATTTTGCAGTTGGTTTATATGGGAGAACATGCCTAACAACAGGAAAGTTAATTTTGTTTTTAAATTGAACATGTTTTTGTTTATGAAATGGAAGGGTGAATGAACCGGATAGCACAGTCGACAGTACAAATTATAAGGCTGAGTTGCACCAACATACTTTAACAGAAACTATAACAAAATCCGGCCTTTTTATATGGAGTTTGGCAGATTTTTGACGTTTGTTAAAGTCAAAGTAAGATGGTGCAACTCAGCCTTATTATATCGTTGAAAAATAGCACCTATTACAACTAAATAAAGTTTACGTCATATACTCACGTCGCACGGCTGGTACTGCTGCGCCTGCGCCGGCTTGCCCTTGCTGCGCTCTTCCTGGATGCGGCAGTTGACGTGGTAGTTGATCTGAGTCTGCAGCTTTACGAAAATCTTCCTGTACTCGTCCTGTATCCTGTTCATTTCGTTGCTTACGTGTGCGTCCTTTTTCGCCATGTAATCCTGAGAAAAAAAAATTAAAGATTTTTTTAAGACATGAGAAACAATCAGCTTCCATAGACAAAAGGCAAAATATCGATTAGTGACTATTCTTTTCGGGTGCTGAAAATTAACGAGTTAATATGATGGGAAGATTTAAGAGCGTTTACGTCTAGCGTGGCATGTCAAGTTTAGGTAATTTCGATGCTAGTTTTATTCACACTAAAATTATTATGACTGTGTGCGTGTTCTCACGCTCTATAGTCAAACCAAAATACTTTGATCCACCATAGTAAAAGTGTGCCAGTCTGTCAAGTGACAGCTCAAGGAAACTATAAAATCTTCAAATCTTCCAACATCGACTCCATAATTATAAATAATGGTATACATTAGTCCTAATCAATAATAAATACGTAAATTCTTTATCAAATAGTAAATTATCAAAGTTTTTTTACTATTTTGAGAATATTTTATACAGCCTATGTTCAGCACAAAAAAAANAAAAATTTCAGCTTGTAAACTGACGCTAAAGTGCAAATTTACAAAACCTGTGTGGACTTATCTTGATAGAATTCTTAAATGCTAAACTAATCGCAATATTTTCTCAATTAACTATTTAGACGACGAAATTGCCTAACTATTTATGCCTATAACATATTTGTAGTATTACTGGTTAATGATTGTAACGAGTTGAAAAAGTACTGTTTTTGCGCCAAACGGCGTAAACGCTCTTAAAGTAGCATAGCGCAAATTGGCGCCCTAAAACTTCCAGAATATAGCACAGTAAGAGTAATTTGATAGTGCCAGTGATTACAAATCAAAATCTAAGCCCATAAATGCAAACATTTGTCACAAATAACCTTATAACTTACCTTATAAGTAAAAACAGTTTTCTTAACATTCTTATATTTATCTTGCAGAGTAATATGTTCAGCTTGCATCTTTTCATATTTTCGCTCGAGCTGAGCGTTTTTCGACTGCAACTCGGCTAATTTCGTCTTCACTGCTTGGCATTCTTTAGCGCACGAAGAGTTACGTTGCTTCCACTCTTCCCGTTCATGTTTCAACACGTCTTCGAGGGATCCAAGGCGGGATATTCTCTCTTTGTACCTCTCAGCTTTCAAGCGCCACTCGACGACATTGTCGTTCGCTTTTTGACACTCAGCTTGCAACTCATTGTGTTCCTTTATAAGCACGGATATTTCGTTCTCTTTCGCCTCCAATATTTGCGTCACTTTTCCTCTTTCGGAAAGTATAAACTCTTTGAGTGTTTCAACTTCTTGCGCTTTTCTTTCTAGAAGTTCCTTTAGCTTGGTGATGGCCCCGAGATGATCGTTCTCCATTTCTTTTATCCGCCGAGCGCAGTTCATTTCCATTGTTTTCATTTCTAAGGTAAACTTCTCGGCTATTTGATCTCTTATTGCTTTTTCCTTCATCATCAGAGCAGTCTGTAAAGGCCAAAAAATGAAATTAAAATAAGCCATATTCATAACTGATTTAAAAGAAATAGGTTATCTATTTAACACTCATAATCATCATAACCTACAGCTAACCTGAAGATCAGCTCAAATTAAAATGTTGCGTAGTTCAAATGTATAGCAGATAAACATGTAGCGTAGTACAAATGTGTAGCGTAATATAATGTGTGCAGTAGTGTAAATATGTAGCGTAATGCAAATGTGTAGCGTAATGCAAATGTATTAGCGTGGTACAAATGTACAGTGTGGTGAAAAAGTGTAGCGTAGTGGTAACGTGTGGTGTAGATTCTACACTGTAGAGTAAATAGTTGCGTAGTGTATACGTGTAGCGTATTGTATATCTGTAGCGTAATATAATGTGTAGTTTAAATATGTAGCGTAGAGTAAATAGTTGCACAGTCTATACATGTAGTGTAGTGTACATTTGTAGCGTACTGACTGACCTTAGCAGCGATGTCGTCATCGCCGTCCGGGGTCCTATCCTCCTCAGCCGGCCCCAGCTGCTGCGGAGCCTGCAGCTCATGAGTACTAGTGCCCACGCTACGTTGCTCGCGAAGTTTGCGGAACCGCTCCATTATGTACTGCTGGAAGAACTCCGCCTTGCCTTTTAGCTCTTGCATTAGCTCTTCGTTGCTCTCTTGGGATGCTGTTGAATTGTTGTATAAAGTTATGTAGTGTATTTGTATCAGGCAGGGAAATATTAAATCAGATCTAAATCACATATATTTTGTGGGATATTCTAGAACAGGGGGCGAATCAGTTTTAAGGCACAGATAGAAGCTTCGATATTTAAATGATGAAACATAAGACAGGCATTGCGTCAGCTGCTGAGACTTTGGATGTTACTTGTATGTATGCTTACCCAATTTAACACTGCATTTGCTGAGCTGGTCATCCAAGTATCGAATACGCTTTATGTGTTTTTCGCATTGTGTGCACGGCTCCATGTCTTTCCTCATCGCATGTTTTTCATCTGATGGTAAATTTCAATTAAAATAATAGCAAAAAAAAATGTAAATAACCATAAATTAACTGTCACAAAAGTACATTTACCTTCTAAATACTTGTTCAGTTTGTCCGTGAATTCTTTTTGCTTGTCAGTAAAGTCTTTCTGCAGTTCAGATATCCTCTTATTAGCTCTTTCCAAGTCTTCTCTAGTGCTTGTGAGGTCAGAAGATAATTTCTCAACTTGCTGTTTCTCTTTCTCTATCCGCTCGACATATTCTCTCTCTTGATTCTTGAATGACTCTTTCTCCTTTTGTATTTTAGTTTGTATGTCTTTTAATTCTCTAGTTGCCGCTTCTCGTGAACTGCATGCCTGAAAGATAATACGCATTTTTGTGATAATGTATTTCTATACAATATTATAATTGACCTATCGTACAGCCAATCTTTTCTTTGCCACTATGTGTCAGTCTTGGGGAGGCCTAAGTTCAGTATGTCCTGTGGCTAAGTAAGCCCCAAAACTGTTTCCCTGCATGTTCCTAGGCCAGACAAATAAAAATTCCCCTAGGTTCAAAACACTTAATTTTGTGGACCTTCGAGCCGGATAGCTCATTGCATACTTTTACACCCATTAAAAATATTTATTTATTTATTTATTAGGTACACCAAAGATAGGCACAACAATACACAATATGTTAAAAAATACGCAAAATATTAAGCTAATTGCACTATCACTTACAGCTTGCAAGAAATATAAGTTGCTGCTTAGTTAGCGTAAATGAAGGGTACAGGGGTAAAACAAGGAATGTCCCTAAAATTCAAAAGTATATTTTTGATGGCAATATTTTCGATTTCCCGCGTATTTTTATTTGAAATTATACAAAAAGCGTAAAAACAAGTAATAGTCATATGTATTCATATTAGTAGTTTATAATTTTAAGTGACACATAAGAATATTTTAAACTTTAAAAAAATTAAATGTTCATTACGTAACTTTTTGTTTTTGTGACATTTCTTGTTTTGCCCCAATATTAAATTAAAACTGTAAATAAATACCCTTGTAGCACATTTTCAGCACACCACATAACAGTGTAAGACCTTTACCTGTAAGTAGAGTGTCTTGAGCTCGATGTTTTCCTTGAGCGTGTCTTTGAGCTGGGCGCTGTATCGCTCTAGTTCTCGCAGCAGATCCGCATTCGCTTCCTGTACTATGGACGCGCGGCTGCCTTTCTCTGACTTTAATTTGTCGTATTCCATTTCTAACTCTGTGTACTTTAGGTCCAACTGTAAGTAGAGAAATAAAAGGAGTTAGGATAGGATTAGCAACAATAAGAGTGAAGGAATTTACTGATTTGTTTTCTCGATTCATTCATACCATCTCTATTCACTAAGTCAAAACTTCCATTTCGTGATTAGACTAAAACATAATGAGGGTTCATTTTTCGTTGTGGTAAATGTGACTTACGTTCTTATGTTCACTCCTCACTTCATCCAGCTCCATTTGAAGTCTTTCATTCTGTTGCTTATAGCTCTCCAGTAGCTCGCTGTCAGAGCTACTCCCGAGTAGTTCGAGCTTATTTTGTAGAACCGCCAGTTTGGAGTTGAGTTGCATCTCTATGCCTTTTTGTTCTTCTATTTTGCTACGTAATTCCGATTCTTGTTTGCGATGCTGCTCGAGCTTTTTGTCCCTAAAATAGCATAATTAGAATTAACCTTTTGACGGTCTAGCAAGTTATAACTTAATTTTTGGATCTTAAGACAAGGGTGTAAGGTTAAAAATATGGCGTGAAGTGTTTTCTATGCCTTACCGCTTAGACAGTTCTTCTTGCAACGTGGACATCTTTTGCATTTGTTGTTTGTACCGATTCAGCACCTCTTTGAGCGTCGTCAATTTGCCGGGCGAAGGTGGTTCACCTGATAATTTAAAAATAAAACGTAAAGTACAAATATTCCGAGGTCAGCACACGTGCGAATCGTTTATGAGAGCGAAGCGACTACGCAGCATACATTTGGCTCGCTCTTAGCTACGCCAATGAAGTTAAAAGTCTCTAGTACTAACACCAAACATATTATTCCTCAATATTTTTAATAGGATTTGAATAAATGTGGTAACTGACTGAACATTTGCTTAGCGCTAGCCTTTAGCTACTGAGGTGGATTTAATTTCACGTAAACACTGACGTGGGGGCCTGAGAGGCCCGTACATATGTGTGCTTATATTTAAAAATATATAATCTTTTTAGGGTTTTATGTTTAATAAGTATTAATAGTGGTTATATTTAAATACAATAAAACGATTTTTATGTAAATTATTTGTTAATAAGTACGTATTATTTCAATATTTAGAAAACATGTAGCATTTTTGGCAAAAATTTCATGAAATCATGATTCACAAAGTTATCATGAAAAATATTCATAAATTCAACAAATCAACTTAGAATCTTAATTTTCAATAGTCTTTTTAGCTAATGATATATCAGTAATCGTAATATGAAATAGAGGGAAAAAAATTACACACATCAAATAGTGCGAATTAAACACAGTCTGGATAAACTTGCTTTGCTCAGTGAAGGAAGCCATACATGTTTTTAAAATGTAGATTTCATTTGAATCTTCAAAATGCATGTATGGCACTTGGTTTCATCGTTTAANGATATTTTGCCTTGTACTTTTATGTATGAATATTAATTTTATATATGTATTTATAAATATTCCGAGCTAAAGAGGTGGCAAAAGCAATGGCAAACAAACCACAATCAATAGTATTCGGTTGTCGCTGAACACTTGGAAACTGAATACATGACTCCGATAGATACGGAAACAAGGCTTTTACATATATTTTTTGCGATTTTCCTAGAACACCAACAAGACTATCGTACACACGCAGTATTCCATTAATGTAATAAATACAACTCCAGTGCCCCACTAATCCCACGTCACCGTCATAAATTACTTGAAGGTGCGTCTCATTTTTAGGTACAGGTTCAATCAGTTCAGGGTGTTGAAATAATTCTAGCTCACGCGGTCTAAATGATGTGCACCGAAGTAACTTTTCATGAAATGCGCGAACCACATCATCTTCGATATAGTTATTATAATTCAGAATGCAGGAAAACGTATTATCTAAAGNGGCCTGAGAGGCCCCCACGTCAGTAGTTAAAGGCTAGTATATGCGTGCGGTCTAGATATTATTTACCTAGATAAGTGGTGTCGGGGAGAGCTTCCTGCAATATCTGGTGGAGGGTAGTGCGCCAGCTCTCGTGGTCCTTTTGTGTCGCCGACAGCTTGTTGCGGCACAGAACCAGTTCATGGGCTGTTACCTCCAACTTGGACTAAAAACAGCAGTAAGTTAGTTATAGCCAATAATAAAGACGTAATAAAACTATTTTTATTTTCATTATTTCTTATCAACATTAAACTGAAAGTCATAAGATAAAATTGTTGTGGCGCTTCTTCATTAATTAATTTCATTTTATTCTAGCAATTTATTATTATTTACGGTAGGTACATGTATGTACTATCTAGCTAAAACTCAGGCATCTCATGAAGTTGTAATCTATATATTTAAAAGAAAGTCGTGTTAGTTACTTCGCTTATAACTCAAGAACGGCTGAACCGATTTAGCTGAAAATTGTCAGGGCGGTAGTTTAGAGCCAGGAGAAGGACATAGAATACTTTTTATCCCGTTCGAAATTAAAAAAAAAAGTCTGCTTATTTATTGCCATTAAGGCGGAACAAAGTTCGCCGGGTCAGCTAGTAGGATCTATTTGCATCAAAACCGTAGTATCTATAGCAAGTAGCACACCCCCACCGCAAAAACAACAGCGCAACGATTTCAATTTATACATTTCTGCGGCAACAAGTGGTGGACTTGGCGACGCCGACGCGGTAAATGCAGAGATAGATATTGAAATAGTTTCACTGTTTCGCGTCGGAGGTGTATTACCAGCGTATCTAATGCACCGTCGATTACACCGGTCAACAAAAAAAAATTTTTTTTTTGCGCATGGATTTTACTTATTATATTCTGATTACATAAGCAAATTTATATAAAAAAGTGCGATTACAAATCGAAAATATTTGCTTTTTAAGAAGTTATAGCGATTTGAATTTTCCATCTTCATAGTAGAATGTCTCTAAAGATGCACGTCACATTCTCATTGGGATATATTTAAAGACAATTATGGGGGCTTATTCGCAAGAACAAGGGACACGCTTTCATCAAAATATAGTGGGATTTGAGAGACGATGTTACCAAGGCCAGTATACTGAAAGCATGATAAGGTTAGATTTTTATGAGAAAAATCTTCTATGGATCATGACAGGAAATAAGAACTTTTCATCCCAACTAATCCCAACTAATATTATAAATGCGAAAGTAACTCTGTCTGTCTGTCTGTTACGCTTTCCCGCTTAATTAGAGAGCTTAGATAGTTTGAGTCCCGGGAAAGAACATAGGATAGTTTTTATCCCGGTTTTTGAAACAGGGACGCGCGCGATAAAGTTTTTCTGTGATAGACAAAATTCCACGCGGGCGAAGCCGCGGGCGTAAAGCTAGTTTTTAATAAATATTTGGACTCTATTTTAAATTTTCTCTTGTGAGAATGAATCTTAAATGGATGTTTGGTATGTTTTAATAATTAGAAAGAAAGAAAGAAAAAAATATATTTAGCAACAAATTAAGTCATCTCTATGTTCATGTTTCATACATTCATTGATATGAATTTTTCTATTTTTTACACATAAAAGCAAATTCAGAACATTTTTTTGTTGTTATTCTTATTTCTAGGTATTAAAGCAATAAAAATAAGCTATGCATAACCCGTGCGCAAAAATGCTGTAGACAGTTGTTATACTTACGCCTAATTCCTTAACTTGTTCCCTAGCAGTGTTCCTCTCGCCAGTGAGCTGCGAGACCTTTTCCTTGAGCCGCGCGGTCTCGCCGCTGACCAGCCGGCTTTGAGCCGCCTCTAATTCGCTGGCTAAACGGTTTATTGTGCCTCCTTTCTCTATCAGTATCTCCTCTTTTTCTCTGTCCCTCTCCATGCAGCGACGGTCGAGAACTTTAATTTCTTTTTCCTATAAAACAAAGGGAATAATAGTTTCAAAATTTTCTTTTGACTTTGAGCGGATATCTTTAGAATAAAGAGTCAAAAAGATTATGTATCTGTTGTTTTAAGGTGTGCTTACTTTCTCTTCTAGTCTGTTCTTGGCTTTTAATAGGTCACTTTGTAATCTCTCCACTTCTTCTCTATGTCTGAAATTAAACAAGAATCATGATAGAAACTTTTCAAGATACCATTCTATTTACTAAACAAACTGTAACAGTCAACAAAATTTACCTATCTTGTTGTTCTCTGAACAATGCATCGGTATCATGGCTGTGGGCAACCTAAAAAACAATAAAACATTTATTTACATTGGAGTACAGTCAATTCCACATTGAGCATAACTTTGTACTAAATAAGTATCTTATGAAATTGAAATATGTAGGTGCAATTTTTCACTAAAAATAGTTATAGTTATGTTGTTCTCATTACCTGAAGAGTATGCAGTCTCTGTTGCACATCCTGCAAACTCATATTAGCAGACCTCAGTTCTAACTTCAGCTGGTCTTTTTCCTGGTCACTTTCCATTAGCTTCTCAGATAGTGCAGTCACCTGCTGCTCTAGCTCTATCAGTTTATGCTTGCTTGAAGCTACAAATAGTTATAAAAAATTATAATTACAGTAATACAGACATCTCAAATGAAGACTGCAACATCATTGTCTGTTTGTGTCAGGTATTATATTCAAGTGATTGTGTCAGGTATTATATTCAAGTGAAGTTCATCTTTGCAAATCAAAATTTAGCTTTCAACATATTCTAAAATAAGTTACGCTAAACACAACTACTATGTAGACTACAGGTGACTGATACAATAGTTTTGTCCAATAGATGAAAGTTATTGATAACTAATATAATAGCTGGACAGAGACTAGGCCTAGATTATTGCAAGCCTTTTAGACAAAACATGGTTTTACCAAGCAAATGATGAGCCTCCTGCAGTGAGAGCTCTGCTTTATCCCTGTCATTGACAGCAGCGGCGAGCCTGGCTCGCAGGCTGTCAACTTCTGTGTCCAACTTCTCCATTTGAGAAGCTAGCTGTTGACATTCTTTGACGCGCATCTGGAGTGTTCAAGTAATAGGTAAATTAGTATTTGTATGATCAAAGAAGTACATTAAAAATTTATCAGTATGTAGAAGCAATAATGAGTAAAGTTAGACAATATTATTATAAATTCTTGGATAAACCAGTTTGTTTTCTTACCTCATACATTACTTTTAGCTGTTCATTATTCATGTATTCCTGCCTAGCATCAAAGTTGTTTACACCATTATATTGACCTGTGGATAAAAATATCCATTACTGTATTGTTTTCAATAGAAATAGTGCAAAATACGATGGTAGTTGGTTAAAACTAAATTAGTGTTACTGATAATGAAATATTAAGAGATTCATCAATTTTCACCTCGAAAGTCTTGTTGGAAAAAATGATTCTGACCATCACCAGCTCCATAGGGACTGAATGGTAGTTTCATTGGTTCCTCCTGGTGCCTTATGTGATGCATATGATTTTTGGGTGTCTCTCGGTATGCCTTAGGAGTTTCCTGCTCCTTCAAGTGGTTTAGAGACTCCACATATGTTGGCGGCAGACCTGTTCTAGTATGTTGATCTGATGCAAACAGAAAATTAAATAAGTGTATTTTAATCTAAGCTTCAAAAGGCAAACATGGTTAACAGTGGTCCTTTCCGAGTCTTACTTTCCTCTTCAATTAGACAATATTCAATACTCTTCTAAATTGCTAAGTATGCTGTAGTTACATTAAACTCATGTGCACCACTTACTGCCGTTAGGTTGTCCTGCATCTAAAGTGAAATTTCCACTGCTGTTCACTGAACTGGCTTCATCATCGTCCAAAAGATCGTCAAACGCATTCGCAAGTTTGTGTTTCAACTGAAAAACATAATTTTATTTGATGTTATTGGTGTTTTCATTATTTGTTTATTTATATTATGTTTTAGGTTAGTTCATTTTTATTTGGCCTGTTTACCTCCTCATTGCGTCTCTTCTGGTCCTCCAATTCTTCTTGCTCTTCAAGTCTGTCTTGAGCACTATTATTTATGTGTATACTTGCAGCCCCTTGGAATAAACTCATTCCTGGACCTTCCATGTTTACCAGTAAACAATTGTACAGCTAAAAATCAATGGTTTTTACTATGCTACATCTAAAACATACATTATTGCAAGATAATCTTTAACTGTCTAACATTTAGGGAATAAAATTCATGTAGTTGTCCTGGAATTAATGATTAACGAAATTCATTTACAAAACCAAATACACGTCCACATCAAACAATCACAAATAATACCATAGACAAGAAGAGAACATAAATAAAAAAAATAAAAATGCAAACAAGACCATAGAGTTTAAATAATTTTAACGCTTCTTTGAGTATTATAGATGACTTTGGAGAATACATTCTACAAAAATTATTAATTTTGTTTGACGGACGATACACCACAAAACATACAAGTCTAATTTTTTAGAAATCAGCAGAAATGTCATCAAATATGGCCAACTGACATAAAAATATTTTTAGTCTGTGAACTAGTGATGCGACAAAACCTCTCGTTAATCGCGAAGTGAAATATTGTAGTATTTGCGTATCATCGCCGGGTGATCGTCAAAATACTAAAAATATGCAACAAAGTCGCAACGAATGTGAACTGATTATGAAATTTTCGAGAACAGGAAACAAACTGTATGCACAGATGTAATAAAAAAACACACTGGATAATAAAACAATCAATGATATCCGTAAAGTTATTAAACTTCAAATAGTTGCAAAAAGTTCTGTTTGACAGTGTTGCTACTAGTGTTAGTTTTCTTAAAAATAAACAATGGAACAATACGTAAGCATAATTGCATAAAAAAGTAAAATAATTTCGTTTAAATCAAACCGACTAAAAATTAAACTGACTCCGAAAAAGTAAACACTAAAAGTAGAAAAATAATTTTACGTTATCTCCAATATTGTTGTACTGAATATTGGAAAACTAAACAAAGTATCGTATATTTTTTATTTAAAATTAATCAGTAATTGGAATAAGTGAATACTTAAAATAATATCGATTAAATTTACAGATTATTGTCTATGACTCACAGGTTACGGCACTGATGTGTCAGAGACAAGTCATAGACAATATGGAGATAACACATGATTTTAAACGTCAAGTCAATTTGACAAGTCTCACAAATTTTCATCGTCCACGTATTTTGCTAAAATAATTTGTTTCAAAGATTGATTTCAAACTTGTATAAACTTGAAAATAAAGTTGGTTTCATGGGCTTGTTAAATAATGTGTATGATATTATGAACACGTAAGTGATTATGGTGTAATTGTGTATGAAAGTGTTTGTTTACATCTCTGCTGGATTCTAAAAAATCAAGGTAGACGAGCTAGTGAATGCTAGAGCTACATTAAAAAAGTTGAAACATAGTGCAACTTTGTAGGAACGATCATAGAGTATAGTACTTAAACAACGATGGTGCAATCTAATCTTGCTTGACGCATTTATTTGTAATATTTTAAATTACATTGAAAACTATGTTAAAGCAACATAACTAAGTCATTCTGGCAAGAGGTAATATAAGGGCAAGAGCTGTTTCTTGCTAAAAAGCGTAAGCATTTTTTTTATTAATGCGAATCTGTTGCTTGGCTGTTTGCCCTTTGTCTTTTCCTGCAAAAGGAATAATAAAAAAACGAATCAGGCTTGAGCTTGACATTTTTTTGACACTGCTTGTCAGTCACTTGTCAACCAGTGTTTTCGCATTGCTGCACTTTGTTGTGATCTCATTTTTTTTATAAAACTACGTTTCTAAAATAATAGTAATTATTTTCAGTGTTTATTTACCAGTTTAAAATGACTGCCTCAAAATTCCATCCAGTAACGCACGTGCTATTTGACATGGATGGTTTAATTCTTAGTATGTTCAAACACAGTTCAATGTTCAAAAAGTTTTTAAAGTAAGTAATTTGTAGTATTAATAAATGTAATTTAATCTTTTTTCAGATACAGAAGACTTGTATACAGTAGCTTTTAAAAATGTATTAACACCTTACGGCAAAGAGTACACATTTACTCTTAAATTGAAATTAATGGGCTCCCAAGCTCACGAGACCGCTAAAATAATCGTCTCCGAGTTGGATTTGCCAATAACTCCTGAACAATTTATGGAAGAAACTAAGAAGCAATTTGAAAAACTATTTCCAGATACACAAGTTCTTCCTGGTAAGGTCTAACACTTATTTTAATCATCTTTTACAATATGATGGTTCAACATGTGTTATGGATAAAATAATGTTTATATTACAGGTGCAAAGCGGCTTATTGAACATTTGAATAGTCACAACATTCCAATTGGATTAGCAACAAGTTCCAGTAAAGAAAGTTACGAGTTAAAAGTAAATAAACATCATCAAGAGCTGTTTTCTTTGTTCCCATATAAAACTATGGGATCCTCTGACCCTGAGGTGAAGAGGGGAAAGCCGTATCCTGATATATTCTTGGTTGCTGCTTCCAGATTTCCTGATAAACCAAAACCTGGACAGGTACATAATTCAAATTTGCCATTGATGAAAAATGTTTTTAGTTAATGTTTAAAGATTATGGACTCAATTAAGATTAGTAGTTTGTTTACTGTTAAATGCCAATTGGTTAGACTTCATTTTTAAGCAATAAGCTGAGATCTATTTTTCCTTCTTTCTATTAATTCTGTAAAAGATTCCAATTCATATTATATTAATTAAAAAATAAATTATTTTCAGTGCCTGGTGTTTGAAGATGCCATAAATGGAGTTAAAGCTGCTCGAGCTGCCGGCATGCAGGTGGTGATGGTGCCAGACCCCAGGATGGACCGGGAGCTCACAAAAGAAGCTACATTGGTCCTGAACAGCTTAGAAGAATTTAAGCCAGAACTATTTGGTTTACCACCATTTGAAGACTAGTACCAACATTGACCATCAATGGATATTAGAGTTGCTATTTATTGAATGTACACATGACAGCATATCAGGCTACCCATTTTTGTTGCAAACTCGCCCCTATTACAACTTCACAAGAACCCACAGTGTTTACGTAGACATGCCGTCGTCTGTACTTTTATTCAGTGTACTTATACTGTGCTTACATATTTGCAAAGATAAAACAGAGCCCCGATTACGGTAACTTTTAACGTTTCCAATCCAGACACGCTTCTCGATTCTGCAATACGATTGGTCGTTCAACAGCGTACGTCAGCTGTTTTGACCAATCGTATCGCAGAATCGATGAAGCGCGTCTGGATTGTAGACGTTAAAAGTTACCGTAATCGGGGCTCAGGTCTAACATGACAAACTTACAAACATACATTTTGTAAAACAATGCCATTGTATGATGTGATATTTTAGTAATAATGAAGTCATTATAAAATTCTATAATATAAAAGCTGAATGTCAATTTTGTTCAATTTTAGTAATGATAAGTTAGCTTGTGTAATAACAAGATGTTATTTATAATAAATATTTTATTAATTACTTGAACTTCTTTTTTCCAATACACACCGTTTTTTATAAACCTTTTATTCTACCTATTTAATCTACATATTAAACATGGAAGTAATTTCTTTTTACTAAATTTTGAAAACTCATTTAATCAGTTTTGTCATTTAAATTATTTATCATGTTCCTATGTATTTTATAAGTAAAACCACAGAATAATAATAAGGTAAAACTCCACGATGTGAACTTATGGTAACTCATTTATGAAGTATGTAATTATTAAAACAAATTAATTAATAATTATTCACAGAAAATTGTATCATGAATGAAGCCTGACTGCCTGAACACGAGAATATCTACTTCACAGCATTGTTATACAGGGTGTCAGTAAAGTATAAATAGAAGTAATGACCTTGTTAAAATACGAATATGTAACTATCTAATTATACGCAAATAGCCTGTTATTGTTAACAACCGTGTATAATTATACACTTATTGATAATGCCTCAAAGATGTAGATAACGGATGGAACTGGCGTAACTTATCAGTCTTATTATTGGTAGCTTTGTGTGAAGTCATTAGGATTCTTGCGGCAATGCCAAAACACTTACAGATCTAGTAACCATATTCAATTTTAAATTATTACAGTTTAATAATAATTCGTACTTAATTAGAATTTATAAAGATGTCTTTTAAGCCAGTGACTCACCTTTTATTTGACATGGATGGTTTAATTCTGAGTAAGTTATGAATTTAATTTATATTTAATTAGGTTTTGTAGTTCTTTAAAAGTAGTACCACTTTATGCGTTTATTATACTTTATTTTTATTTTTTAGACACAGAAGAATTGTATACTATCGGTTTCCAAGAAGTGGCTTCAAGATTTGGAAAAACGTTCACATTTGAATTAAAAAGTAAAATAATGGGGCAGCAAAGTCGAGAGTTTGCTGGCTCTATCATAGATGAACTGGGGCTTCCTATGACTGTCGAGGAGTTTCTAAAGGAAACGAGGATTATATTCGAGAAGTTGTTTCCTATTTGCAAAGTTATGCCTGGTAAGCATTGCCGACAAAATTTCCAATATCTGTTGACCTTGAAATCACTTACGTTTATTTTACTAAAGTAAGTAGTTAAAGGACCAAGAAATTTGTTTTAGGGGTAGAAAGACTAATCCGACACTTGCACGATAGCAATATTCCAATCGGGCTAGCTACTAGCAGCAGTAAAGAAACTTACGATTTGAAGGTGGCCAAGCATCAAGAGTTGTTCGATTTACTCACGTATAAAACGTGGGGTTCCTCGGACCCTCTAGTCAAGAGAGGGAAGCCACACCCTGACATATTCCTCGTAGCCGCAGCGAAATTCCCTGATAATCCACCACCAGAAAAGGTAGTATGTATATTATCTTACAAACTGCACGTGTCGTTATTACCTGAGAATCAAACCCAGAACCTCCGAGTGTCACTATTTATAACAGTAGACCAAGAAAGCTCCCTTGTAGCATACATAACTTAATACGTAAAGGTAGTATTGGTCGCAATACTCGTAATAGACATCTAAAACTTGGGTTCCCTAACGTTTTATTGAAAGCCGTTTCATCGAATAACTATACCATAAAACATACTTAAGTCCATAATCGGACTAACGGCATATGCACCCTGAAGTTTGGTTATATCATTAATTCTTATTGAATAATCAGGTCGATTCATAGCTGCAATTTTTTAACGAAACTGGGATAATGTGGCTAACTTACTACACAAAGTAATATGACTAACTTACCCGGTATATTCCGATTGAATGATTCCAACCCTTAAACGCGCGAACTAAATCGTAATAGTTTAGCCGCCAGTTCTAATGACATCTTAAAACGTTCCAGTGTCTCGTGTTCGAAGACTCCCTTAACGGCGTGAAGGCAGCACGGGCGGCGGGCATGCAGGTGGTTATGGTGCCTGACCCGAGGCTGGACCGCGCCCGCGCATTCGAAGCCACCATCGTCCTGGGCTCCGTGGAGGAATTCCGACCGGAGGACTTTGGGTTGCCGCCTTTTAGCCATTAGCATTTTGCAGCTTACGATTTTTTGGAAGGCAAAAACTTGAAGAAACAAGCAAACTAAGTGGCGCCATCTACCTCTAGCGTTTTAGCTAACTAATGATTACGATAAAATTGTAAATTAACAAAACATCTAAACATATTTTGGCTTTAAGTGCTTGTAGAGAGTTTGTGTGAAATAAATAGTTTCTAAGTAAAATACAAGACATTTTCTTTTGTAGATTTTATTTCCAGAGAGAGCAGGCATCAAATGCCCTTTGACTAGGTAATTAATTAAAGTAAATTAAATACAGTTACTGTACAACTCAAGTATTTGAAGTTCGCAGGTACTCCTTTATCACAATAATCAATGTATGACATAATTATACAAGAACAAAGCATCATAATTATAAAAGCTCACAAATGGAAGCTCTGAAGTAGATACATGTATACTAACCAAAGACATCTAGGTACTGCTAGACAGAATAAATGCTGTACATTGCCCATTTACAGATAAAACAAGTAAATTAGTTTATAAAGTTAGTTATACAAATAATACTCTTGTATGTCGTGATATGTCCGGTTTTGTCCCTCGATAGTTTAATTCCGAACAACTTGTCTAGTGGTAGTCAGAAGTCTTTGGTTTCAACAAAATGTAACAAGTGATTCAATGCACAAACTTTTTGCGACAGGTGCTTTAAAATTACTAAACTAAGTATAAACAAGTTAGTATTTGTTTAATACTGGTTAGGTAAGGATTGTTAACAAGTTCCTACCCCAAAGTTTACAGTTGGATTTGTGACTTCTTTGTGGACAATAATAACATGAATATAAAAACATATAAAAGACTTTCTGTAAGTACTCATGGTAAAATTCATAGAAAATTTAATGTACTATCGGGGACTCGGACGCCTTGACACCTTAAGGGCCTAAATTGTTTTCACACACACGCTCGATTAAGCTACGCCCCCGTTCATTCATGTTTCGGGTCTAAGCAGCGTCGGCGCACCACTGTAGATGTTTGCCCTAGCAAACCAAGCTCTATGTAAAGCGTTTAGGATTGAGTATTGCTTAGCTTACCCGCATCCGTAGCGCTCGTTTGGCAACGTCGCATTTTAGTAAATTTGAAACCCAATAAAGAATCGCTACAAAATATTATATGGGGCTTCGTGTAAAAATTTAACTAGCGATTGCCCGCTCGGATCACAAAATTGCTATCGCACATTCCGAGGTAACTGTGCAATTTCCTGAGAAAAAAGTAGCGTACAAATAAAGTTTAAATTACGTAATACATCAAACACCTATTCCTATCTCACACCTGCCTGCGCTCAAATTTGTTTGTCAGACAGAGACGGAGTGAATCTCTACGTTCGCACATAAGCTTAGCGAGAAATACGCGGTGCGCGTAATACACGACTACGGATTATGCAATAATAACCTCTATTACTTTGATGGTAGGGTCGGAAATCGTGTAATTTAAAAAATACTAGGTGGATCAAGTATTTTAAAAATTGGAATAGGTGCCACTTAGTACTGTAAAATACCTAGTGTGTGGATCTGTTCTAGTAAATACGTCTCATCTCTAGTCTACTTACATCTAGAGGGGATTGCCTGTCAGTCAGTGTTGCCAGAAGGTTACTTTTGTAACCTTTTAGGTTACTTTTGAACTGCAGAGGTTACTTTTAGGTTACACTAATGAAAAGGTTACTTTTAGGTGATTTTTCAGAAATTATAGAATTAACTTTTACAGGTTATTCAGTAAAAAATATTAATAGTGACAATTTAAAAATTATGTCATAAAGTGCATTTATATTTGTTAAAAAAATGAGTTTTAGCGAATGTTTTACGATAATAAAACGCAAATCCATGAAACGTTTTTATACTACTGGTCACTTTTCGAATTTAGATGAATTGTATTCATTTTCCATCTGTCCGATACTTATATTAAATGTACCTATTCACAAACATTTACTAGTGTAAAATAAATAATCATAGCGAGTGGACGTATCGTTTCTTACATCCCTGCCTTCATACAAATTTGAACCATAACTCAATAGACACCATCCATGAACAACCTTCCACAATTCCACAATCATCGCTCCGCACCATGAAGCTACAGATAAAAATGGAGGCCACACTCCGAATACCTACTTGAAGCACAAACTAAGTATCACTATCTCGCTCTCTGTGGGCAGACTCGCTCTTTCTAAATAAACAAAAAATATAAAATTGCTCAAATGCAATGAAACCAATGTAAAATCTTTATTTCTTGTCATAGGTATCATTAANTATAAGAATTAATAATTATTTTGAGAGGCCATGATTCAGTAATCGCGCGGAGGTCAATAAAAAGGCAATCAAATAGTCCAATTACTAGCACGGGTCAACACAAAACAAAATTAATCGGTTAGGGATCACAAAACTTCACAAAAAACAAAGGAGAGAATATGTCGACAGTTCGCCAAAGCAAAAAGCAGACAGACCTCGTATAAAAATACAATATTAAAAAAATACATATTATCTATTTGTTTGTAACCAAATTCTATTATTAAAATTCTAAAGCTGATTTGCACCATCTTACTTTAACTTTGACAAACGTCAAAAATCTGTTAAACTCCATACAAAAAGCACCGGTTACCGTTATAGTTACGGTCAAAGTTAGGTGGTGCAACTCAGCCTAAAACTAAGAAAGATTGAAGAAAAAGAAACATTTCGTTTTAAACCTTAACCGTATGACAATAAAGTGCACAATGGTATTTCGTATTGCAACCTAAGCCCTGATTGTCTCTTATTGGTCGTAGTAAAAATATAGTAAAATGCGTAACCAATTAGAGACGGGGTGAGCACGTGACCGGAGCGATGGGCTTACGCTAAAATTTCTACAAAGTGGTCAGGCGGAAGAGTCCTCGATAGTACATTATGCAAAAAAATTACTGTGTACTAAGTACAAATATAATTATTGCACTAAAAACATTATCTCCATATTAAAAATAAATTATTACCTTAAGAACTGTAAGAAGGTAGACCAAACAGCTCTGGCTGGAATTCTTCTAAAGACTTGAGGACCAATGTGGCATCCTTCAGCTGTTCAGGGTCCACCCGAGGGTCTGGGACTACGACCACTTGCATATTTGCTGCCTTTGCTGCCTTGATACCGTTGACTGCATCCTCAAACACCAAGCACTGAAGTGATCATAATAAACTGTTATAGACTTCAGAGAAAAATTAAAAATGATCAAAAACTGTCTGAGATATTGATATTTTGTATGTGACACGGATGACGCATACAAAATTACAGGAGTAATACCCATGTTTATGAATGACTAAATGATTATGATGATGATTATGAGAAATCTACAATCCAATAAATGAAGAATGTACAAAAAACACAATCACTGCCTTACATACATGTAATATTTTGGATTTTTCTGTATGCCTACTAGCAAGATCTAAAGTAAGCAGTAAGTAGTTGAAAAATCTAAACTAAATTCAAATATGTGACACTACATTACCTTTTCAGGTACTGGTTTTTCAGGGAATTTAGAAGCACAGACTTGGAAAATTATGGGGTCTGGCTTTCCTTTGGTAACTTCTGGGTCTGATTGCCCCATGGTAAGATGGTGGAACAAGCCAAGTATTTCTTTATGGTTTTGCATCTTTAATTCCACACTTTCTTTGCCTGAACTAGTGGCTAATGCGATGGGTACACCATGTTTGTGGAGGTGTTTCACCAACTTTTCAGCTCCTGCAAGAAAAATAAGGTTTATGTTTAAAGAGATAAAATGTTGAATGTAATTATCAAGAAGGTACAGAAGAAAATTTGCCAAAAAATATTTCATTATTTCGGAAAGAATGGAGATCGCATCGTTTGAAATATTAATTGAATAGGTACTTTACAAAAATAAGATATTGTATTTTTATTGGTAAATAAAATGAGGCAAGAGTCTAGCATACCTGGCATAAGCTGTACATTAGGAAATAGTACCTCATTGATCTTGCTACATTCATTCATGAATTCTTCTTTAGTTATAGGTAGGTTCAAAGTCTTAGTGATTTTTTCTGCGCACTCATGGCCTTGAAATCCCAATAGGGTTGACTTCAGTTCCCACGTGAATTCTTTACCATACTTAGCACAAACTCTCGTGAAAGATTCAGTGTATAATATTTCAGAATCTGAAACAGGAAGTAGTAGACTATGTTACTTTAATTAATTTAAAATTACGCAATCCAAACAAATACGCGTGCGTAGCTTTCGTGCTTACATTTTGAATTAAAACTTACCTAGAAGTAGACCGTCTAGATCAAATAACACGTGAGTTACCTTTTGAAATTGCATATTGCCGGATTTATTATGTTAAAAAGCGTAATTAAAATGATTTCTTGAAAATTATACTGTAATTTCTTCACCTGTATCGCTGTTCACAACAGCTGATTGAATTTGTCAATGTCATTGTCAAAAATGACATAAACTTGCAACTTTGGTCCGAAAAAAATTTACGTAAGCGGGTTAGCGGTCCGCTACGTTGATTAAAAAACAGAAAATTTTTAAACCGTTTTGTCCCTGTAAAGACTAGGTATTTTTCAATTTTTATAGTATTTAATAAAATGAAACTTTCAGTCTATAATCACTAAAAGATAGTTCTGCGTGCAAAGGAAAACTTTCAAATCGCAATTCCGGATTTCCGGCATTTGAATCTGAGAGTTGCCTCAAATTATTGTTAAATTAATAACTATTGATAATTAATCTTATGCCAATATCCAATTTTATTATAATTAAAATGTTTTATTCACAAAATTGTGTCATTAGAGAGTCCAATTTTTATTTTATTAAAAGTAGCATAATGGGGCTTCGCCCGCGTGAATTTCGTTCAATCACAGAAAGTATTTATTATTACGTCACGTTTCGTAATTAGAGACTTGATAAAATACTTACAAATTGTAATACCTATGTTGATTTCAGACTTTGTCCCTATTTCCCCGTTTAAGGGATGAATTCTGAAAAATCCTGAAACATAGTGTTATCACTTATCGAAAGGAGTACTTAGGTACTCCTGTGAATTTAGAAACCCTATGCCCTATACAAACTTTGGAACCGCCGTTTCAGTAGGTACTAATATCTAAATCAGCTAGAAATACATAATAATATTTCTCGCAGGAAGCTACATGAGTACCTACCTAACTGTGGGAACAAGAGGTGGGAATAGTCCCGTTATGAGTACCTACCTAACTTTCTTAAAAAGTACCTACCTAAGTAGTCAACTAGTCATCTCATAGTAATCTATGTAGTTTAGATGGTTAAAACCAGTCATGGCAAGCGAAAAGTCGCGGTTCGATTCCCACCTTAGCAGTTCTATTTTTTGTTCCAAATGTAGAGTTTGGAATTTTGGATGATAGGTAGGTATATTTAACAATTGCTACTTTCTTAGTCTTTATTAGTTGTTTTTGTTGTTGTTGGTGAAGGTCGCGAGAAGTACCTGGATGCAAGCGGCGCAGGACCGGTCTTTGTGGAAATCCTTGGGGGAGGCCTTTGTCCAGCAGTGGACGTCTTTCGGCTGAAACGAACGAACGATTAGTTGTTTCTAGACATTAATTAGCTGGTCAATCAGTCCCTCGCTACCTGCATAGAGCGGAAACAGCACTTGCAGAACCCCTACACCCTACACCACACACAATCACAGCAAGCCTTTAATTTGAAATACCTAGTTAACGCAGGGGAATTCGTAAAAAAGATCTGCTCAGAACCCTACTTATAAGGACCAACCTTACTTTTAAATAAATAATTAACTGATTATTTTTAAGTGCTACTGGTTAGCGTAAACAATAAATGGCGAGAAGAAACGCACGCGGTGCAATCAGTAGCCACGTTCTGTACCTACACGCTGTTTTGACCGATCCATACCAATGTGATATTACTATTTTAAATTATAGGAAGATTTAAAATAATTGTTTTTCGTAATATCATTAACTATAAACCTATTTTTCATGCTCTTAAGTGTAAAACTTGTGATTCACCGCCTTCTCATTTGCATCTTTTACCAGTTGCAACCGTTCCATAACTTAAGGTTGAATGGAAAACCTATAAAAAGCTAAAATTAAAACAGGAGAAGGATAATTAAGTTGTTACCTACTTGATAGCTTGAATATTTTTTCTTGGAAAGTCCGAGCGTTTCTCTTGACCAAACAAACATTACATAGCGGACTCTATCTTATTATAGCTTATTGCGCCAGTAAATAAATAGGGCTCTTAGATATGACTGACATGTCAAATTGTGGGGCAGGGTTGCTGTGACCACACATTGAACTAAATACACCAGCCTTGGTCTAATTTCATAAATGATTGTCACAATCGGGCCCTTCCCGAGGGCTTCATTAAGTCAATCAAAGCAGCGGCGTTGCGTGGAAGAAAGTCGGACAAAGTAATCTAGTCATGTGTGGGCATGAATACTACTGTTCGATATCCAAGATCCATAGTTATTAATTCTTGGATGTAGAGCGTGAAACGGCCGGGCAAAGCAAGAAGTATGTAGGTATATAGAGGCGCTGCGAGCCGGCGGCTTCAGTCGCTAGACCCGAGCCTCACGCGCCGGCTGCTCGCCTCTTTGCCGAACTTACGCCGGAGACGGATCGAGATAAAAGGAATTCCTGTGTGATGTTAGTAAACAAAAAGTGGATAAATAAAAAGTTAGGCGTGTACCCTCAGTCGTCAGTCTTCCCCTGAACTTTAACTGGCAACCATGTCCCTTCCGGGAGTTTTTCTTTTTTCACATTACATGGAAAGCTTTTGGGTAAGTCTCTTTTTGTATTAAAAGCGTGTCTATATCTATTTTTTGCAGAGATTTGCTAATTATTAATAGCATTAAATTCCTGTATCTGGTAATTCTAAGTTTTAATTGTGTTACATGTATTTCCACTTAATGATCCGCACGTTTAGCTTAAATTACAAACTCACCGGCGTTTTAAAGAATGATTTGAAAAACTTTTATGCAATGCGTGATGGGTAAAATAAAAAATATAAGCATAGAGTTTTGCTTGAAGACTTGTTAAAAGGTAGATCCGCATACAAAAATGGAGCTATAGCGTAAAGTGTCTGGAGTTACGGCTGCAAGTGGAAAATATACATTATTCAGACATTTTTCTTGTGAATTACGAAGCGCTACACTCGAGATTGCGTGTTTTGGAAGCGTTGTTCAGCGATTTATTTTTTATATTTTATAAAAACGGGAGATCAAACGTTTGTAAGTGGACAAATAAGTAGAAACGTTTAGACGTCTCGTTCGCTGCGAATACGCAGGTTGAGGTTATGAAACTTTACCTGATAACGTGGTTTATGTTATGGTAGGACAAGCTATGTTTGGGACGTGAATACCTAAGTGCTCCTGAAAAGAGCCTAATGTCCGTTTTCACCATCAATCCCTAATTTTTAAGTCACCTCTATGTAAACAAAACTCCTGTTATTTGTTACCATAGGGGTCACTTAAAAATTAGGGATTGATGGTGAAAACAGGCATAAGTGTTTCCATAAATAACTTAAATTTTATGTATGTTCTGTAGAGCTGGTGCGGTTGCATACATTGTTGCACTAATCAGCATGTTAATTTAGGAGCACAATTGAGCAAACTCAGTTAATCATCCGTGACTGCACGCTTCGACTGTTCCCTGAAGATCACCACTTCCTGGGCCAGTGTTAATTGTTTAGCACGTGACCTTTACTGCAAATGGAAATACTTAGGATTGGCCTATTATTTTCTAATATTGCTTCATTTATCGATTTCCTGATGGAAATACATGAAATTTATTAAATTGTAAGCATAAAAGCATTGAACGTAACTATGTAGGTAAGTCGTTTAAATTTAATTTCGCATTTATTTGTTGTTGCCATAATATTTTAAAAGCTCCAATTTTTTCTTGTGTTTGCAATGGGATAAAAAATCTACAAGTATTTTATAAAGTTTGAAGGCAAATTAGGCACACGTTTCCGCGATGCCCTTCAGCAGGTTCATCATTGCCATTATGTTCTTTCCTTGATAGAGTTTTCCTCCTGTTGCATTTGGCAACTAGGCAAATATCCATGCCAACCAAGGACTTTAAGCTCGTTGAGTGACCATAAGAGCCTACGTAACTTGTTACACACTTGTTCTAATTCTTGGATAATTATAGCCACATCTCAAAATTTTATATTTATTTACAGTTATGCCAACTTGTTAATTACCAATTTATTTACAGGTAAATTCCAACGTTTCGTTTAACGGCTTGAAACTGAATCTGAAAATTAGCTGCTCTACATCAAATAAAGAGTTTATACGCGGATACGATTTCAGTTAGATCAGTTTTACCCTTTTTCCTGAAATATTTACAGTTTTAATAGCAATTAAACGTTAGCCGCTAAAAAGTCTACCCATTGGTCAATTTCAATCTTGGTTATAAGGTATTTGCTATAAAGTAAGCTAAAAATATATGAATAAAGTTTTGCAAACTTTTAACGAGGTTCAGGACAGGATACTAGGTTAATTTTTCAGTATCCTGAAAACCTGGCACTCTATGTAAATGAAAAATACTTAGATACTGAAAAAATAGGTTTATGGATGTAAATTAGCCCAAAAAGTCAAATCACGCATGTCAGTAGGCGTGGCGCTGCGTCCAGCCTGCGCGTGCGCCGCGCGGCCGCTCGCCCGCGACGTTGAATATTCAGTATTTGTTCACTCATCGCGATGTATTAATATTCAAACGGTCGCTAACTCCTGCCTCTGATTCAAGGTTAATTTTTTGCCTCATAATAATTAAGAATAATTGCGAACGACGTTTAAGCGTAAAAAGATAGCTTCGAAAAAAAATCGATGTAACTAGTCCAGCGCATACTCGTTCGCTACAATGTTCGTGATGCGCAAGAGCGGCCGGTGCAATATTGAACACTTGGACTGAATACGAAAACGCTTAGATAGGAGAACTGCTTTTTCAAAACCTGTAATTTACAAAGCAAGCCAATTTAGTCTTTTTTGGGCTAGCATTGGAATCCATAATGCAATTCTTATATCTCATCCCCAGTGAAGAGGTTAGATAGTAAATTGGTTAATTTATAGTAGTTCTGACACAAAAAAAGTCCCCCTTCTGCAGCCGAGTCATTAGGTGAAATCGGCGCGTATTTATTCGAAATAGGGTGGCCGTGTTACCGAAGAAATAAAAACTAGTTCTCACGTGTAGGCAGCCGTGTAAAATAGTTCTTGTAACCGGATGACTGTGGTCAGCAAGTACGCACTTGGACTCGTATTACTCAACAAAATCTAGCTTTAGTTCCGCAGCACCGCTGCATCTGTGTTTACTTTTAATTACTTTCGTCGACCCACATACGCGATATCAAATGCATGCTGCTTCAGCAAACACGGGTATTTGGCTCTATTAACTAATATCAAAACTGATAACGAAGCTATGTTTAGTCCGTGACACGAAAACGACGAAAAGTGCAGATAAAGCTTAGGTATGATTTTAAACTCGGGTAAATACTTTCAAACTAGATCGATGAGCCTTTTACGATAGGTAAGTATACCTATAAATGTGCACAGAATGGACTACCTCAATAATTAATACGAATAAAATAATGCCTGAACTCTATGGAAATCACAAAAACATGGCAGTTTAGAGATTCATAGGAAACGCCGCGACCGTTCTAGGTATCTAATTCGATTTGGACGCATACATGTCAGCATAGCAAGTGGACGAAAAAATTCGTGTGTCAGTTGAGAAGTTGTAAAACTACCCCATTTGTATGATAATTGATTGGATCAGGCAGCTCGTAAACCTTCCTTGCGCTAAGCTGAGCACGTTTACTGCCATGGCTTGGTGTAGAAAAAATATTTCGAAGGTCTGCTTCAATGGTGCGCTCGCGCATGTAAGGCGTTCGCCTTGAACCTGAACCAAGGACAGACCTTTTTGTTACATTACATTAGTTACGCAGATAATATTTTTTAGTTTATGACTAATGGAAGTTACGTGTTTATCGTTTCGTTTCGCTAGGTAATCGCGTTGAAATATTTATAAAAGATGTTTTGTTTGCTGATAGTGTTGATTTAGAACGTAAGTCGTAGTTACTTTTCTGTGTAAGTACATCAAAAGGTTTGAAAAGTGAGTAAGTAATGCTTCCTTCCACGCTTCAATGAAAACTGTTCTAGTTTGTGCTTTACGTAACCACATCGCGTGACGTGTTTATAAAATTACATTGTAATACTTGGTTAATTTTATAATTTTCGTTCTAAGAAAATAATTTCTCGAGTAAGATATTTATGTATCCTATAAAAAGCGTGTAAGTGTGAGGAATGTTTAATATATTGCGCTCGCAATCAACGTAACACCGGCTAGCCGATCTTGAGAGTAAGAATACCCGTGGATGCTCTAGATTGGACCCCGATCGCTTCACACGAACCACGGTGCACGCGAGCGCATAATCTACTTAAGGTTCGGCCAAACCAACGCGATCACACGCGATCAGCCGGCGTGCAGCGATGGCGATCAATGCATTTAAGTCTGTACCTCTAGTACGAAAAACTTTCGAGTTCGTTTCGTTGCGTATTCAAAGTGTCATCGAAAAATTTTGTATGAAAAATTAAACAGCGCCCCCTAGGGCGGCTATAATATAGGGGGCGCTGTTTAATTTTTCATACAAAATTTTTCGATGACACTTTGAATACGCAACGAAACGAACTCGAAAGTTTTTCCTACTAGAGGTACTGGTCGCCATCGCTGCACGCCGGCTGAACGCGTTGGTGTGGCCGAACCTTTATTTGAACCGACTTTGAATTGAGATGAGCGATAGATGTAGAGACTATACCGCGCATAGCTCATAAAAGCTTCTAAAGCTCATTTTAGAAATGTCAATCATTTTTTGTCGTAGCAGTGTCGTAGACTAGACATTTTACTGCAAACTACGAGTATTACATTGTATTAGGTATTGAGCTTAAAGCTCATTATGGAAATTCCAATATTTGTTGTCGTAGCAATGTCGTAGCGTAGACTATTATACCACTATTCCTATTTAATACCAATGACGCGATAGGTAGAGATACTTTTTTTTTTTTTTTTAATTTACAACGAGGAAGCTCTTGGCCTGTATCTCACCTGATGGTGAGTGATGATCAGGCCGAAGGTGGAAGCGAGCTTCACCCGGAATCCTCAACCACGGAGGAACTGGCTATCTTACCTCTAATTACTGTCTACTTATTAATGTATAGAGGACTCTTAAAGGAATCTTATGTAATTCCCCAAGTTGAAATCTCACAACAAAAACATATAATCTGTATAAAAATTACATAAAGTGATAGATAGTTACTTACTCGTATTTAACCTTGAGGCAAGTCTGTGCCTACATTCAAATGGTATGGATTGCCAAAATACCCAACTACGAGTGTATGGTAGAACTAATACCAAATACTGTGAATATGACGATGCATACATAATGTTATAGTGACACATATCCGAGGGCCAGACTGGGCGGCCTTCGCGACGAGCAAAACGAATCGACCGTCTGAAGGGAGGGAGCCCGCCTCGTCTGCAGTATTATACCCATAGTCCGCGCCAATAGGAACCGGAAATATTTGTACAAATAACGCCGAATAACATTGACCTTCAAGTGAGACTAATTAGTCCATAACGTTGATACTCAAAGACTAGGTAGACTAGACAGTCGATGGATCTTGTGATTTGTTTGTGTACTTACTTAGGAATATCTAATTATGATTTCAAAGTGCTTTACCTACTTAATGTCAAGGATAGTAGGCTGAAACCGGTCAACCTTTGTATAAGTCTAGTTTTATTATAAGCTATGTACAAAATTACTAGTTTCTACTGGCGCGCTCTATGCCAGCCGACTCTATTATAATTCTCGGATGTACTGATTATATTACTATTTTCATAAGCAAATATTGAGGCTTGCAGCAGACATGCGATATAGAGCACAGTTGCAAATATTATTATTTATAGAGCTTTATGCAAGGTTATTCTATAAACAGAGGCTTACAACATTAATTAAGCATTTTTAGTAAATAACGTCGGGTCGACCACCTGTTTAGTACTTATTTGTTTACGAATTAGCATACAAAGTGTTTCGCAATCTCAAGCAGAGTTCAGTGTTTTTAAAAGTTTTGTATAAATAATATTGGCTCACGCTTATCGAAAAAGCTCTTGTTTCGGCAGCTTTGGTTAGAGCTTTTACGAGTTAGACGGGTTGATTGCATCGTCGGCGAACAAGGGAGACACCCCTTCATTCTGGGGAAATGGCAGACGGTGAATATAATATAATTATACATACAATGAATACGTATTATATGTGGACATGGTATTCAAACTTGGAACAGGTTATTTTGAATCCGTCTGTATTTGTGGCACATTAATTTTAGGAAAATGATCACCTTTACTACTAAATTAATTAACTTTGCTTACGCCCGTAATTAAATATGTACAAAGACTGTCATTACGCATAGAAGTAGTAAAATAAACTTTGAACTTTTAAAAGTTTTTAAATAATGTTTATTTAATTTAGTTTGAGTATCTCTTGAATGATGAAAACGAACTGAAGTTCAAAAAGAACAATGAGACATTGTTATTTGATTAATTTACTACTCAAATTTTTACGAAATACGTTATTAATTTAAAAGTATTTAAAGTAGTCGCCATGGGAAATGAATTTTTAGAATTTATCCTAATAATTGCAAAGTTTTCAGAAAAGTGTTCGAAAAACACCTGGATGGCATCTTTTTAAAGTTATTACTCTGAGTATAATGATAATAGTAAAGAATAATTTAAAGCCACATGCATTTCGCGGTAGAGTCGATGTCCCCCGTGAGGACCGCAAAGCAATCAAGCCGATGAACCCTTTGAACTGGCCTCGATAAACCCGGAATTACTGCACAAATTGCACACGACGCATGCACGCTCGCATTCATTAGCAAGCACACACATTTCATTCAGAAAGTCTACAACCTTTGCCGACTACGATATTCCGTTCATTCGAGAAAATGCATCAGCAAAAGAAAGAAAACTTGAATCTACTCATTCATCATGTAAATCTACAGCTAATTTATTTCAGTAACTACTTTTTTTTTCTGCACACCCTTTACTTGAAGCCAAAGTTGAAACTGCATGTAGAGTCTATAAAAACCTCAGTGCCAAAACTATGAAAATCTGTTCTTGGTTTGGCAGAAACGCTCGCCCGACCGAACTACGCATCGCATTAATAACGGCCATTTTTAAGACAGTTAAAAAGGAATAAAGTGCAGTCTGCAGACGACCAAATTCATTGGCACGATCAAGGACGCGCTTGCGCCGCCGGCAGTAATCTCGCCGACCTTCGCTTTTTGCGCTTTTTGTCAGATCGATTTCGCCAGCCGGTCCCTATTCCAGACGATGTCACGTACTACCAATTATAACGAGACGAATTAAAATGCGGCTGTAACCCTAACTTGATGGAAGCTGTTGCGATTGTGTTACATATACATACAAGCTTGCAACTTTGTAAGTCGTTGCTTTGGATATCAAAGTCCATTTCAGAGGCTAGAGCGCGGTACAGCGGGAGCTTTCGTAGCAATAAGCTTGCTTCTATTTATTTTATTTCGTATGAATAACATTGATTAAAAATTGTTAAACTCAGGTAGTTAATAGGATGCTTTGTGTTTTTACTTTTGGACTTGTTTTTTCCTCTAGTTATAATTAAGGTAAATATTTATAAGACTTTATCTTATTTACTAGAGTTTCAACATTAATCTACATATTTTTCTTAACAAATTATGAACGTTGACTCATAGGTACTTCATGCGCTAATATAATTTTTACCTACTAATACCTACTTTATTATTTTGTTTTTCGTTTTGAAATGCGTATCTCTGAATAAACATTATTTTACGATATCGGGCGAGGGCATCAGCTAGAGAAGTAGCAAAGACTTATTTCTTATCCAATGTCAAGTATTTACCTTCAGTATTTGTATGTACATGGCAAACATAAAAATTGCTAAACATTGACGTAAGTTGGTTACAAAACTTTCTTTAATGATTGATGTGAAATCGAAGGATTATATCAGTTTGACCTTGCTAACAAGAACAGTTATTCAGAGTATCTAATTAGGTAATAAAAACTAGAGTCATTATGTATGAATTATCTAAGAAAGTGCCAGAATTTGACACAAAGTTAGAGGTTATCTCTCGAAGATGGTCCCGGCTTCTAGTTTTTAAGAACAACGACATTGTTCGGTCAAAGACCTCGTAAATTTGGCGTCTATCTTAATTATATTTCGCAATCATAAATTTTGTACTAACTTTTTCTTTTTCTGTATGGTTTGAGATAAAGTTTATCTTTTTTATTGAGGCACCGAGGCATGTGGGTCTGCGACGTCCAAATGTGCGATTTTCAAATAGCTTCAGATTAATTTTTTATTGAATTAAAGTTGCCTTCCTTTCTTTATGCAAGAACTTTAAATAGGATTCCCCCAACGGGTCTGACGGCTATAAAACGTGTTATTGTTAATTAGCATTTTAAAAGCCATGCAATAAATCATAAAGGTCCAGCCCAGACGGGTTTTCAAAGAAATACAAAAATAAGGGTTGCTTTATATTACTACTTATCGAAATTGTAGATGACAGATTTAGTACTTCCGTTTTGAACAAGCTGAAAAGCGATTAAGCTTACAAAGTAAAATGGTAATGCAAACTTTATATACTGGTTATTCAGTCTTTTTATTCATTGGATAAGTTTCGCACATGCACGGAAGATCAGTAAAGCAAGTTCCTTAAAGACACCGCCTTATTTTTTACATAGCTTATAATGTAGAGTTTATAATAATATACACGTTCAGCATTTACGGTTGTCTGTTTCAATCAGTTGCAAAATATCATCTTATTTTGTAAATAAATAAAAGATAACACAAATATATAAATGTCGAAAGCATTTATTATATCTACGTAGCGTATCGTAGTTTGGACCTACTTTTCTCTGCTATGGTTGGTAGCTCCTGTTTCTCAGGGCCTTGATTATGATAAAAACAAAATATTTATAAGAAAATAAATAAGAAAATGCCCTCGGTACAGCTGTTCAAGCCAGTTCAGGTCCACCGGCCTGGAGCCTCGCTGTGCGTCACGCGCAGTGGTCGCGAAAGGGTTAGTTAAACTAAACGCGCTATGTTATTTTATAAGGTTTCGCTTTTATAAATAAAGATTAGCTTGAGTAGTGATTTTTAATTAGTTTGCCATGGCCTGCTTCCTAGCTCCATTATCTGCCAACAGACTGATATCATTCCTAAGTTACACACGTACCTACCTAGAAGTTAACATTTATTATGTATTTATACGAAAACATTCGTGAATATAATGTTGTTATGTTATTGAGAGAGGCTATAATTAGGTAATGCTTGTTGTTGTTATTGAGTCTTTATGCAAGTAATTTAACACCAAAAACACACATTCTCGTAGCAAATAAACAAATCCAATCACCTGTTTGACTGTCATTAATGATGATGATTTAAACTATTGATATTTGCAACACCGAAGAGTTGCGATGCGTCGATCACTAAACAATATTTAATTATATTTAGTGCCAAGTTATATTTTAATCAAGAAAGTGAAATGAACAACGCTTTGCATATTCTAATAACTGCTTAGGGCACGCATTTCCATTTACATGAATGCCACCAGAGTTGAATTAAAATGTGGTTTAAATACGTTTATCGGCAGGGCCGACGATTCATTGACGCGACGTTATTTGTAACGTGTCCTTGAACATTATTTTGAATATAGAACATCGTCTGATACCCTTCACAACTTCAAGGGATGTTTGTTACTACCTAATCTTATCTCTAAACCGCTGTAGGCACGCAAAATATAGCCACATTAAGGTAAATAGAGTTTATTGTATTCCAGCGACCTTCAACTTCACACAAGTTCATTATCCATTCACAAACAAGTATTATTTTTATCGTTAAATCGTTTTCTCATTTGAATTTAAAATAATAAATTAAGAATCTAATGCGCCAAGGAAATTAATTAATCTGCACTATATTCATAATGAATGTTCTTTTTGCTATTATTTTCATTTATTAATTTTTGCTGTGCATGCAGGCTTTTTCTACCTGTAATTGAATACGTGCTGAAACAAGGCCGATATTACAAATTGAGGTTTTGATATTAGGAGCTTCAACCTTCACCTTTTATAATCTGCATTGTTATTAATCACTACCTTTGTTCGCGGTTCCTCTTATGTTACTGGGCTCACCCAGTAAGTGCCTGATTTTCAGGGGATACACCGTACCTATAATACTATAACCAAAAAATTTAAGCTTATAAAGCTCGGAAAACTTCAGTAGAAATATTTCCCGTATTTAGATGAAAAGTAGCCTGTTTGAGCTTTTAAGCTCGGAAAACTTCAGTAGAGACTTTTCCCGTATTTGGATGAAAAGTAGCCTGTCATCCAGGTAGGTAGAAATATGATAGTTTTGATATGTTTATGTAAAATAATTTGCAGAATCGGACCACTCCACTTTTAGCGATTACCCCCTATAGATGTTTAAACACGAAAGCAATTAAAACTGACCTTTTTATAATAGACTGAACTCATCCAATAAAATAAGTTTGATTTATCGCCCAAAATAATCTGTTCCAAATTCAAGGTTAAAAGCAATTAAAACGTGTCCTCTGGATATTTCGGTTGGCACTGCAACAAAATCGACCCGGGTCCTTTTTTGCGTTTTGTTTGGGGTTGGCTAAATTCAGAGCTTGTCTGGAGCACTGCCGCCGATCGGTTAAAAAGCCAATTAAGAAAATCAATTGATGTCTGCGACTGCATCTGTTTTATAATGCCCGCAGTAATTATTCTAGCTGAATTATTTTTTTAATTATAGCGGTGATGCCGGACTCGCCCACGTTTGTGATTCCAAGGAATCTGACGGCATGCGCAATTAAGATTTTATAAACATTGTTTCTATACAAGGTGTAACTGAATTAAAGAGTTATTTGGACTGCTTTAATAGCAGTAAGTACGGTAAAATATGAATAGCGTAGAAAAAGTCTTGACTGTGTTTGAATGTATCAACAAGATAGGTACTACTACATCTTGGTAATAAAATACACGTGTCGTGTTTTGTTTACGAATTTCAAAGTCATCAAAAAAAATAAAAACACGATAAGAAAGGAAAGTAAAAGGCCTGCACTAAATTATAATTATATTAGATAGATAGGCACTCTACATTGCATACATATTTTGTAAAAGTCGGAAAAGCCACATTTTGCCTGGTTTTATAGATGTAAAGACATAAGCTTATATTTCCTTATTTTTAATCATTTTTCCGTTGTTTTATGGTTTTAGGATTGCATTAATTTATCAATACTGCACCATTCAAGTAAAGTCCTCGTTAAAACCCTTAGAATTGTTGATTTTTTCCAAACAAACACAGTACCCTAAAGAAACAAGGCTCCATTCGCAGACTGACCTATCACGTCAGTAAAGTTTTTGTTCCGCCCACCAGTCTGTCTTTGTAATGCCTCACATACCTACCTATTACCTACAGAGTAGGATCTACTGCATTTTTTTAAATATTTGTGCGATTGTGTAGGACTTGGTTAGAGCACTTAATTGTTAACTTTACAAAGTAGGTACCTGTCAGTTAAAAAGTTGAAAGTTAATTTCAAATTGACCCAGAAACTATATGTCATTTTAGTAGGAATAGTCCAGTAGAATTAGCTTTTAAATCGGAAATAATTCCTACAAAAGATTTTATTGTTTTAATGGCTTCATTGGTTGCCCATTAAGACTCTCCTAAGTTTTCGACTTCGACGGAGTTGTGCTTAAGTGGTGGGGGCCCCCGAAAGAGGCATTTTTTCGGTTTTCCGGTTATACCGCGTAAAGGACTTACCCTATCAAAAAGTGGTCTTCATGACGGTTGAAGGGCACTTAATCCTGCATTGAATAAGACCAAATTCATATGTTTTGGACAAACCGTTCTCGCGCTAAAGTTCGGCAAAGTAGAAAATATACGTATAATTAAATGACCCTCTCCACGTCCAATGGTTTGTTACCCACAGGCTTCCAAGTCTTGAAAAGGGCCACCTCAACCAGTGTAACCCTATCAAAGCTTACGAGCTTGATGCGCCTATCCTTGTTCGTCCCAGNTTTATTTGTAAGCTTTTAGATTTTAATATCACGTTTTTTTATTGAAATAAAAAGACCTGCATTAAAAATGAAATATATTATAGTATTTCGAAAAATTTCTTAATTAAGTCAATGCATTTAAACCTTTTGTCTGTTAAGCCAAGTACTTTGTGTACAGAAGCAAAATATCCAAATAGCAGTCTAGTTAGGATAGTCTAACTGCAGTAACGTTAGCTGGATAACAATGTAACAAGTTCGAGCAAGCATTGCCCGTTCTCGACTGAACTTTAAATCTGCCCGAACAGTTATTACTGACTGGAATGACAACTGATTCAGAATACTGTGGAACTAGCAAATCGAATTTAATTTGCAGGATCAACGAGCTAGAACTGGGTAAAGGAAAATTACTGGGACTAATATCTACTGATATTAGTTGTCACTTAATGATAAATATCTGTATTACATTCCGATTTTACTGTTAGAAGCCGGAGGTATAAGCCGAAGACATGCTGTAAGTTTAGCAGTAGATTGCTGTGACTGATGATTCAGAAATTTTAATTTCATGCGGAAATTATTTATTGCAAATAAAATAAGTTGAATTTGAATTTGAAAATGCGTGATAACCTGGTGCTACTTATGTACAATATTGTATAGAAACATAAATCATGAAAATTACCTATAGTGTTCTTATTTACTTATGATATAATCGTAGAATCGGATACCATAGAAAGTTGCTAGTATCGCATTTAACTTTTAGAAAACAATCAAAATCAACTGGTTTGTTTTGCGTCACCTAATAAGGGACCTCTCAATTGGTCTGCTCAAATTTAATTCACTGTGATAGAGTTACACGATGCTTCGCTTAATTGCTAATAGTTTTCATGTAACTTGTGTACGAACAATACTGGTAAAATTGATACTAACACAATTCCTGGAATTTGACGTGCGCGTTTAGCGCATTTAGAGCACGACTATTTTTATAAATTAAGGTATAAAAGTTGATGTTTAGGGTCTAAAATATGATTCATAATTCCTACATAAACAACGAAGCAATCAAACATTTTTTATGCAGAACAAGGCAATGCAATCGCTCCTGATGTGAAGTGAGATGCAGTCTACGATGCACTTTTACGATAAAAGATGCGAGCTAAAAGACTTTCATTTCAAACATTTTTCACTTTAAAAATCGTGTTCTAGCACACATCAATATCATTTAGCATCAGTGTAAACTTCCAAAACGTGTGCAAATGTCAACAGATAACTGCAATGCTCTAAAACGAGCATCGCGAAGCCTACGTCATTAGGAACAAGTAAAAACAATAAATAGTTGCTCCTAGAGCTGCAAGCTTACGTATCTCGTTATAAGGTCGCGTGCGCTTGGGGGAAGACAAAGGCTGATGCGATGGAGATGCCTTTTGTCTCTTAGTGCGTCAATCTGTTATTTGTGTTGTAAATAAATGCGGTATTATGACCCAGTGAAAGCAAGCAGCGTGTATACTTTTAGGTTAAATGAGCGTATGTGAGTGTGAACACACAAGGGGCTGAAATTACTATAGGTACTCGAAGGCATAGCTGCGGAACTTTTTGCATAATCTAGTTACAGTTAAAAGAAAGAAAGAAATAGTTAATTTGGTTCATCAGTCTGCATACTAAACTTAGTAAAATAATTACATTATTTGCGTTTGCTTTCTTAATTATTATTAATTTTCGCCATAAAATTAGTCTAAATACGGTTATTTAGTCATCGGATCGGACGGATCATGATGATAATTATGACGGAAGAATGAAAAATAACACCCGCGAAAAGGTTCTTTGGTGTCAGCTATGTTACTTTAGGCTTTCGCTTTAGTCAATCTTTACAAACACCATCATACTACTTCTTATTGCAGCCAATCGCTTCATCCCCCGCTGCGTCCTCCTCTATAAACCCTATAGTAATGTGGTCGCGTTCTCCAATTGCGCGATCCCGTGTCGGGGCGCAGTTAGCAGTTGGCCAGCCGCCAGCGCGACTTCTTGCGGGACACATAAATCAACTCGCTCCACCGTTGGTATCGAGACGCCGATGCCGTGAGCGACCGCGGCCGCGCTGTCGCGAGGAATGCAGCTGGTCTGTTCGACGCCAGGGTGAAGTGGAGAACGATGCAGTGGTGAAATGCATATATTCAATTGTTTTTCCCAAGTTACAGTAATATCAATCAAACGCCGCTGTCGTGAGCAACCGCGGCCGCGCTGTCGCGAGGAATGCAGCTGGTCTGTTCGATGCCAGGGTGAAGTGGAAAACGATGCAGTGGTGAAATGCAGATATTCAATTGTTGTTCCCCAAGTTAAAGTAATATCAATCATGAACAGCTGAGCTACTTTGACCTGCATTGTGATACCTACTTCTGAAGATTTACATCTAACTTGAACCAATTACTTATTGATTTATCGGATTAAGTATCATTGTCTCCCCAAGTCGTGTCATGTCATCATGTAGGTACATAAAATTACTATATTTATACTTATAATAAATCTGTAGAGAGGTCAATTCTGTACATGAAATATATTTTCAAAATAACTATCAGGGGGTGATTAGTGATCGATACTGATGCCAAAAATGCAATCAGTAAAATTTTTGTCTGTCTATCTGTCTGTCTGTCTGTATGTTCCTTATAGAAACAAAAACTACTCGACGGATTTTAACGAAACTTGCTACAATTATTCTTCATACTACTGGGCAGGTTATAGGATACTTAAGAATTCCCACGGGAATGGGAATTAGCGGGAAAATCCTTTTGTATGAAAAATCTAAACCGCTTAAGTTAGACGCTTGAAATTTGGCATGTAGATACCTTAGTAAACTAAAAGCTTAGTTACAACAGGATATTGCAAAATTCCCACGGAAACAGGAGTTAGCGGGAAAAAACATTTGTATGAAAAAATCTAAACCGCGTAAGATATAATTATGAAGGGGGTAAAACGGGATCCACGCGTACGAAGTCGCGGGCGGCCGCTAGTGATAAATAAATTAATGAAATGATAAAAGATTTTTATGAAACCTTTTTCTTGTTACAAAGAAAATCGTCAGAAGATACTTTTAAGCTCCAGATAATCTGCCATTACGCGAAATAAACGGCACGGCGATAAATATTTCATATTTGATGTTAACTCTTGATCTCAACCGTAAAGTAAATACGAGAAATGCCTTCACGAGCTTTTGGGGTAGGTATATACCTACGCGTATATTCAGGAAAGCAGATAACATTTTATTATTCCTCGCATAAAAACACTGAAACCTTATAACCCGATTCAAAATCCAGTTCAAACGTTCAATTTGTATCGTAATATGAACTTAAGCACAAATTCAATATAAGACCCGCGCCCCTAGTCGGGTCACGTAGACAACTAGACGCGGAGCCAGACTTAGTTCGCTCTAACTGCTGCTTAATGACAGTGGGAATAGATTTGCTCTGATTATGATTGAATTTGCTATAAATTCTGCAGGGAAGGCGCACCCGTTTTGCAATGAGGATTTAATATTTATTTTCAGCTTTAGTTGTATCTGCTCTATGAATTTTGAGAACACCGAAGATACGTTATTATTATTCATTGAAAATGACGATCAAACTTGATTCTACCTCAAAGCTAAATTGAATCTTGTGATCTATTCTCGTCTAGATTCATTATGTGAATATCATTTCAGAAATACATAACCTTGCAAAAAGCTGTTTGTCAATTACATGCTTTGTTTCGAGGTCTAAAGTAGAGTCGTAAAAATAAGACTCAAACTAATTTATCTATGTGTTTAAAGGAATAAATTCGTCTGTCTGTTGAAAGCTACTCTCTATGTTTCATTAATTAACACTATAAAATAATGCTATCAGAAATAAGGACCTGAGAAATATTTTTATTCTAACAGACAAAAAAAAACACTTTGCCAATTGATATTACCTCAATTAAGCCATAATTTCAATACTCGACATTGCAAAGGACTCTTTAATTTGAAAAGTTACGGCAATCAATTTGAAGCATATCACAGTAATTCCAGCAATTCGAAATGCAAGCAAAAAATACGTCTCGAGAAAAATGCAATCTCGAGGAGCCAGTTTCATTTCTATTACAATGCCAATAAATATGCAAAATGGGACGTAACAACACTGAATGGATAAAACCATTTATTCCTTACTTAACAGTTTTATGATGTATTTGAGTGGCACATTTACATGTTCTATTCAATGAGCTTTTAGTTTAATATAATAAATTATACAACTAAAGTTTGATTTTTATTAATCAAAGAAATACGTTCGATTTCTTACGTGACAAAGTTTATTGAAATGTAAAGGCTAGTAGCTATTTTTAGGTTTAAAGCGATTCATCATCATAATATTATCTCCCCCAATGATTTCCATAATGATCGGTTGGTAGCGGCCTGCATCCAGCACCTTCCTGGTACCTTTATGTTTTAGTTAAAGCGAGTACTTAATCGATAAATTAAATCTTACTAAAGTATTGCAAATTGAAAGCAGTTTTACTGCTTGAAGATTCGAAGAAGATCAAGAGAAGGTATAATTGCAAAATTGATCCATTGAATTACATTTTTTTCTTGGCCATCGCTGTTTGCGTTTAGTCACAATGAAAACAAAATATAATATTGGCTTTTCATTTCTGTAACTCCTAACTTTTGTTTCCGATGTTCATTTGTTCTCAGAAATACCTCATGATTTCTTGGTGTTCAACTGTTTTTGGTTGTTCAATTGTTCTGCTAGACTTTCAATTTTATTTTCCGTAGGCTACCTGAAAGTAATTTTCCGAAAGAGAAACACAATTGAAGATGAGGCTAACCCACGGAAAGAAGCATCAAACCGAAGTTAGTCGTGCTCGCAGCTCGCAGGTCTGCCGTCTGCGGTTCCAACTTCGTTAGCATAAATTGAGGCGGCGCTAGAAATGATGTCTGCTCCTCAATGTACATTTAGTTGGCGAAATAAACAGTTGTTTTGCTGCGAAAGGGGGAATTGCGAATGCAGAGCAATAAGGTTTAATAAAAATGAAGTGAAGGTTTCGGAAGGTGAAGCAGTTTGTTTATTTCTGAGGGCAACAAGTATGCTATTGAATATGTATGCTTAAAATGCTTAAGATTTTTTTTTGTATATCATAAGTCTTCTTAAGATTCATATGAGCATAACTTAAATAATTCTTATAACTATTTTTTTTATTTATCAGGGCTTTGATAGTGTAAAACTTTCAAAAACGAAACCATCCACGTGTCAACCTAAAATAAATGGATGTCAATCAAACAAATCAAAAAACGCGAGTTTCACCGTCTAGCCTGGCCTAAATCGAATTTGTCTGGAAATTTTTAAGGTTTGACACGTGAGGGTGTCTTTTGATCCAGACACGATTGGTGCAAATCCAATCAGTCAAGGTCTGGTGCCATCAGGCTCCCTAGAAGGATATTAACGGGACGATTCGTTGGAATTATGGCAATAGGCGTGAAATTGACTGCTATATTGAAGAAATAGCCTATAATTTTATTTTTATACAACAAAAGGCAGGTTTTTAACCGAAGTCACAAAATTAGAGAAGACAGATCCAACGACAAGCGAACCCAAGGCTGTATAAGATACGAGTATACATGGATCGAGTAGCCAATAATTTAGCTAACTGCAGTGTTTACATGTGACTATCAATAATACCTGCAAAATATCTGCAAGACACACACTTTTATGGAAGCCAAATGAAAAAATGAAATCCGCCCGATATCAAAAACACTCATAAACCAATGTAGGTGTTTTACTTAGTATTTGATATTTAATTTGCACATTTGAACTACTAAGCAGTCTGAATAGTCACAATACTTATTTGAATTCCTACTACACATCCCACATTAGCTCGCCATTTGTATCAAGTTTACGATCTGCATTCCCAAAAACATTCTGGACTTGTTTCGCATCTCGTTGGAACGGCCTGCGTCCAGCGAACTAATAAGGCAAGTTGGGCGCCGAACTTGTTGTTACTCGTAGTTGGCGCCCAACATGTGGCCGGGAGATACAATGTGTGCAATGTACAGTCTAGTTCGAAACTATTTTTTAAGGATAACAGCGTTTCAAGATAAGAAAGAAGAAGGAAAGAAAGAAAGAAAAAAAATTTATTCAGTATCATCGACAATACACTTACAATACTTAAAATTATAAGTGTTGTACTTTAATAGTAATAATTACTTTTAATAAATGAAATCAATTTTGCATTGAAAATGTTTATGTTTCGTACATTGTCTGCATGTATTTCGACGTACAAATCTGTATTTCCAAGTGATTAGTTACTTATTAATATAAACAACTTGCTTACTTACATTAGGCAGTTAAAGATTTTATACAAACGAGGGCCAACAATAAGCAACCTTAATCATAATAGAAAATATTAACTTATTCATCTCTCTTGCAGACATGATTATATTATTGTAAGTTTATAAAACTAAATTTATTTTAAAAACATCAAACTTAATTAAATTTCGAAATGTAATTGTGCAAAGTGAAATATTGTCAAGAAATTCTTCGTCTTCTTTTGATATTTTTATGAAAAATTCAACAGTGAAAGAGCATCAATTTAAATTTTTAATAAAGAAGCAAGTTAAAGATTCATACAGTCTGCTGCCCATGCTTTTAATAATCTTCAAACTCAAAAGGCATCTTGAAGGACAATCTTAGACTAGGTACTCAAGGTTAATAAGCAACACTTTGACGCTCTACGCAACTATTGAAGAAACCCTTAATAATAAATGCATAACAGAGAGAACATTTTCATTATTACATGATAGACATAAAAGTTTTAGACATGTCTGTGAGTGAATATATCAACAATTTTCAAATGAGGACTATTTTTGTAATCATACCCACGTTTATCAACCGATAATTATAATTTTGTGAAATAAATGTGCGTTTATATCGATTAGTAGTCTAATGCCCGTTTTCACCATCAATTCCTAATTTTGAAGTGACCCCTATGGTAACACATAAGAGGAACTTTGTTTTCCCTTTGAAAACAAAATTCACTAGTCACTTAAAAATTAGGGATTGATGGTGAAAACGGGCATAAGCCACCCTTGTGGCGGAGTTTTGGGCTGACACTGTGTAGGTTTGTTGTCGACACGATAAGAAGAAGAAGTAGTCTAAGTACAGAAGGCAGTAGGTACATCAAGCTTATACATTTTTGTTGCTAATTGGCCTCTATGACAATCGCATAAGAGACAACAAAACAATGTCTAGCTTGTTATTCTGTCGCCTGTACTTACCTATATCTAGGTATTACCTATCACACAGTTCTAGTTACGAAACCCATGTACCATGTTGGTTGGATAACAACAGGCGATTGGAAACTTAGCAATATGTGTCAAACTAATAACGAGCAACTGCAAGCCTTTGATAGCTAGTCTTGTGTTTGTAGGATTCCAAATAACAAGAACTTCCTGTGAAAACATGACGGGTTTGGAAGATAACACTGCGTGGAGGTTTCACTGACAAAATTATAACTTCGATTGAATCAGAAATACAGCGTACCTATTCAATTCATTTATTTTGCAAGAAGGCTTATAGAGAGCTCTTTTATACGCCCCAGTATTGCTTCAACCCTACCACTGCTTCGGGACAACAAATGGACCAATGCTGAGAAAAAACAACGCATGAAAAAGTATATGATAATTAATTTTTCTTTTACTAGCTTTTTGGCATACATGAAATTTCAATTCATTGCTAATTCTGAATGTTATCTTCTCTTCTATTCAAATCACTAATGAGGCTTATAAAGTTTTTTAGGCATACTCTTAACTAAATATTTTTATAACACAAATGTCCTCAAGTACTCTCCCATAATCACAGCCCCATTATCACCTTTTACCCAACACATAACCAATTACCAGCACTGCCAGTTGAAAATAAGCATAATAAGACAGTAACTCATAGTGAATAATAGAAACGGATCGTTCAATAGCCACCGCAGGAACCTTAAATAATTACACAAACAAAATCCCTTCGGAACGAGTACCTTCGAACCCTCGTCCGCTTCCAATATATTCGCTCGAGCAGAAAGTACGCAACTTCTTAGGGTCACCACAATACGCGAAATTCATCAATAAGTAGGATTTTAAAAAGAATAGGCAACAAATGTGAATACCCCATGGCATGTCAATCGTTCTTCAAAGTACCTATTTGTCTCAATGCTTATTTGCTATTAAATAATTTCCCATTTCACAACCTATTTTGGAAACCCGTCCAAAAGAAGGAAGCAAAATCTCATATAATACTTAAATTTTCCAAGGATTGTTAATTTGGTTACGTTTTTATTTATGGAAATATTTTAATCCGCTAATTGTCATTTAAACATAAATACATATTCTGGAAACGACGTTAACGACTAAAACATCGGTACTACTAAATAGGATGAAGATTTGTAGAGCACAAATGCAAGAGCCGCTTGGCAACCCTATCTCTCTAGTCATTGTAACGCCCAACTATATAGAAATTTAAACATTAAATTTGTTAAAATGTTGTAGCGAAACTCAGTTCATTTGTGCCTCCAAAAATACATCCGGCCGCGGCGCAATTACTATTATCGTTGCTCATATTAACTTACACGATCGTCCAATTAGGTTTTGGTGGCTTAAAAAGGAAATGAGAATCTCTGAATGACTTTGACAAAGTTGACATGTTGAGTCAAAGTCAAAGTCAAAGTCAAAATTTCTTTATTTGTTTGGACTAATAAATAGTTCTTACAAATCGTCATTTTGCTCTTAAGGAGCCTCTACATGTCTCATAATCTTTTTACCCTACCAGCGCTTCGAGACCAACATTTGGCAAGTGCTGAGAAGAAGCGCCGCAACAAACTCAGTCACCACTGTCAGTTGAATAAAATTCGGTACCTTTAATTGCTTTAATTAAGCTTTTCTTTCTAAATACATTTATTTATATGCAAAATCACGTCATCGAAATAGTAATCAACCCTTGTCTGTCTCAGATACCAATACCATTATCAAGCAAATAATATGCCTACTTAAAGTCAAATTCAAATCAAATCATTTAGTCTATTACTTCAGCGTACGTAAAAAACATACTTATATTGAACTCAAATACAAAAACATGAACTTGACATTCATAATATCCACGATTGCCTATTAGAAATCACGAGATCGCCCATTACTCACATCGGATTCGACTGTCAAATCCTACTTCAGGTCAGCTCTCACAAGCGCTCGTTAACACAAATCCCTCGTCATAATATTTGCGAATAGTTATATGTTTCGAACATCTAATTAACGTGCCATTGTTCATCCACATCCACATCCACTGCGACTGTAATTTAGTAATTCACAGCACCCGGAACCGACCGATGAATCAGTGCCCGTGGTTTTGGTATTAAACGACGGTTAGTTTCACGGTCAGATAGAGAACCCTTGCGGTAGGTAATTTTGCATATAATTGACCTATTTAATACTAGTTAGAGGCCCAAGGGAGATATTACTGCTTAAATCAACTCAATCTAAGACGGCCCGCACTTGATTGTGGGCACCTAAAGGTTAAAGCGTTATAGGTTCATGCTGTTATGACGTACACATGACATTGCGCGTAAAGATACTTAAGAGTTATTAATTTAAAAAATGTTACAGCTAAACATGGAATATAAAGAATTACTAATGTTTAACCACAAATAGACACTCACACATATTGCTTTTTGTATTTAAGATAATTATCTAATTTTCAACTAAAACATAGGCTTTGTAAGACCAACAACAAAATCCGAATTATGAACACTATTCCTTTTAAAAAAGTTAAGCGGTTTCACAATTTTATTCCTAGTCGTCGCACGTCACACAGATATAAAATCAAATTAATCAGATTTTAATTTGTTAACATCAAATGAAATACACCCTTCATCATTCGCATAATTCTATTGCATACATTACCCACGCCGCGCTTGCAAATCATCCCGTTTGTCAAAATTTTGTTTTATTAATTAGCTGATTTAATGAGGACCGCAAATAAATACATCGCGTCGGATGTTTAGTAACGTCCGAATAGAATTTACATGCATTACGCAGTGGCAGGCTTTGTTTAGCGTCACGTATTTGAATTTGTAGAGAGATTAGAAGTTTATTTTGATATTATTAGTCTCTAAAATGCTAATGATGCAGTTTATCATCATCATCAAGATCTTCCGTCTCCACTATAAAGAGAAAAGCCAGAAAGACTTTGGAATGGATCCGCTTAAAAAATGGACAGATGACATCCGACTACAAGCTGGATGCAAGTACTTATTACCGGACCGGGGACAGAAGTCGGTGGAAGGTTGAAGAGGAGGCCGATGCCCGCATATTAGTCCTTTAGTCGCTTTGTACGACATCAACATCATTTTATTTTATTTATAAGTACCTACTATTTATTAGTCTATTCCATTTAAAAGTCGGTGGAAGGTTGAAGAGGAGGCCGATGCCCGCATATTAGTCCTTTAGTCGCTTTGTACGACATCAACATCATCATTTCTTTCTACTCTACCGAGTAACCGAAACCATACAGGTATATTTAAGTTCTAAGTATATTTAAGTGCTGATTTATCTTAGTTTAATATATTTATTTCTCAAAAGATTACAAAGACTATTTTTGCTAACTTTCAACACTACATAACCCAAATGATTTCTAATCATAACTCCCAAACCGTTCTCACAAAAGTAACCGGATCTAAAACTAAGACTAAGGTTGAAATTGACTTTCTACAAGCGGATAAAAAATTCAAATTACAAGTTTTAAAGAGTCGATTTAGGAAACGATGGCCTCAATGGCTCGTTTTAATTAAAAGAGGGAAAACTGGATGGAACCGCCTCGTTCCGGACAGTGTTGCTAATGGAACTGATATTATGGTGTTTGGATTCCAGGTATAATCTGGAACTTGATTTAATTCATACAAATTTTAATATCCTTTAGCATTTCATTTACATTTTTATTATTAAGATAGTTCAAGGCCTTTTCAAGGCGAAAGTGAATAGGCACAGCAGGTACGTACGAACGAACATCAGGTGCGATTACAGTAAAATACCTTCCTAGTTCTGTTGAAAAAAAACTCTTCTTCTCAACAATTTATACCATAATACTTTATTAGCTAATATAGAGTTCTTCATTAAAGTTTATGAAATAAAAGTGGGTTAGTAGACAAATAAGTACGTTTTCAGACATTATCACAGCTGTTAACAACTGCCATCTAACAGAATTCTGGAACGCGCAGAGCGAATCGCTTTTTAATCAATTTAATCCACTGAAAAGTATTTTTGCGTTGATGAGTCACGTGGGACGTCGGAGGATCAGAGATCTGAATGTAAAGTCCACAGCACATCAGACTATACATTTCTGTTGCAAAATAGCCTCTACCACAACTAAATAAGGTGCTCAGTGTCAACGTCGATGTGCCGTCCGTACGTGAGGCTGATCCCTTTTATCTCCGTTTTTAATTACACCCGCGACATGATCGGACGATTCTGTTATTGATGACCTCTTGAGAGATGAAAAATTAATAAAATTTCAGCTGGATTGTACTGAAATTGGGAATCGGATTTAAACTATTGTAGGATAAAACAATATTTTAATGTTTAAACATTAATGTTCCAAGTCATAATAATAATAATAGGCACTATGGAAGCTTTGTTTTTTCTTTGGTGAATATTTAAGTATCTTAATCTATTAGCACGTCACTACCTTGCTTATTATACAATATTTATCACGCAATTTTGTATACCCATTCTTATAACATACACCATACAAGAATGCGTGGTAAATTCAGAGAACTACTCCTGAATCAATAACGTGCATACCTGCTACTGCTATTTCTATTTCTATTTATTTATATTAACCGGCAGACGGTGATGACTGGGTTTGTTGCGGCGCTTCTTCTCAGCACTTGCCAAATGTTGGTCTCGAAGCGCTGGTAGGGTAAAAAGATTATGAGACATGTAGAGGCTCCTTAAGAACAAAATATTTGACGATTTATTTTATTTTATTTATAAGTACTATTTATTAGTCTATTCCATTTAATAAAGAAAGTTTGACTTTGACTTTGATAAGAGTTTCGGTCAGGCAACCTACGCGTTCTTTATCATAATGAAATGTATTTTATTTTGTGGTTTTTCAGAGTAATCACCTTAGATAATATTTACATTGACATTTTATCTGTAATAATTAAGGCTGACCTATACGCCTACGTCAAAGGACAACTTAGCTAATAATTATTTAGTAAGACATTCACGCCTAAAAAGGTCCTTCAAAGAATATTACTATAACTACGACCTACGCTTTGAATCTGATTCGAATAGTAGCTAAATAAATGTTAGTCAAGATTTTAGTTCGATAAGTTGTTCCAAGAAAATGTAGGTGTTGGAAATGTCATAGAGCCAATCATTGTAAAGGTAAGTCCAGACTTTGTAAGATAACATGTTATAAATACAAGTTTTATATGCCTTTGACATGTACCTACCAAGCAGAGCTTAGGGCTCTTTCCCGCAGAGACATTCTATTTTTAAGAATCATGTTTCGTAGCGTGATACATTCACATGAACATCCCGTTTGCAGTATCCCGTAAAAACCCGATCTATTCGAATTTGAAATTGGAATCTCACGTGTGTTCACACGACAGTCAAGTTTTGCGGGATCCTGCATTACTGGATCCTGCAAAACTGGATTGCCGTGGGAAATGACACTTACAACATGTTACTCACCCTAATGAAACTCACAACATTATTACCACGCACCATGAAATCACGTCAAATGCGGAATTATCGTTAACAGAACGCGGGAACATGAATAGCTATTAAATTAACTTCAATTAGTTTCATTACCTGGATTTGTGCAGATTCCCGCGTGGATTGGACGTGTGCTCTTTGCCGTATTAACTCGGCGGGAATTACCGCGCGCCAGCCGCAGGCATTTCTGGGAAACTTCAAGTGGGAATAGAGGGAAACGAAAACACCAAATTGTTGATGGTCTCGGAAAAATGGTGATATCATTATGCTTGATCTATGACATACGACAAAATTTATGAAAGTCGGCCGGGATTTAGAAAAGCCAGTAAAGTCAAACCTTCTAACTTCACAATTAGCTAACTTTATGTTGCAATAAAAACATACCATGTTAGACTTAGCAATATTTCAGGTGTGTCACACTCGCAGTGCAGTAGGTCAAATGCAATATCTGAGACTTTACTAGGTACTAACAATCAATCATTGGGATATGTAGTCCTTTTATCAGGAAAATAACCATGAAATGTTATTATGATCTTAAGCCACGAGTGCTGAGAATTCATATCAGATAATTTCGACGATTTCAGACGATTTCTATGAAAAAGAAGAACAGACATTATAAGTCATTATCTCTTCAGTTAAAGGGAAGATTACGGCACATTTGAAGTGCTCAGTAAGTAAAAAGTTTAAGCCCTATTAGCCGCTTATCAAGCCAAAAGCGTACTTTACGCATAATCACAAGCCCCAAACAAATCGCGCAAATTAAAATAACTCTTACAAAGTGCTCCTCGTTACTTTGCCGAACAGTAATAAATACCGGCGCCAATTCACACCAAAGAAATCGCCAAAAGACGAAATGAACGGAAAGTATTTGTTTCAACGAGCATGCTGAGGTTATAGAAGCCATCTGTCATTGTCGATGGGGTGCCAGCGTCCATGTTTTATTTATCGGCACCCATTACGAACCCCATCGAAATATATGGCCCCGCAATGGACCAGCTCCACAAAATGGACGATTTAAGTTGATTTTATTGTTTATGTCGCCCCCTAGTGGCCGATAGCTGACGTATATGCATTACGCGGGAAATAATAAGTTGATGTGAAACATTAAAGCAATCGGTGCGACGGGCAGGAAGCAATAAATGAATTGCCGTTTCATGGGCTGTAATGGCGTGCTCATTAGTTCGGATTTACAGGCGTAAATAGTTGTATTTATGCTTACACAAGTGTTAATTTTCAACATTCATAGTAAACACAATTATCTTCGAGATTTATTTGAAACTGGCGTGTAGGTAAGTAAAGTAAAGAGTAATTTACAAAAATAGTGGAAATCATGCAATATTGCACTCTCTTGTTTATGCCATTATTATTTCATCTCCTTATTGATTATTGAGATTGAAGATATATACAAAAAATACATAAGAAACCACACCTGTCGGTGTGGCCTCTTAATTCCGTCCCGTGGACAGACAAGACAACGGCAAGCACCGGCAGTGGTCTACAATGACTCGAATACCCAGGGAATGGAGAATAAGTCGCTCTATTACGTACTACATCGGAAAGGTGCTTGAAACTTTAAAGAGCTTGGTTGCTATCGAGGTAAAATGGTGGAATTTACTAGCCTTCAGTGGGGCATTTAAAAATGTTCTTTTAATAATATTCTAAGTATTGAAAAATGTGCCAAATATTGGTCAAAGCCTTCTAATTTAGTCTCGTGAACAAACTAGACACAGCAAGCACCGGCCGTGGTCTACGATGCCCCAAAGGAATGGAGAATTAGCCCGCTCTATTACAGTATCGGAAAGGTGCTTGAAACTTTAAAGAGCTTGGTTGCTATCGAGGTAAGATCCTAAGTTTTTGTGGCGTTCAGTCTTCAGTCGGGCGTTTTAAAAGAGGAGATTTTGTTTGATATTTCAAATAATTTATAAGTTTTTAAGAAATATATTTAAAAGTAAACTAATATTTCCAATTGTGTATACTTTTGGTACAAAATGGCTCCTACAGTAGCTAGATAAGGAGCCCGAGTGCTTAATGTCTCGTTAGTCGTAAACACTCGTACATACTCGTACATGGAATACCAAGTAAGGTATATTGAAATACTAGCTTTTAACATAATACGCGTGCGAATCCTCATCTAGGCTTCTAGTCAACAAACACCTCTCACTTGTATAAGGTTTCGTGGTAAATGAAAATTCAATCCACCTAAATCTCAGAATCAACATAATTACCAAAACTAAAGAACATGTTTGAGTTTTCGTTCGTAAGCCATCCAATTCCAAAAATTACTTTATTATATTTTTGGTCTCTTTTGGTTCTAGAATTTGACACTATAGTTTTATAAACCGACTGTCGTTTTGTTGAGCTTTGTTATGACGTAGGCATTATAACGGTGATTGTAAAAAGTTCGTCAGGAATAAAATCATCCGTTCAAAGCCCAAATTGATGGCACATCTAATCCAACAAAAAGGCTTGTCATTTGACCATTAATCAGGCGATCAATCACCGGCGCTAGTGAGGTAAAAAACAAAGGCAAAGGTTATCTGGGTTTTAATTAACGCAACCTTCACGCTATGGATGGCGATCCGAGATCAATTTATCGAAGAATCGTTGCTGTCAATCGAGACGTTGATTTAAATCGACTACAAGGGATCGATCCTGTGAATAGATCTCAGGCTCATTCTAAAAAGACTTCCAAAACTTAATTTAAACTCAATGAGGTCTATCGTATTTGGGCTAAATCAAATCAAATCAAACAGTTTGTTCAGTACATAGGCCATTCCAGTCCCAAATACAGCTTGCCCTACCACCACTTCGGGACAACATATAGGCTGGTGCTGAGAAGAAGTGGCGGAAGAAACTCAGTCACCTTTGTCAGCCTCTTTAGTCTTTTACAGATAGCGTACCGTAGAGTAAAATCCTGTTATTCTTACACCATCCATAGTGGCAACAACTGGCAAGAGCTAAAGCGGTAGGAGGACTATCACATTTGCAAACACTAGAGTAGCGCCACTGCACTGTAAAGTAAGGTACTGTCACCTAAGTGGCACCATATATTTGAGTGTAGATTGAAACAAAGTTTAATTACTTTTTGTATGTCTAATAAAACTACCTTCCTTTATTTTCTTTTTTTTTCATTCGATTTAAGCAACTTTACGATATTGTTAAGTCGCCATCCCTACCTCACGCGCCGCAATTGATCGGGTGTAGGCTGATGATTGATGCTTACACGATATCAGAACGCGGCCAGGGAGATGACAAAACGCGGGATGTCCTGAATAAAGGACAATTTAGAATTTTTATTGAGGTTTACACTTTACGTTAGCTTTTGACATTTGCGTCATTGTGCAATTGACTCTAGGTGAACTCGCTTTCAAAGTAAATAGGCAAAAAAATAGGATGTTTCCAAAATTTTATGACAAAATTATTGTGCAATTTAACGAATCAATGGCTGCTTTCACAGACGATGTCTGATGATTTGGTATTAAAAAAATATTTCTGTAAAAGACTGAAATTCATATGGGCAAAGTTAAGGGATGAATCTGGTTTTGATAAAGGACAATGTTCGTTCTCCATACATTGTTCGCCTAAAGAACCAACAATTTTGACATATTACTACCCGAAAGCGAAATAATACGATTCTGTGTGTAAGAACAATGATTCCTGATGGACACTTGCCATAAAATTAATGATTAAGAATATTAAATCACAGCGATTTTATAATATGTCGTTTATGACAACATGGCGTCTAATGTATTGTGTGAATGTATGAACACCGATTCGCGAAAAATGTTTTGTATTGTCGTCACGCCGAGTCGCAGCCAAATAGTATAAAATAATAGAACAAGTTTTAGAAATACAACTCGGCATTCCACTTTTACAATATGCCCACATATTGCACGTAAATAAACAACATGAATCGTAGGTTGTTTCCACCCTTGTCATCTGACACATGAAATAAACTCCTATTGTATTATAGATATCGAAGCCGAATCGTATATAATAATAGAATGGGTTTTGGAGATCACTCGGGGTTCCACTTTTATAAAATACCTACATATTACATAAAAATACCACGAATCATGAGTTTTCTTTTCACCATTTACATCTGACACGAGATAACAAACTCCTATCTCCATGACTACCATCGTAGTCTATGCCAAAGACTACAATATTTTTGAATAGCTCATACATTGAGGAAGGCTATAGGATATATACAATCACTCTACGACTAATAGAGGCGAAGCAGTAAAGAAAAATGTTGCAAGCACGGGAAATAGTATTTAAACTATTTTCACTCGTACGAAGTTGATTTTGTGGCGTCGAACCTTGGACCAGGCATATGGCTAAGCAATGAAATCGTACAGGAGGGTACAAGGAAGAGGGGCAGCCACATTAGGTAACACAGAGTCGTTCAGGAGAGTGCCAGGAAGAGGTGCAGCAACCGCAGTTAAGGAACGGCTGGGACGAACAAGGATAAGCGAATCAAGCTCGTAAGCTTTGATAGGGTTACACTGGTTAAGGCGACCCTTTACAAGGCTTGGAAGCATGTGGGTAACAAGCCATTGGACGTGGAGAGGGTCATTAATTATACGTATATTTTCTACTTTGCCGAACTTTAGCGCGAGAACGGTTTGTCCAAAACATATGAATTTGGTCTTATACAATGCAGGATTAAGTGCCCTTTAACCGTCATGAAGACCACTTTTCGATAGGGTAAGTCCTTTACGCGGTATAACCGGAAAACCGAAAAAACGCCCCTTTCGGGGGCCCCCACCACTTAAGCACAACTCCGTCGAAGTCGAAAACTTAGAAGAGTCTTAATTAATGGGCAACCAATGAAGCCATTAAAGCAAAAAAATCTTTAGTAGGAATTATTTCCGATTTAATCAATTTTTGTGTTTAATTCTACTGGCCTAGAATGCGCAATGAACCAAAAAAGAAAACAAATCGCTTACATGCACTACGAGGAAACTTTAACGTGTAAATTGCCATATTTTTCTCGCAAGTGCATATAAGTATGGATTGGACTGTAAAAACCAACTTATAGATTTATCATAATGTAAGTACCATAATTTGCGTAAGTTAGGTACTTATGAATAATAAGTGTCGAAAGATAAAGTGTGTTTTTCTTTCAATACTTTTATCTCAGGGTTAAACGTGTTCACTTTCCTTGCTAATTGATTGCCGATAAAGTGAAAAAACAATACATTTAAGTATAAACATCGGCAATTTGTCGCCATCTCCGGTCAGATACCTACTCGAATGATTACATCAACTTACAATAAATTATAACTTTATTTTAAACTATGTAGAGTTCTTTGTAACTGAATCTAATTATTCCCTATACAAAATATTACTATAGTAAACATTAATATCCGCAGTGCTTTGTTTTAAATCAATAAGTCTAAGGAACTATCGTCCGATGATCTACTGAAAACGGTGTCTAAAAGAGGCTAACATAAAAAAAAACTAAAATCTTATCCCTTCCTTCTAAGGTAAATAACGTGTAAAAATGAAACTGGAACCAGTTACAGAAGTTATTTCTTTTTACGATAAGAAAAGCTGCTCAAAGTTACAGTAAAAGAATCCACTAAACACATTACTCCTCACTAAACTTAAAAGCACAACAAAAGCTCACGTTACAAACAACACTAGTACCTACGCCCGTATTGTGCCCGTATTCACAACCATTACTATGAGGTCTCACAGGACGCACAGGGTCACACACGAACCAACCACAGAGCTCTATTCAATGCTGTGCGTTCGAAGCATCGTGTGAATACGGGCGTTAGTCTTATTGATTTATTGTTTCGTGTTCTGATAGCACAATAATTTGGGTCAGTTTTAACAACAACTGGTTATCTGAAGTGCACTGGGTCTAGCCTAGTTGTAGTCTAGCTTGATTTATGAATGACGAGCCTAACTCGGTCATGTTCACTTTGTTGGCCGCTGCGATGACACTTTGATTGATATACTAAGAATTACTAATATGCTGGTTCCACAATATTTGCTAATTCTAATTTGTATAAAGTTTGGAAAATTAATAATATGTATTAATTAGAAGTAGTAACTTCTATTACAAACTTTGATGTGCTTCTTGATGAAAATGAATACAACAAAGCTTTGACTGGAATTATACACAACATAGCCAAATACTGGCTCTTATGGTAAATATGTGTAAGCTTTCAAACTAACCATTTGACTAGACGGCTCTGAAGTTCACTGAACCATGTAACCGTAGCAATGACACCCATGAAATCTGACTCTACTAAGTAGCTATCTAGTAGAGTAGGTTAGTAGACGAGCCCTCAGATTAAAAGGGATATCAACTGGTATAAATTGCTGTTATACAAATCCTGTTTGCTGTCGCTAAGTGCAAACTGGTACTCAAAGGGTGATGTGTACTTATCTCCCATCTGATATCTGCCCGTTACTTTAAACCGGGGTCGGTTACTGTGCAAACTAGGGTCCGCATTTCAAGGAACTCGTTAAGTATTCGCAGTGGGTTCGGCAAACTGGAATTCCCGTTAACTACCATTTCGGGACAGGTCCGTTGAAATAAAAAAAGTGATGGTATGTGCATCAGTGTCGATAGGTATGCGGAGAGCTGTTGCATGCGGTCTTCGTTCGTTTACGTCGCGTGCGTGGTGGTCGTAACGTTGGTTACGTAAGCGACAGTTACGCAAAGCCAATGTCAAGAGCGCTGCGTCGACATCATCAACTCCCGCGCCGCCTCTGGCGCCGCCGGGGTCAACGACCGTGATAGCAAACAAATTCATCCGAAACCTGAACAATCTGAACATGTAGATTTAGCCGTTCGATATCGATGACTAATAAAAATAAGACGCGAAAGTCCACTGAACCTGGCATACGCTCTTGAACATGAAATTTCGTAAGACACTGATAAGGCATGCGGTAGGTAGGTAGGTACTATTATTATTTGATACCTACTAGTATCTACTGGTAAGTAAAAAGCGGGATGCTATGAGTCCATAAATAATTACAATTTCGGTCAAGTTTCATAACAGGAAGTTGAAAAACGGATTGCTAATTAGGTACTTACCATGTTAACTGATAGGATATATCAATCGTCGTCGTTATCAATCATCGTCAAGCGGAAGCTTTTATGAGAATAGGTCCATTTATATGATATTCTTGAATTGAAAAACATTTCTCAGCTTGTTTCCAGCTTTAGCTACATACAATTTTCTTCTTCCAACAGGACTACAGCAGCTTTCATTTTGCCCACAGATGCACGCTTCGTCTTCGCCTCCTCTGGTCGACTGGTCGGGAGTCCCTACCCTGGTGCTGCTAGTGGCTGCTGTTCTGGTGGCTGTCACCGCCTTGGTGGCTCGCGCAGCAGACGCCAAGCACGCCGCCAGGCTCCCTGGTCCACCAGCTCTACCGTTCCTTGGAACGCGTTGGCTGTTCTGGAGCCGTTACAAGATGAATAAACTCCACGAAGCTTATGAAGGTGAGATATTCAAATTGATTTACATGAATGAATTGAATTAAGAGATTAATGCCCGAATGCTGAAAGATGCGTGAAGTTAACGCTCTGTACCTCTAGTAGGAAAAACTTTCGAGTTCGTTTCGTTGCGTATTCAAAGTGTCATCGAAAAATTTTGTATGAAAAATTAAACAGCGCCCCCTAGGGCGACTATAATATAGGGGGCGCTGTTTAATTTTTCATACAAAATTTTTCGATGACACTTTGAATACGCAACGAAACGAACTCGAAAGTTTTTCCTACTAGAGGTACTGTTATCACCGTGGTATACGATTATTTGCTATGCTAAAATGTAAATAGTGACAAGGTGATTTTTTCTACTTCGTAAATTGTAATAACGGTCACATAAAATGATAATAGGTATGTGTTAATTTACATACCTAAATGTTTAATAAACTTTGGACGTTAGACTCATCATGGGCTTACGAATAGAATTTAAATACTCGTCTAATCTACTACAAAGGATTTTCATTATTAAATGCTTTACGATTGGCATGGAAAATAACGGAAATATTATTAAAATGTAACATAATTAGCACATTTGATGGAACACTTACATAATTTTTATGACAGCTCATTAGTAAAACAGTGTGGCCGGCTAAGGATATGTAATAGACTCCATGATATCTTGATTATACCGGTTTGAGTGGTGGTTGTGTGGAGCTAAATTGATATTCCAAGGCATACGTTACATTTGAAGACTTTGACAGGCTTGCGGTAAATCTGGTTCTACTTGCTCCAATAGAGATATCAGATCCTGAAAAATTTTTTACTTAATCTAAACATTTTGGTGCATGCTCATATAACATATCTGTGGTGCCTTAGAACAAGGAGGGCGACCCCTAATAAAATGGGGAAAGGCACCTTGAGAAGGAGATCCATAGGTACTATCATATTATGTAACCATGCAAGGGCAACTATGTTTGTTTTTTTCGTCGTCCTTCTCCCAATTCGTTGTTTTTATAAAATAAAAGAAAAGAAGTTGAGATGTTATTTATACTCGTAGATAATGGAAAACCCCTACTTAATTATAGTTTTCTAATTTAGTACCTTCTTACTACTTTACGGTACAACATAAGCCTTTGTAACCCTGCTATATTTAAAGTGTTTGACAGCTTTTCCGTATTACCACCTGTTAGTTTAATTAATATAAAATGATTTACAAATGTATCCCATTAGCGGAACCAGTTATGGATTTAATTCAATCAGCTGCTGTTTTTGTTTAACGTTTTTTTAGTTGTTATTACGAGATTTTTATATTTATAGCATTATTATACAACGAATCGGTACTGTACCACTGCTATTATTTTTATGTTTACCTTCCTTCACTTCTGCAGCATTTTTCTCGCTTTTCCAACTATTTCTGCTTAAAATATTTTTTCTTAAATGCATAAAGTAAGCACGTTCATCTAACAAGGCCAATCCTGCCCTTGACATTGCAGTTAGTGGTTTCTATACCAATGTTATGAATGCGAAAGTAATTCAGTCTGTCGGTCAATATGTTACCGTTTGTACTATTTAATATGGACATATCAAACACAGGGAGTAACAGGATAGTTTTTATCCCAGTTTTATTTGAAAGGAGGACACTCGCGTTCCCATCAAACCCCAAGGGGTCGCATAAGACCGCGTAACAATTTAATTTCTTTTGTGTCTCGATTCGCGGGGAATTGAAGGGTTAAAAGTCTTTCCGGCCGAAAACGCGGGCGAATCCGCGGGCAAAGCTAATAGAAAATTATTATTTTTATTTCGGTATTGATAATGCTGCTGAAGCGAATTGTACGATTGCACCCGCTGTCACAATGAGAGATTTGCACGCAGACATGTTCAGGCGTTACGGGCCGGTGTTCGCGGAGACGACGCCAGGGGGCGCCATGGTGGTGTCCATAGCGGAGCGCGCGGCCCTGGACGCGGTGCTGCGGACCCCGGCCAAGAGGCCCTATCGACCCCCCACAGAGATCGTCCAGGTGTACCGGAGGAGCCGGCCTGATAGATACGCGTCCACTGGGCTTGTTAACGAGTAAGTAGATATTTATAATGTAGTATTTCTCTGGTAAATCTGTCCTTATCATGGTATTCACGGTATCTTAGGCAGGCATTTAGTAAATAAATATCCTTGGTCATGCAGCGCCATCTAGCCCCGAAGTAAGCATATGGGTACCAGACAATGAATACAGGTAACATATTTCAAATCTCTGGGGGGCGACATGGTGGTGTCCATAGCGGAGCGCGCGGCCCTGGACGCGGTGCTACGGACCCCGGCCAAGAGGCCCTATCGACCCCCCACGGAGATCGTGCAGGTGTACCGGAGGAGCCGGCCTGATAGATACGCGTCCACTGGGCTTGTTAACGAGTAAGTAGATATTAATTATGTTGTATTCCTCTGATAAACCTATCCTTATCATGGTGGTATTTTAGGCAGAAATTTAGTAAATAAATATCCTTGGTCATGCAGCGTCATCTAGCCCCGAAGTAAGCACATGGGCACCAGTCAATGAATACAGGTAAAATATTTCAAATCTCTGGGGGGCGCCATGGTGGTGTCCATAGCGGAACGGGCGGCCCAGGACCTGGACCCCGGCCCAGAGGCCCTATCGGCCCCCCACGGAGATTGTGCAAGTGTACCGGAGGAGCCGGCCTGATAGATATGCTTCCACTGGGCTTGTTAACGAGTGAGTATCTACCTATGCTGATCTTATGTAGAATCCCCATGGTAAACCTCTCCATAATAAATAAGGTAGGGTATTAGTAAGTGGGCTACTTACACAGTGTCATCTAGCCCCGAACTAAGCTTATGTGTACGTTACAAAAACGGATAGAGTAAGCAATATCAAACTATGGGCGGTGAAAACGTCCGCGGCACATATTCTAACTAAAATATAGAGTTTGTTTAGCTAGGGCGAGTAGAGTAAGAAGCTTTTAGCTCTACATGAGATCTGATAAAAGTTACAATGCGAGCCATTATGGTCTGGTCTTGGCAACGTTTTACATGAAAATGTTTTAGATAGGATTGTTACAGGTGCGTTGCCGGCCTTTAAGGTAAGGATAGTGTTGTCTGGGGATCGAACCCGCGATCTCTGACAGTTTGGCATTGGCATTATTTAATTGAGTAGAGACATTCGATTTGCACAGGTAATTTATGATACCTAATTGATATTAAAATGTTTGTTTTGTCTTCGTGCTATTAATGATAGTGTTATTTTCGTTCCGGACATGCTATTTGCACTCACGATAACCTGAGGATTTTAGTGCTTATTAATCTGGGGTAAATGCAGATACTGCAATGTTTACAGCCTTCGTAGATAGGTAAGTACCTCTTGTGACCAGGAATTTATCAGAAAACTGTTCTGTCAGTCTCCGTTCTATCAGACTTTTTGTCGGCCGATAAATACTTAACATCAGGTGCGATTGTGGTCAAATAACTGCCTTGTTTTGCATAAAAAATAGGGCTGCTATAAATACTCACACCGATTTGGGGTTCCTCATACCAATTAGAAGCTGACCAAACTATCACCTGTAGCGTCTGCGGGGAATCTTACATGAAATTAAAGGCCGTAATAATAAACAAGGAAGCTCTATGTGCGTTTTTCTAGGTATAAGATAAAAACGCTTAGGCAGCATACACTTTCTTAGTTACCGATTTAAAGAAGACAATCTGGTTTTGGGTCGCAAGAAGATGGACAATCAAGGAGAATCCACTTCACATCAAAAACTAACAAATCTTTTAAAGTCTTAAAAAACCGCTTAGCATCTATAGTCTTTTTCACGTAAGATGATCCGTATGACACTTCAAGGTTATCCATATTACGCATACTACATATGCAGAATATTTTTGAAAAAATATTTGTATTTTATTAGCAATATAATAAAAAAAAAAATAACTACTTGTCTTGAAATATATAGTAAAATCTGAGTCTATTGATTATATTTTAATTAAATACTATGTAAAAATAATTTTTATTTAATGTACGCAATGTGTGAAACGGAATAGATTTAGTGCTGGGGTATTTCTTGAATAATAAAATCGATTATTTCCGCGGTTCATTAATCGATTGCAGTGAATACTTAGTTATTAAAAACATCACAAAAATCAACTATATTTTTCGTTTATTGACTTTAATAAACGCATTGAAAATAAATTAATAGATTTTAATTTAAAGAAACAGAACCAGTACTTTTTAGGAATCATTTTTTTTAACACGAACCATGAAATTTGAATATTATCAATAAAAAATTGTTACAATAATATTTGTAATTAAAAAATAAACATGTTTTTTTTGTTAAATAAAACCTATACAAAATATTTCTCTAAAAGTAGGTTTTACTAACTCTTCGAAAAAAATCGATAGATAAATCGCTATGGTTTAGTTATGTGACATCTCTAAATCTTTCAAACTCGAAACGTCATACGGATCATCTTAGGTGAAAAAGACTATAAGTTATTTATTGATTTCCGATAACGTCCAGCAAGCAACCGCAAAAAAAGTATTTATTTTGTTGACATGGCATAGACAGACAGGTTGAGAGACTGCGCATGCAAAAAAACATAATAGATTATTAAGCAGATACAATTTATTCGGCAAATAAAATAGATGCTTATTTTAGCATGGTAGTTGAGCGTGATTTCGATAAGTCAGTTTTATTGTTAGTTGTTTCTTACTTAGACGCCTATTCATTCGCAGTGGGTGCTTTAACCTCGGTCACGAGAAAGCATAAAAAACAAACCTATATTTAGATTAAGAATAAAATAATATACGAGTACCTACATTATAGTTACGACGCAAAATATGTGAAGAATAGGCAGTGAAATGAGGAAAACGGATACATTTTGAAAGTAAAGTTACGCCCATTTAGTTCATTTGTTAATTGGTTAGATAAATTCTCTCCTTCGAACCAGAGATTTTGAGTTCGAACGTAAGTACATAAATGGTGATATACCTACAATAGGCAATAGTTAGAATATTGCTTTGAGGGAAGCTAATGAGTCTGATACCCAAGGATATTAAAATCCACATTTCAAACGATCTAATAAGACGAGTGCAAATAGCGAATAATCTTTCTTCTTCTATGAAAATAATGGTGGTGTTAAGTCAAGAATAATCCTTATTTTGTAAAGAGAAATGGTTCCTTACTATAGGCAATGTTATGATACATACCTACTTGTATTTTAGCAAGGATTTAGGTGCCAGTCACGTAGGCTAGACAACTGCGCAGCATTGGTCAAGTTTTTATATCTATGCAAAGTTCTTTTCCTGTATGACTATACCAACGTCTTTATTAATAGATATAGACATTTTTTATGAAATATTAAAGCCTCTATCTAGGTAGTACCATCTAACCATGTAACTTTAGTTTAGCTTTTAAATAATTTTATATGTCCCTTCCTTCGGAAAATTCTAAAGCATTCTTGCGCGAAAATGTTTACGCTAGGTAATGTAGGATTTTTTTTTGCTTATAACGAGCCCAAAGTCTATTTATTAACTCATAATAATGTAAGTAATAAGTTTTCCACAATGAACGGTCATGCGCTGCCCGCATCCAGGCTCTTCCCGCGACCTTTACCAGATCATCGGTTCACCCAGTAGGACGTTCATTGTGGAAAACCTTGGGGGAGGCCTTTGTCCAGCAGTGGTCGTGATTTGGCTGAAACGAACGAACGAATCTAATAGTAAAATGTGTATCTAATGAGTGTTATTTTATTCATTTATTTAGTTTTCACTTTTTCCAGGCAGGGCGAGAAATGGTACCACCTCCGTAGGCATCTAACAGCGGAGTTGACCAGTCCCCACACCATGCAGAACTTTTTGCCAGAGCTGAACAGCATCTGTGATGACTTCCTTGATCTGTTGCACTCCTGCCGAGCTGGAGATGGTACAGTCTTCGGCTTCGATCAGCTCACCAATAGGATGGGGTTGGAATGTAAGTCATGTTCTTCTAACTAGCTTTTCATAAACATTGCAAATTCTAACTGTTCCGCGCATGTTCATAAGCTCGTCTTTTATTTTTATTGGCGTGATATCTTTAGACCATAATTATAATAATGACTGTAGAATGGACTTTCCTACCAATATAATAAAGTTTTAGTATCACCAATAATAACTTATCAATTTAATTACTTAAGAAGGTGAAGACCGTTAAATGTTTAATTAACCGTTATACAGTATCCGTTTATCTGTTAAGCTGCGTTCTTCTCGTAAGCAATTAGTTATTTCAAACAGATAAAGCCAAGAACAAAATATCAGTTGTCTGTCTACAGACTGTCTGCATTATTATCCTTTATAAATCGTTTTTTATTGCGGTACCGATAACAGATTTTCAATAACTCTTGTGGCATAAAGATAAGGTAACTTCTGAATTATAATGATGATTATTCATATCGGCTAGACAAAGCTTCCTACTTTACTCAATGCTTCTCAGAAAATACATCATCCTCTGAGAATATCTCAAAGCAGTTACTTATTTAATTTATTACTGCGTTATTAAAGATTAACGAGTTCATTTGTTACAATAACAACTTTTTATATTTATAAAATCGGTTCAATGAGGCGCAGCAATTATTTGGAGTATCAGAAGATAATAGGTATTGCGTAGTGTTATTCAATGTTATTTTTTATTGTTGTTTCAGCCAAATGACGTCCACTGCTGGACAAAGGCCTCCCCCAAGGTTTTCCACAATGAACGGTCCTGCGCTGCCCGCATCCAGGCTCTTCCCGCGACCTTTACCAGATCGTCGGTCCACCTAGTAGGAGGCCTGCCCACGCTACGTCTTCCAGCCCGTGGTCGCCACTCGAGAACTTTCCTGCCCCAACGGCCATCGTCTCTACGAGCTATGTGCCCCGCCCACTGCCACTTGATTTTAGCAATTCTGCGAGCTATGTCGGTTACTTTGGTTCTCCTACGGATCTCCTCATTTCTGATTCGATCACGCAGGGAAACTCCGAGCATAGCCCGCTCCATCGCCCTTTGGGTGACCTTGAGCCTTCTTATGAGGCCCATAGTAAGCGACCACGTTTCGGATCCATATATCAACACTGGCAACACACACTGCTCGAATACTTTTGTCTTGAGACACTGCGGTATTTCGGACATGAGTATATGGCGAAGCTTCCCGAACGCTGCCCATCCGAGTTGGATTCGACGATTGACCTCTTTCTCGAAGTTGGACCTACCTAACTGGACTGTTTGTCCCAGGTATACATAATTGTCAAGAACTTCGAGTGTAGAGTCTCCAACCTTCAGAGGAGTGGGTGCAACACGGACATTAGACATTATTTTTTATTACGATTCAATATTTTGTAATCTTCACCGCTAAATTTATTTTACAGGAAGCGTTTAAGTTATTTACTTGCCTGGATACAGTCTGGGTTAGATGATTCACTCTTTGTTTGCGATATGAAGTTTCACTACGATAATATGGAAGGGCGTAAACAAGTGATGCTATGTGTGTGATGGACCATCATGACGAGAAAATGACGTCTAGAGATAAGGGGAATGTGGGTCAGATATCTTAGAAATAGCTCTGGCGGCCATCGTACTGCAAACAGTGCATCATTAGAAATGTATTGCATTACTACGAAGTCGCTGGGACTCGGACAACTTATCAGTGCAAGCGGATGTTTTGTAATTAGGTTTCGGAGAGAAACGTGAGCTTTTAGGCGTGGACATAATATTAAAGATTAACTAATATTTGTACATCGACTGGGAATGTGTTTACGAGCCGGTGCATTAGTCGGGAATTAGAACCAGTTTTTTAATGATAGGCATTTTTATGAGGCCGGCGAACAGGTATAGTGATAGGCAATATTTTTCTTTGACATTTCAAAATTCCAGCGTTTCGAAATATTGCGTCAGATTAGATAGGCGCTTATTTATAAAACTAGGTAGACTAGGTTTTACTTTAGCCTAATTGAAATGCGGGCCTGGCAGCCTACATTAACATCTCGATAAGGTAGCTGATCAAATCTAATCATAATTATCAAGATTTTAGTGTAGGCTGAACTGAAGGTTGTTTGACATCCTTTACATAAATGGAATTGGTGGAAGGTACGAGTAGGTAAATATAGTATAGCATACAGTGATCGTTACATAATAGATTAAAACAGTTTTCCTCATTGAACATAAATTCTACGATAAAATAATATGGAGAGCCTATATAGAGTTTGTATCATGACGAAGAGGATAATGACATCACCAGTTTTCGAACTTAATCACTATTAGAGCTTTCTGGGCTAGAATGCAGTGTTTAAGAAGTTCTCTTGGAATTTTGGATATCGGCGTCCACTACCCATTGTTGTTTTTTGTCTCCAGCCGTGTGTGGTCTGATGCTGGGAGCCCGTCTCGGGTTTCTCGAGCGTTGCATGTCGGGGCGCGCCGCGACTCTGGCTGCGGCGGTCAAGGCGCACTTCCGAGCCCAGAGGGACTCGTATTACGGCGCGCCACTCTGGAAGTTTGCCCCCACGACCTTGTACAGAACCTTTGCGAGGAGCGAGGAGACCATCCATACGTGAGTCATTGGACTTATCATTGGGGAATTTAAAAAAGCTTATATTTCGTGATGCTATAAATATTGTTTAGCCGTGTGGTTCTAGCAGAGTAGAATAGGACCATCCCCATGGATCGCATAAGAAGCGACTAAGGGAGAAACATGCGAACATCGGGCCTCCCCAACTTGTCTGGCCAGCGTGTGTAGTGTAGGCCAAATTCTTCTTCTTACTTTGTTAGACAAGGTCCTCCTGCAATTGAGACTAAAGAACCCGAGGTTGATGAATGATGATGACGTTATGGTAAACAGGATGACAGCAAGTTAATAAGGCAAGTTCCACTTCACCAAAATATGAAATCTCGGCAGGATAGTATCGGATCTAATGGAGGAGGCCAAGTCGCGGTGCAAGGGCGCCGCGCAGGATGACGGCATGCAAGAGATCTTCCTGAAGATCCTGGAGAACCCTGCTCTGGACATGCGGGACAAGAAAGCGGCCGTCATCGACTTCATCACAGCCGGCATTGAGACGGTAAGTACGTATGTTAGTCGTTATTTACAGTTATAAATACTGTTGTTTACTTTATGTTGCGAGCTAAAGCAGTAAAACAAGTGAACTATTTGATAACTGATTGCCGTTGGAATCGGAGGAAAGCCTTGAATCGTATTAATCATCGGTCGTATTTAAAAACTCAAATCAATCAATATAATTGTTGGTTTATTTATAAAAGATCTGTTCTGTTGCAGTTAGCAAACAGCCTAGTGTTCCTGTTATACCTGCTAAGCGGCCGACCTGACTGGCAAGAGACGATACGTTCAGAAGTGCCTTGCAGCGGCGAGCTCAGGGCTGAGGAGATGGCTGCAGCACCATCCATAAGGGCGGCCATCAACGAAGCCTTCAGGCTGCTACCCACCGCGCCCTTCTTGGCTAGACTTCTGGAAGCACCCATGACTGTGGCTGGACATAAGCTACCTGCTGGGGTAGGTGTCTTCAATTCAGGTGATCTTTTTCACTGTGACCCCATTTACCCCAGAGTGGCACATGACCCATCAGGCCCCTGGCGTCAAAGGTTTTATTTAACCTTGTTATATTTTTACCTTGTTCAATTCCTTTAATATCAGGTCAATTATTTAGTCTCCACTGTAGGAGTACGGCCGTCTTCTAATTTACCGAAGGCAAATGGAGGAAGTGAAAATAATAATGATCGTATTGCAGTTTTTATAACGATGCAATACACTCTCGCATTTCTTTGCTCTGATTTCTGCTGGATGGTTCGTTCATGATAGTGATGTTGGAAAAGTCATTGCACTGACGCAAGCTAATGAAAGTGCATTGCACGTTCGTTAGGCACTCGGTAGAATCGTTAGTGATTTATTAGTTGGCTTTTCAAATTGATTTATGGCATTTTAACCGCTTCTTGGTCTAGTGGTAAGACCAACTGATTCAGATGTAGAGGTCCCGGATTCGATTCCCAGTGGGGACAGAATTTTGTGGTGGTAGGGCTTATTGTAAGTCTGGCTGGCAAGCTACCACCATCTTCCTAAGTCTGTCTTCCTAACAACATTGTTGTGTTTCGGCAGTTAGAGGTATAGCCAGTTCCTCTGTGGTTGAGGATTCCGCGTGAAGCTCGCTTCCACCTTCAGCCTAATTATCAGTTTCCATCAAGTGAGATGCAGGACAAGAGCTTCTTTTATAGATATAAAATATTTTTTATTTGGTTACAGACGTTTGTGCTGGCTCACACTGGTGCCGCTTGCCGTCGTGAAGAGAACTTTTGGCGTGCGCAGGAGTACATTCCAGAGAGATGGCTGGTTGGCAAGGAGCCCCACGCGGCATCGCTGGTCGCGCCCTTCGGACGAGGGCGGCGGATGTGCCCGGGCAAGCGATTTGTCGAGTTGGAGCTACATTTACTGCTCGCAAAGGTATATAATATTTAGAGTTCAAGTTATGGTTCATTAATTTACTATTTTATGCATTTTCTCTGACTCTAACAAATGAGGTTCTCAATTAGTCTGTGTTTTTTTAAAAATGCATTGTCCTTCTTTCTCAAAAGATTCGTTGCAATTTTTTTACCACATTATGGTCTAATTTTTTTTATTATTTTATCCACAGATAATGCAGCGGTGGAGAGTGGAATTTGACGGGGATTTGGACGTCCAGTTTGACTTTCTGTTATCCCCCAAGTCACCGGTGTCATTGCGACTCGTCGAGTGGTAGTTACCCACTCTATTCCTACCTCTACAGGTCATAACCATACGATTAAGTGAAGAAATCGCTAGCTTTCAAGACAGACGTGCTTACTTAAATTGTACACGTTTCGAGCGACTTCCATTTATGTTAGCGTAATCGATATGCTCATAAGTCATAACGTAATGCTCATTGTATTTGAATAGTTTTAATGTTAACTTTAATTACTACACTCGCGAGCAAAACTATGGAATCACTTACATGAAGTTGTTTCCACGCGAACTTGTGTACTAACGAATTTGTTAGTAACAAAAAAAGTGGCACCATTTTAAAGATTAAACTTTTATCTTTAAATTAATACCAAATTCATTTAAATCACACCAGTATTTAAAAAGATATCCCGGCTGATGTAAAGAAGTAACGAAAAAGACATGTATGAACTGTTTGATACGTCGCGAGTTGCGGCCTATTTACCNTGAATTTGGTATCAATTTAAAGATAAAAGTTTAATCTTTAAAATGGTGCCACTTTTTTTGTTCCTAACAAATTCGTTAGTACACAAGATCGCGTGGAAACAACTTCATGTAAGTGATTCCATACTTTTGCTCGCGAGTGTATATTTAGCTATCCGCTTGGATTGAGCACGTTAAGTACCAGCTTATAGGCATAGCTGGGCATTAACTCGTTAATCCGTTAATCGTTAATTAACGAAGTTAACATTTCTATTAACGGATTAACTTTTAAGTTAACTTTAAAAAATGTTAACGGACTCGTTAACTTCCGTTAAATTATCTTAAGTCCGTTAATCGTTAATCCAGTACCTACTATTTACCAAAAAGATACAGCAGGCACGCTGAAAAACACTAGAACGCGCGTTCTGACAAGTACGTTCGGGCTTCCAGAACTTCCAGAACCCAAAACAACAGTTTTTGTAACCAGAACGAAACGATATAAAAAATGATATTTTTTTATTTATTTACAAGCTTTATATTGACTTCACTTGTTAGTATGTGTGGGACAAATCTTGCAACTGAATATAAGACCAGTTCTCAACCGATTGAGCTAGGTATACTTATGTAAGTACGATGAAAATGCAATGTTATGGTGCCATTAAGCTGGTCTGATGATGGAGTCAGGAGGTGGCCATAGGAACTCCTAAATGAAACGGCGGCATCGCATCGAATTTGGGTTCGTGGGATTTGTCTTTTCGAGCACTTTAGTACTAGATGATGTCCAGGGTCCTAATGATGGAGTCAGGAGGTGGCCATAGGAATTCTTAAACGAAACGGTGGAAACTTCTCGAGTTTGAGTTTGTTGAATTTGTCTTTTCGAGCATTTTGGTGCTAAATTGTATTGTAATTGAAACAAGGCTCTGAGATTGAGATACTATAGACTAAGAGCTGGTGAACGCCAGACCTACGTCATTTTATAAAAGGTGAGGTTAGAATGTTGGTGGATTATAAAGTTTGGGTCATCGTTGCTTTGGCAGCTATCCTAAAAAAACTGTCTGGCAAGGAGTTGGAACTGTCAAAACTGTTTGGCTGATGTCGAAACAAGTTCTAATCATTGCCCAAATATTAAACATAAAAATCAGATTTTGTGGTATGACGTAGCCTAGGTATGGCGTTCACTAGCTCTTAGTCTACTACTAAAAAGTGTAAAATAAAATTATAACATCAAAATACTTTTTTAAAAACAAGATTTTATTCTGAAATGCAGTTGTTACTAAAACGATAAAAATAATTGTATGCAAGGTTCAAATAATTTCGAAAGCTTGTAGCGCAAACATAAAAGAGGAATAAATTCCGTGCGCGATACAATTATTTTTTGCGTTTTATTATCATATGTTAACGGATTAACGATTAACGTTAACTTGCGTTAAGTCTTGCTAAATGTAACGTTTTAACGTTTAACGAAGTTAATTTTTTTATTAACGGTTTAACGATTAACGAAGTTAACTAATTGATTAACGGTGCCCAGCTATGCTTATAGGAAACATGGGCTTTCTTTTGTACTGGAGAAAAACCTGAAACACCCGTTTAGTCCAAGCTAACTTAAAGACGTTCCAACTTCGATTATTTACTCACAAATAAGTTATAAGCATTTTCGTCTTAACCAAAGAAATATAAACAGTACTTCCGAAACACGCCTTATTAAATATAAGTAGCATGTATGTATTATTGTGTAAGTTTTTGGTCCTTCGAGCCGGATATTAAACTCGGTTGCCATGACAGAGCTCGAGCGTGAGAGTTACAGGGTACCGGCACTGTCTGCTCAATTTGATCACGTCTTTTTAGTTTTTAAGTGCTGTCCACAAATTATAAGTTAAGTACGTATTTTATATTACATTTACAAAGTATCGCTAAATTAGTGTGTAACTTTACAATATTATAAAATATGGCTGTGTTAATGTCAAAAAACGTATTTATATAAAATTATAATAAACCGAGAATACCTCTTGTTAATAAGACTGCGTACCGCCAGCATACGAGCATTTTGTCAGCATTTATAAACCATGTATTGCAAGAGTATGTTAAGTCTTAGGTAAGGTAATATTACTATGATTAATTGAGACATCATCTATAGTAATGTATGTGACTACTTATTTATTTAACTATGATCATTCCCTGTAATGTTTGGTAGCATAAATAATAAGGGTATTTATGCTAGCCCGATGTAGTGGCCATTTCATATTAACTGTATGTGTTGACACAATGTACCCTCTAATATGGAGTTAGTTATATCTTTTCAAATCGTGGTATAGAACGTGTAATTGAGTTAAAGTAAGACTTTGTAAGAATACAGATTTTAATATTTTTGTATCGCGCGCTGTCTAAAACTTAGACGCGCAGTGCCATGCATACCTCAGTGAAGCCTAATGAAATGGTTGTGTAGACTGTGTAGAGTTTCGAATAAAAGAAAATACACAATTTAAAACAATTTATACCATAAAAATATGAGTGGTGTCTGTCTGGGCTTTTACGTTATTTCAATTACATGTTTTATACATAAATTATGATTACAATATGTTTTAATAAAATATGGATGAGGCGTATACTCAGTGGATACCTATTTTTATGTTCTAACCATTAAAAATCTGTATATTTTGTTTGAAAGATATAATTTAATGGTATTGTTGTATGAGTTTTTATATCTCCCTCGGTGATCCTTTTCATTTCCGTTACTTTTAGTTATGGTTGAGATTTGTTTATTTTGTTCACCTTGTTTTGTATGACTAATCACATTGTTATGAATAAGTTTTTTATTGTAAATTATCATATACATATACAACGATATTTTATTCAACATATAAAAATATAAACGACTTTTTTATGATTTTGAGTTTTATTGCATGAAGTCCATGATTTTTTTTAACATATAAGTTATCATTGTATAAAAATTAGTAACTTACACGTATAATAAACAAAAGCCATTATCAGTTTTTGTGGTCATTTCGTAAAAATAATTTGAAACGAAGATACGAAGTGATTTCATGAATAGAGGAAATATAACTTAGTCAAATTCCAATAAAATATGCAAGTATTTCATTTTCGATTCAACACTTTCGAATTTTAATAAATCATTAGGTTGAGAAATTGGAGAAAATTATTAATCGTGCGGAAGAGAAATAGAAATGTACTGAGACGCGGAAGAGCCGATTGTTTTGACACGCTCAATCTAAGATGAATTTATTTAATTAGTAAAAGTATAAGTAATCAGAAGTAAGTTTCTTGCGCCTATAATAAATGTATGAATGCGGCAAGGGAAATTGTGAACGGGAAAACACAAACATCTAATAAAGTGTTCCGCTGGCATAGCAACTAATAATCATTAAAAAAAAGGGGCACAGTAGTTAATAGTTTTGGTATAAAAGTGTTAGATTTTTCCATCATCATAATTTCAGCCACAAGACGTCCACTCACTGCTGAACATAGGCCTTCCCCAATGATTTCCACATCGCCCGGTTTTTCCATACAGGGCAAAATAAAGCAATCTTCAAAATATGTTGAATATTTTCATGACAACGTAAGAACTTTTTTTATACAAATACAAGAAACAAAATAAAACAACGTAGCTGGTTTGAAATTAAAAAAAAACTATAGACTACCTGCGCGGCTGATGGGTTTAATTTAAATTTTACCGCCATTTGTTTTGTCAGTTATGAAATAGCGATCAAGTAAACGAGAGAACATTTATTATTATCAGCTCTGACACTAGCAAACCGCTGCGGTTTCTTGTGTTTATTTTACTTTGTGATGATAACATTGCCTTGATAAGAATATTCACCGCATCCAATCATAACTGGCACTATAAATAATAGTTAACCTCTAACGTTGGTCATTGTCGGGAAAACTCTTAGTTAGAAAACTTGTGTTATTTTATCTCAGTGAAAATGAAGTTTTGTGCGAATTTGGCCTTTATGTTCACGGAGGCAACGTCGATGATTGAAAGATACGCGCTGGCGAAAGATGCCGGGTTCAAAGCTGTGGAAAGCGGGTTTCCATTTGGGTTCACTCTGGAGCAGGTGAAGCAAGCCAAGGAGGCGGCCGGCATTGAACAGGTCCTGATCAATCTGAACACAGGTAGGTGAAAATGCAAATAAAGTTAAATTAGTAAGTAAGTACGCAGTCCAGAAAAGATTTATTTTTCAAATCTGAGTAGGGACCTCTTTAGAAAGTGTATGAAGTTAATGTTTGCAAGTTTACTTCATAAGATAAGTGAGTTCAATTATTATTTTAAAGAACTTCAGATAAAGAGAAGGCGCAAGATATTTATTTAAATATCAATATTTCTCATTCCAGGAGATGTAAGTAAAGGGGAACTAGGAGTAACAGCAGTACCAGGAAAAGAAAATGAATTCCAGGAAAAGCTGAAAATCACCATTGACTATGCCAAGGCCGTAAATGCCAGAAAAATCCATATCATGGCTGGAAAACTAGACAATGTGACACCACAGAACTGGGAGACATATGAGAACAACTTGAAGTATGCCGCTGGTTTGCTGAAAGATGCCAATATTTTAGGAGTCATCGAACCGATCAACCAACATTCTGTGCCTAAATATTTCTTGAGTGATTATGGAAAAGGTAAGATTAATTTATTTCAAATGGTATCTGTGGTATTTACCAAGTATATCTGATCTTAAATAAAAATTAACTACAATACTTTGAAGACAATTTTTTCTAACTAACATGTTTGTTTAATCAATGTTTTTCCAGCTATTGAAATCATAAAACGCATAGGCAGCCCCAACTTGAAACTGATGATGGACATATTCCACTTGCAACACATTTGTGGAGATTTATCTCATAACATCAAGAATTTTATGCCCTATGTGGGTCATGTTCAAGTAAGTAGTTATGTTTTAGAGTAATTTCTTACAGCATTATACTAAGCAATGGACTAAGCAGTGAACTCTAAACACAAGGGCTGCCTCAATAGATCAAACGAGCTGGCGCAAATGAAGGCCCAAAAACCAATAATAATAATAAATACAGCATTATACATCTAGCTAGATGAGTATGATATACATGCAGAGAAATTATGACAACATTAGTGTATTTCAACACTTGATTTTGTTGTTTTTGCAGATAGCTCAAGTGCCTAATCGCAACGAGCCGGACACTCCAGGAGAGATAAACTATGAATATGTTTTGGAACACTTGAAAAGCAACGGCTACAATGACTGGATCGGTCTAGAGTACAAGCCGGCAAATGGCAGCAAAGCTGGACTGAAGTGGATCCATAACTACGGCTACAGCCTGTGATAATTATTAGCATTTATATTGTTGTTATACTGTTATGTATTTAGTCAGATTGCACTGAAAGCTCAAATATCTATTTTTTAATATTGTTGTAACAAAATGTGCGTAAAACATTATGCTCAAAATATGTGAATGTTAAAAAGTCTCTCTTTTGTTTATAGGGAAACCAGCTAGTAATTGCGGTTTACCAACATGAGGTATTTGAACATCCCTTTTCTTTTAATTATTAATATTTGAGCGTCATGTATTGCGCATCAATTGGCTTGTAAGAACTGTTATTGTTATAAAGTAACAAAAGATTTTAAACAGTCAAATACATTTATTACTGTGATTAAAAAAATATTATTATAAATACATAATTAATACTAACATGGCACATGGTGTTATTGTTCTGGGCTGTAGAAGCTCTGTACCCAGAAGTGCTTTTTGACAGCATCCAGTGACAGCCTCTCTTTGCTTGAATGCCGGAGGAGCTGTAAACATAAAAAATAATCAATTTAATATACAAACAATATTCAAATTTAAATGATAAGTTACACTATGAAAACAGCTGAATATTTTTAGTGCTTTTTGATTTATTCTCTCTATTATAAAAATCACAAGACAAAAATAATACAGAATATTCTTATATTTCCACAAATAAATTGTGCTAGAATTTCTATGGCAAGTCTTGGAATATTCAAGGCCTAAGTATTGATTTTATTAGTGGAAAATCATGTAAGAACTTTACAAGTTTACATAATATAAACTTTTTCGCAACAAATATTTACATTGTATGACAGCACATCAGACTATAGATTTTCGTTGCAAAGTCGCCCCTATCGCAACTACGTAAGATACCACAGTGTTTACGTTGACGTGCTGTCGACTGTACAACTAAAGTTATGAAATGATTATGAACATACCTTTGAAATAAGGTCTTTAGCTCCCTCAGGAACATGATCAGGGTAAGACATATCCAAGGTGAGGATCCTTTGGTACGTCTTGTCTTGGCCCTCGCTCTCAAACGGAGGTTTTCCCACCAGGAACTCGTATAACAGCACTCCGATGCACCAGTGGTCCACCGACACATCGTATACTTCCCTCTTGATCATCTCTGGTGGAAGGTAATCGAGAGTTCCACACATTGTCTTTCGTCTGAAGATAGATATAGAAAAATTATTAGTGATTTGATAGTCTAGCAGATTTTCAAGCATAAATAGGTGTCAGAATTTAATTTCAAGTTAAATTTTTGCTTATAAGAAACAAAAAGAAAGTATATTTGTAGAAAGAGAAAAAAAATGTTACTAAGCTGCTGAGTTGTAATATCATGGCAATAAAGCTATGATGCTGGTATTCAAGTCAGGGAATTATTTTTAATAAAATACCACAGTACAAATAAAGCAGAAAAAGACATGTAAGTAAATTTTAAGTTACCTTTCTGAAGGTGCATGTACAGACCATCCAAAGTCTGCTAATTTGAGGTCTCCACTGAATGCAACCAGAATGTTCTCAGGTTTAATGTCACGGTGGATGACGTGGTTTTGGTGGCAGTATTCTACGGCATCTGCTACCTGAAATATTTATTTTTTAATAGTTATTAAGTTTTCATCATGAAGTGTGAATGTTTTATAAAATTGAGTTATATTAAGGAAACAAACAATTTTGATACACAGATAAATAATCGTACAAAAAATAAGACAGAAATCAGCAGTTTCCACAGTTGCAATGAGTACAGAATGCAGAAAAATGCAGTAACAATATAAAATAAGGACACTGAAATTTATAGCTAAATAAATAACTAATAGGACAAAGTAATCTAAATTTCTACTTATTTTTTGCATTAAAAAGGTGTCTGAATATCTCAATCTCAATTTACATGGTATGATGTAAAAAACTTACAAGGAAAAATAGATAAAGCTGGTAGTTACCTGATAAATGTACCTAGCAGCCTTAGCCTCAGGGAAGCGCCCCTTGGGTGAGTTGGTGAGGTGTTTATACAACTCTCCGCCTGCTGCAAACTCAATCACCAGGTATATGCGCCTCTCATCATGGAACCAGGTAAGTAGCCGAAGGATATTTGGATGCCTGAAAGATATTTTAGATCTCTATTGGTGTTGATCAACAACACAACATTGAGCAGTATTAAGAAACTTTTAATGAATGACACTATGAAACTAAGTGATTACTTACTTTAGGTGAGACTGGATTTCTATTTCTCGCATCACTTGTCGCTCACATCTTGATTTAACAATTTGCGATTTGAAGAGTGTTTTGATAGCCACCAAGAATCCAGTTTTCTTCTCTCTAGCTACGTGTACGTGACCGAATTTGCCTTGACCAAGAGCCGAGCCTAGTTCAAAATCTTTTGGAAGCCATCTGTACCTAAAAATGATAAAATTTAGATAAAAACGAGCTGAAATTTGGCTGTAGAACTTTATGAAAATTAACTTATTGACTTACGAGGTTCCGTAAGCTTCATGATTGATTATTTTCGTCTCAAGCTCTAACACTTCGTTCTTCATAGTCATATTAGTGTTTTGATCACGAATTCTTAAATTCTGCGCACTTTTTCTTTTCAATTACAAAGAAAGAAACTGAAAACACAAACACAAAAACCGTTTACCGTTGAACTTCAAATATTTTTTTTTCCTATCAGTAAATGTCATTGTCAAACTTGTCAAATGAAGACGTTCGTTCAGAAATTGTATCATCTGAATAACGATAACGTTACTAATAACTATAACGACCGTAAAAAGCGATTTTATGTTGGCAACGTAGGATCAGTGGGTCTAGTCAAAACGCACTTTAAAATCGCAAACCCATCGCAAACCAGTCGCAAACAAACAAACAAATCGCAAAAGAGGTCGATAACAAAAAAGGCTTAGTCAAACGGCAAAAAATCGAATCGCAAAGCCCTACCTATCGATAATCGAAAGACTGGATTGAAATTTCCCATACAAAGGCTTAGCCAACATGCATTTAAGACTCAATCAAAATCGAATCGAATCGCAACACCCGCCATTTTCATTGCGATTACTTAAACCCCGGTGATAAGCTTCGATTATATCGAAAACCAATAGGGTGAGTTGCACCACTTAACTTTGACCGTAACTATGACGTTAACCGGTGTTTTTTGTATGGAGTTTGACAGATTTTAGACGTTTGTCAAAGTTAAACTAAGATGGTGCAACCCACCCTAAGGCTGTTTTGACAAATCCGTATCGCGATGTCGTTTTGACAGCTAATTTGACAGCGAAGCATAGACGTAAACAGAGAGCAGAAAGAAGGAAGAAACTAATTTAAAAAAAAAAAGCTAAAAAAAGTAAAAACAATCGCAAAGTCATAGACATTTTTTAACTTTTATTCGATTTTGAATGAACTTTTATGTCGCCGCGTCGTTGGTGGTTCAATGTGCATTTTGGCTGCCATTTTCCGATCGAATCGAATTACTGGTGACGCGGCGACTGACATTAGTGAAAACTTCCTATTGGTTTGCGATGGCATTTTGACTAGACCCATTGTAGGATGTTAAGGTTCGGACAAACCAACGCGATCACAGCGCGATCAACCGGCGTGCAGCGATGGCGATCAATGCATTTAGGTCTGGTCGCCATCGCTGCACGCCGGCTGATCGCGCTGTGATCGCGTTGGTTTGTCCGAACCCTTAGAATCTAAGGGACGATACCCATTGACCGGCGCGCGTCGGAGAGCTACATGGCCGTTATAGTATTTTATTAACAGTTCAGTTGTAATTCCACCGCATTTTCGGTTGAACGGAGCTGCACTGCGCGTCAGTCAATGTGAATCCTGCCTTATTAACAGTTCTTAGAGTCGTAATTGCTTACTACAACTGATTAACTGACATTTCAATGCGGACGGATGCGCGAGCACGCATACGCGCGCAGACGCGAGTATTCCACCGTATAGATATAGATGACCCACGCTGAACTGTCCCGCCAAACTCAATGACAGGGGGGCGCTACCATCGTTAAACTATATGGTTTCCAACATGGCAAAAATCGGAACCAGCGATCCGGTATTGACGGTGGCGCCCCACTGTCAATGTCATGCACAGGACAGTTCAGTATTTTGGAACTATAACCCACGCTGAACTGTCCCACCAAACTCAATGACAGGGGGGCGCTACCATCGTTCAACTATATGGTTTCCAACGTGGCAAAAATCGGAACCAGCGATCCGGTATTGACGGTGGCGCCCCACTGTCAATGTCATCGGTCCTATCGATGACATTGACAGTGGGGCGCCACAGTCCAGTATTTTGGAACTATATTTTTGGCCGAACGGACGCTGCGCCGCCGGTCAATGTGAATCCTGCCTTACGATTAGGTCGTCTCTCGTGGAAATCATTGACGGACTTTGTCCAAGAGTTTATAAAGTTAAATGGAGGAGTCTCATGCCCGTTTTCACCATCAATCCCTAGTTTTTAAGTGACCCCTTTGACAACAAAATTCCTATTATTTGTTATCATAGGGCATAGGGGTCACTTAAAAATTAGGGATTGATGGTGAAAACGGGCATTAGTCTCCGTTTTTCGGAGTATAAAATTTAATTTTATCACTTGTATTATAATTGTAATGTATACCTACTTTTTGCCTTACTTATAATTGTTTTTTATAGCCTGACCAGGAACATAAAAACCCTGGCATAGTGGCGCGTCAATTGCATTTGATAGTGCAACACTGAGTACAGTCGTACCTGTGTTAAATTAATAGGCTAACTTTATGTATGAGGATTCAGGATTACGGGCTAATTTGATATTTTCATAAATTAACGAAAAAATATTATTATAGGTAACCTGATTTAAATAAATTAAATGAAACCATCAATCGAGCTTGTAGAATTCATTTTATTATTCATCAATAATCAAATTTAGAACTTGAATATTCAACTGCAATGTCTGCTCATGAACGCTTCAAACTCGGTACTTCTTTCCCAATCCCATAAAATTCAACACTTAGAAAGTGACAAAAAATTTTAAAATAGGTAGTTGAAACAAACCACAGCTAATTTTCATAGTGGACTGTACTATACGATAAACATGTCAGTCAATTTGACAACCTTTGTCGGAAACATTATTCAATGAAAATATTGTCCAAACCCTTAGTATTTCTCTTCGACAAATACTTTAACACATTGTGAACCACTTATCTTTCACGACTATAAAAATATTTTAGCAATTTAATTCATAAAACCAATTGCGCACATTTAAAATAAAGTTTGTTTACACTTTGACAGCAATATACTGACATGCAAGGTGACATATCAATGAAGTTTTCAGTTACTGTCACAGATTAAGTAGAGATGTTACTGTTGCCATTAAAAGAAATTAGTACCATTAGTTTTCCGCAACATGGCGAGGGTTTTTATGTTCCTGGTCAGGCTATAGAATACTTTTTGCTTATTACAAGCTTTTATTTACTTTCACATGTCTGGTGTCTGTCGTCAAATCTTGCAACTTAAAATTGACCCTCTTCCCGATGACCCATTGAGCTGATTTTTTTTTTATTAGTTATTAGGTAGTCCTTCCTATGTTAGCTAAGTAAGTCTGTATTATTTTTTTCATTTATTGAAGCGCGCCAACATGAGGAGACAAAAAATGCACGGTGAACATACACACAGGAGAACATAATTGAAGTTTTTGTGGTGAAGCTTGTACTTAGTAACGTGAAAAGGACGTGCTTACGCTAGACGCTCCTGCAGGAGTTGCCAAGCACATGGTAAAAAATACGCAGGTGGAATTTATTTAACATCTATCTACCTATTTTTATCCTCCTTTTAAGTTCAAACGCTGGTTGATACTTTTCATAGTATTTATTGAATAACTTGTACAACAATATTACTCATCAGTATTACACAATTACATTTCGGCAGAATAGTCCGTTCGACACGATAGTTCACCATCGACTGCCCGCCATTGGCCACAAAAATGCTAACGTGGTTTTCGCTACAGTGTGATCGGAAGCGGAAACCCCGGCGCATTTTGATATAAATTATTTCTTATTATAACAATGTTCTAAAAATATTGTAATAAATCATTATTTTAAATAAAATTGATATTAACATTTTACTGTTTTGATTTTAATTTNAACCACGTGTCCTGATAATAAAATTACATAAAGTCATATAAAATTATTATGGTTACGTAGAATGTTGTTTTTAATATTTAAAATCAATTTAGTAATGAATATTGTCTGTATTAAAATCTTTGTTTCAATTTAAATAATAGAAATAAGACTTCCGTCCGCCGACTTGTGCCCCCTCCACTCTCTATAAAAGCGGAGCGGCTCAAGCCGACGGACACACTTCTCCACTGGCGGTCGGACAGAGCGGAAGCTCTGCCCGAACAACTTGCTGTTGCTGTAAACCGAGATAAGTAAATAATTATTGTACTTTTTATTATTTTGTTGCTCGTTGTATTTTTATGTATACTATAATGGTGATTTCAGAAAATAAGTTTGAATAGTGTTTTTCATGTAAACAAACGTATATATCTGATTATAGTATAATTCTTATTCTACCTATAATTATAAAATTAGTAATATTATAATATTGAGAAATAAAAGTTATATTTAAAAATATATTGTTTTAATTGTTGGTACATATATTTATCTACATAAATAAATAAATATATAAATCTAAATATCAGTATATAAAGGTTATAAATTTATAATTAAATAAATAAAAATTAGTTAACACGCGCGATATTGTTTTTCTGTGACAGACAAAATTACACGCGGGCGAAGCCGCGGGCGGAAAGCTAGTAGGTAATAAATATTAATAATGACGTGTTCTGTTTTAACTAAAATAGAGAAACACAGATCTCAACGCGAACATGTTTTATTGGTTAAGACTAAGACATTACTGTAGTTGTTTTACCTGAAGTAGTTTTACCTGAAGAAGAGGGATGTTAAATAAAGGGCTGCTGCTCATTGCTTACTGGTTTAGGTTTAACTTTTATGAATAAAAAAATTTCAAATGATCATTATAGTTAAGTGCTTTGAACATAGATATTAAACTTAATAAATAACTAAGCTTTGTAAATTAGATAAGTAACATTTTCTAACAATTTCGATATTTCGCTGAAATTGATTGAATGTTACATCAACTACAGACAAAAAAGAAAAACAGTAACTAAACAGAAATGTTGCCGACCCCTGCGCCAAGTGCATCGTTGTTATGAAAACATCCGCTCTAGCGGGGTGGTCCCTAACCAACCCCAACGCGGGGTTCATCCCCTCGGATTATCTACGCCGTAGTCTCGAGAGGAAACTCGCGCTGAAATTGTGCAGGCGAGATGCGTTTTAATTTTATTTTGTAGGATTGTGTAGCACTAGAAATGTTTGTGCTGAACTGAATGTGAATTTTTTCATTCTCATTACCCGTCAGGAATTAAAAAAACATAGGCGGTTATTACTGAAAACTTTATCAAGATTAGAGCCAAAAGAAAATAGTTTTTCATTCCGATTTTAATTTTTGTTATGTGTAGCACTATTAAGACTAAACAAAAAATTAAAAAAAGCAAAAAATTACGTTTCTCGTGAAAAAGTAGGTAGCTAAAATTTTCTTGCAATTTATTACCAAAGTTTAATTTGTTAAAAAAATTGTAAGCCGAATCAATCAGTGGTGTTAAGTAATATTAACTTTATTTATCAACTTGTACCAATTAAGACTACAGCAAAGGCGTTAATCGACTGTACATACCTAACTACATATTAAAGCGTACTTACTAATCTGTATTAATTGATGTAATAATAAGCACGTGCTGATTTAATAACAGCAGTTAATTAATTACACATAGGTTATGAACACCAAACACCACATTCTGCAACCTTGTTATACTTAGACGTCTGGTATTCGATTTCATTCAGGGAGATGATAAGCTAAAGACTATGGTAATAGGGATGATTTTGCAATAAAATTGTTCAGGCTGATATCTGTTGCCTGTGCCACAAGTGTGGTCAAAATGACGTGGTTGAATGTTGGTTACATTCTACAGGGTGATTTTTTCTTAACTGCAAACGTCTATTATGTTTTATAGCTTATTATTATCTTAATATTACCTGCTCTATCAATTCTGTGGGAACGTTTCCCTCCATCTTTTCACCACTACAAGTTCTTCCTTTTAATAGATAATCGAGTAATGTTGATAAATATTTACTGTTGCAGAATTTGCAGCGGAGTTTAAACAAAAGATGATGGGGTAGACTGTAGGGGCAAGGACAAATCAGAAAACATTACAGATCTACTTTAATAATACGCCTTTGGTAGAATTATGATAGGCAGGAAATGCGTAGGAAGGCATCCAAGCATCCCTCCTGTACATTTTGTGATGGTTTAATTAAAATTTTGTAACAAGGTTCGTTTTGAGGCGTGCTCACGAACGAGCATTCCAGTTTAAATAAATTAATAACTAATTGACACTTAAGAGTGGGCGTAGATTTATTGCATTTGAATTTGGTTTAATGATGCTTTCGAGTTTCGTGGGAGAAACTAGCCATTTAGTTTTCGTGTTTATGTGTATCATTTCATGTGTAGTGTTAAGTTATATGGTACATTATTTATGTAAATGGTACCTATATTAAGTTTAAGTTCCTTCCTCTAATATTTAGTAGTCACCTGTTAAAGAACTTCTGATAGATTTTACTTGACAAAATAAGACCAGTTAGTTAGTGAAGGCGCCCAATGCTTCCCCAACTCTACGTCCCCGTATCACTAACTCAAACATTGTAAAAAGTAAAACCAAAACACGCTTTCCCGGTTCCCATCAATGCTAACTACGAAATGCGCAAATCCGCGTGCCTAGAAACAAGTTCGGAACATCCCCCTGCCTGTATGGCGGGAAATCGCGGAAAACGCGCGCACGCCTGGACGGGGTGGCGCTCATTCCGTGCCAGAACGCGCGGCGGCGCGCCGCCCAATCGATAAAATAACGCTTCGCATCTAAAAACAAATCTAAACACTCGAATACTACAATCGATCGTGTAGGATGTATTTCCTACTACATCTTGGACATTAGTGTACAAAAAAAGTGCCGGCCGCCACCGCCAAGACCGATCGCTTAGGTGAGTGATAATTATTGGCACGTTGTGATGACCTAGTTACCGGTACGGTTCATCTGAAATTGATGTGTTTAGTGTAATTAGTCTAGCAACACAATGCGGCGTTTAATTTGAGGACTTTTTAACAAATTGCGTTAGACGCACTGTTTATGTTGTGCGTACTTGATAACTCTTATTTCATACCGAATTTAAAACATATTTGTGTAGGCCTTGATTGACTGATTTAATATTTTTGGGCTAACGAGTTGTTTTTCTTGAGTTACCTACTGAAAAACTACAGTGTAAGAAAAATAATTATGTAGGTAAATAAGGCTGAAAGTGAAAACACGCGTAAAAATGATTAACTGCGTCGCAATTTACGGCTTGTGTTGGTTGAACTCTAGTAAAATGGTAATAAAATACCGAACTGGACCTGAAACATTTTCTGGGAATTTTTGAATTGCTTATTTACAACTGTAACTGGGTAATAAACGATATTTTTCATATTTTCACGCAAGGGATACTCGAATTTCAGCCACCAAGAGCTATCTACGTATAAAATTGAAAATACTGCGTAGTTATAAAAGGAAAAAAATATGTAAAGGTAATATTGTCACATTTGTAAGGGTCAACTCGAAAAAGCTTTTTCGCAAGTAAGTTACATTAATGGTCTTGAATTTTACATACCTACAATGATATGTAGATACTGTATCATATCTCCTATAAAAATTAATATAGCAAAGAGTAATACACTCAAGTATTTCATAAGTTTTCTCAACAAAATTTTATTTCAGAAAAGGGTGCGCTGTCTTTTTACACGCTACGCATATACAACGTGTCCCAAAATTCAAGGATAAGCCGGCGCCGCAGGGTGGACATAGTCATGACTGCTTTAGGAAAAATAAGAAAAAAAATCTATCTCAATTATTTTTTAAGTTACACAATAAATTATGAAATTCGTCGAAAATTGACACCCCTTATGATATTTTACATTACCACCACTACAATTTTTCAAATACTTCAGTTTTTTTGTTTGTATCGGCAACTTAAGTAGTGCTGCTGTCCACCCCAATTCTTAAAACCCTCAGAATCCTTGCAGTTTTTACACAAAAGTTAATCAAAATATGATATTTCCTTAAAATTTTGAACGATTTTTACTTACACTCCACTTTGACTCGTCGTTTTTTAAAAAAACAGTATGAACACTACTGCGGCAAGTTTTTTATAAAGTTGACGCAACTATCCAAGATTCCGAAATGGTATAATACTCTAAGAAAACTAGTCGCAAAAAAGATATGCGTACCATTTTTACAAGCATTTCGCTTGTAAGTTAGTATGAGATAAATCTTGCAACTGAATTTAAAACCAGTTCTCTTTAACCAATTGAGCTGAAATTTGGTATACTTGTGTAAGTACGATGACAATGCAATATTATGGTACCATTGAGCTGGATGGAGTATGGAGGTGGCCATAGGAACTCTTAACGAAACGGCGGAATTACATCTAGTTTGGGTTCGTTGGACTTGTCTTTTCGAGCACTTTAGTGCTAGATGATGTTCAGGGTCCTGATGATGAAGTCAAGAGGTGGCAGGAGCTGGCCATAGGAACTCCTAAACGAAACGGCGGAAGCTTATCGAGTTTGGGTTCGTTGGATTTGTCTTTTCGAGCACTTTAGTGCTAGATGATGTCCAGGGTCCTGATGATGAAGTCAATTATAATTTTCAAACGAAGTCAAGCTTGTTTTTAAATAAGTTTTTTTTATTACAACTTTATTTTAAGCTTTTTAGTTGTTTCTCAATCTCATGGCCTAAGTGCTCGGGAAGACAAATCCAACGAACCCAAACTCGATAAGCTTCCGCCGTTTCGTTTAGGAGTTCCTATGGCCAGCTCCTGCCACCTCTTGACTTCATCATCAGGACCCTGAACATCATCTAGCACTAAAGTGTTCGAAAAGACAAGTCCAACGAACCCAAACTAGATGTAATTCCGCCGTTTCGTTAAGAGTTCTTATGGCCACCTCCACACTCCATCCAGCTCAATGGTACCATAATATTGCATTGTCATCGTACTTACACAAGTATACCAAATTTCAGCTCAATTAGTTAAGGAGAACTGGTTTTAAATTCAGTTGCAAGATTTATCCCATACTAACTAACAAGCGAAGTTCTTGTAAAAATGGTACGCATATCTTTTTGCGACTAGTTTTCTTAGTGTATTATACCATTTCGGAATCTTGGATAGTTGCGTCAACTTTATAAAAAACTTGCCGCAGTAGTGTTCATACTGTTTTTTTACAAAACGACGAGTCAAAGTGGAGTGTAAGTAAAAATCGTTCAAAATTTTAAGGAAATATCATATTTTGATTAACTTTTGTGTAAAAACTGCAAGGATTCTGAGGGTTTTAAGAATTGGGGTGGACAGCAGCACTACTTAAGTTGCCGATACAAACAAAAAAACTGAAGTATTTGAAAAATTGTAGTGGTGGTAATGTAAAATATCATAAGGGGTGTCAATTTTCGATGAATTTCATAATTTATTGTGTAACTTAAAAAATAATTGAGATAGATTTTTTTCTTATTTTTCCTAAAGCAGTCATGACTAGGTCCACCCTGCGGCGCCGGCTTATCCTTGAATTTTGGGACACGTTGTATACATACATATAACTATACACAGTAGGTAGGTCATTAAGTTTCAATTTGCATAGATTAATATCTATAAAATAATTAGCTACAACCCTTAATTTATGGTTGAAAAAAAAATACGACGTTAACATCCCCCTGTCAAATTGGAGTGACCCTGGGCGCGTGTCCCTTTCCCTTCCCCGAGCGACCAACTAACTGTAGTAACCCACTGTAGTAGGTATTTTCTCAATTTAGACTTTATTAATACTTCCAACAAGACGAAAAGGTAGATACATTACATAGGCAAGTCATGCATTTTTAAACCAAGATTTAGGACTCTACATTTAGCATCTGAAAATTCGTCTAAATGTAGCCATGCATTTGTAAATTCTCAGACGTACGCTAAGCCAACTCTACCTACATAGGGCCTCGATTAATGTTGCCAAGTCTATTTGGATGCACGGCAGTGTAGTGCCAAGTTTAGCCGGATTAAGTAGCTTTGGGTAGTTATCTTGTAAGCTTAGTAAGCTACTCTGGTCTTGTACGGGGAGTATCTATATTTTTTAACTTGTTAAACCAAAACGTACTCATCCTTCATTCTACACTGAAATATTGTAGTTAGTAAGTTATTAACCATCCAAACTACTACGTTTTGGAGTTTTTTCTATTTTATACAGTTTTAGTCCTTCAATGACGTAGCAAAATAAGCCGATAAGTTACATAACTTTAATTTACTAACAGGTAAGTACCTAAGTTAATCATAGATTATGGACTCTTAGGTAAATGGCTGCTTTCTTAGACAATTTTCGGCTAGGTAGTACTCATTAGCTTTAGTATGTTTTGCATTGTACGTTGAAACACTCATAGAGATAAGTAACTAATCAAATAGGGACGTTATGAAGTCTCACAATTCTATACTAAATAGTAGAGAATTATGAGGGCATTTCTACGGGGACGACCGATCGACCTACTGGGGCGAAAAAAGTACCTTTAAAATTGAAGTACGGACTTGAAAAAAATCACACGTATTTATAGGACTCTTGACTTGATGGAGAGCATATTTAGAAGACCGCCAGGTTTTACATCTCGCCTTGAAAAAATCCGAAAGTTCAAAAACGGGCGAAATTTGGCCTAAAATGGAGTGTCCGGTTTCCAGAATTTACTCGTTTTTGCTTCATAACTTTTGAAATAATAACTTCCTTATTATGAAACCCACATTCACAGAACAAGGGATAGTTAATAAAGCTATATAAATGAGTTTCTTTATTGCAAGTCCTTGGGTTTTAATACAGTAACACATTTAAATTTTGTCCGACGTGTGTGCCTCAATTCCGTGATTTTTACTTTTGTGCTCCTATATCACTAACAACGCACAATACGAACACCCACGCCTGATTCCCATAAACTAGCAGTTGCACTCGAGTGGTCGAGCAGTATAAAAGAGGGATCAGTCGCTTTGAGGAGCATTTTTCAGAGGTTTGAAATCACTCAGAATTTTTGGTCACTGGTCATTTCTCAAACCGGTGTGCGACATTAATAATGTTCATGAAGTATTTAATGAGATTACTGCTGAATTAATTAAGTATTTAACTGATATCTGCCATTACGTTTGGTAGAAATCGTTGTAATTTATAATATTTTCGAGTAATTTGATGAAATGTGGTAACACCTGGTGCCTTGTTGTATTTCAGCTATTTGAGTGCCATTTTAATCGTGTACAAACTGACGTCCGATATAATATCTTCGGTATAGTGTCAGGTCAATCTAGCTCTTGGGTTTTGCAATATTTGTTTTATGTTTAAGGTTAAGAATAAATAAACAAAGAGACCCTGTGTTATGTATTTATTTGTTTTATTTAAATAAAATTAAAATAATATATAAAAATTAGGAATTTATTATAGTTCCTTATTAAACAATTAAACATATTGATTAGGATTTTTGTTTTATTCCATTGGTATTTCAGACACATAAACCTAAAATGAACCATCTAACTAATAGACCAGCAATCAGATATCAAAACGTTTTAAGTATTTATTATATTAATTATTGAAATACATTATGTATTTCTTCATAATGTCATCAATTCTAAGTTTGCGGAGCGATTTTTATATTTGGAGATTCATTTCTCAATTCCGTGATTAATTTTCTCAATTCGGTGCTCTCTCAATTCGATGCATAACATTTCTCATAAACCACTTCACAATATTTAGTGACAATGCTATTTTTACATTCAGAATGGAGTAACATTTATTTTTTTGTATTGAAACTACTTAAAAAACTAAATATAAATTTTAGCACCGAATTGAGAAAAAATACACCGTACAGTAGAAATGCCCATGAGACGTGCCTATTTAGGCACCGCTTAACTTTACATACCGAATTATGTAACATATCTCCAGAGAGCCGTTTAAACCGGGATGTAAAACATGCGACAACGCGGGAGCAAAAGGTTCGGGTATCTTCCCGAATTGCCAAGTCGAGTCGTTGACCGCCCGGCGCCCACCCTCTATGCGTGCCAGCCGACTCGGCATACAGAGGAGAATACTGTAACTCTGGTTCTCAAACTTGGAATTGAAAGCCCCTAGGGCGTAAATTAGGCTGAGACATGAAATAGATAACAGAACGAATATAAAAACTTTGTCACCCACATGTCTTTGATTAACATAGTAAATAACTTTCGACAAATAAAATTTCCAAATCATGTAAGCGAGAGCAACGAATAAGTGCTCGTACATATAAACAGGTTACAACATCGCATTGTGTTATAAAGTCGTAGGTGAGTCGTCGTAACGTGATAATCTACGTCGTATAGTCGTAGGTGCGACGTCCTACCGTCAACATCGTAATATCGTGTTTAGCGCTGCGCTCTCGCAGAATCCCAAAATGTCGAAATTGAAGAAAAAAAAATCAACATTTGTGATGTAAATGATTACTTGATACCTTTTTTTTAGAAACATCTTCTCAATAAGATATCTTTGTTTCCTTTATGATGATTAGTGAGTGTTTTGAGTAGGTAGGTACAAACATTTTGCTTTTAGCGATGGCCTTTTGTTTGATTGATGTAAAACATTCATGCCAAGGCAGGTTAGGTGCGTGCTAACTGAACCTTGTTAAGACTACGATACTTACCTACTACTGACACTACAATGGCTACAGGGTACATAAAATGCGTGAAATCCAAATACGTGTAGAGGTACAGGAACTTTTTAATTACTTTAAGGGGCTGGACAAATAAGTTTGAGAATCGTCAAAGCACACAGTAGGCACACACTGGGATTGGGGACGGAGGGTAGCGTTTGCAACTTACGGACAAAATAATGGATTTCGCCTCTTAGTAGAGGTATTGTTTTCTTCCAAGTTTTCAAGAACTTTGCGTTTTCCTTTATTATTGCAAGAAAGTGCTCGCTGGCATTCTACGATTATTCTTAGGTAAATCGGCAACGTGATTTATCTTTTATCATTCACTTCACCTTCAGAGTCAAGTAGGAAATATGCGTACCTACTTATTGATGAAAATCCGTATTTCGATGATTTTATTACTTTGTAATGATTTTGGGGAAGAACACCAAATTATTTTTACTAACTACCTACCTAGCTTCTGCTCGCAGCTTTAAGTGAATTTTAGTTTTTAAGTCACTTTTTATTACGTGCCTTTATTCCTTCTTCTTTTAACTACTATTTTGTGAATGTACTCATCCTACTCCAAAAGCAATTTTTCAAATTAACAATGGTTCAGTTTAGACATGAAAAGTAGAGGCAAACAGACAAAGTTACTTTAATAATTGTATCTTTATAATAACTGTTCCCTAAGCTACTAATATTATTAGTAGCTTAGGGAAGAGTTACGATACCAATAAAAATAATTTTATTCTGCCAGCAGTACCAATAACGAATATTAAACGCTGGGGTGCCAGACAGATAATTTAGGCCAACTCGCTGTCATTTGGGATATTATATTATGTACCTATTCTATAGCCTTAATCCGCTGTGCTCTGAATTAATATTTGCGATTAATACCTACCCTTAATACTCTGTGAACCGAGCAATGATAAATTGCCTCAATTTGTATGGGATTTAAAGCCTAATATGTAGAGTTTATTACAACTACATCATTAAAATGAAATAGACCCAATATGCTCTAACAGTTATAATATAAGTATCATTTGGCTTTCAGTCGAGAAAAACATTATCTACGTTAGATGTTAATAAATTCATCACAAAGTTAAACCACAGAAATAATAATAAGTACTGTGAAACACACAAATTAAGATTTGGAATAACTCCGTATTTCAGGGGAAAATTATATAATTAATCCACTAAAGTGAATGTGCGTGCTTTCAAGAGGCAATTTAACGTAAATCCTTTCTGCTCATTACAATTAAAACATAAATAGGCTTTCACTCTTTACGAAACGTACCCGTGTCACAAGAGGTTATATCATAAACAAGAGGTGTCGAAACCACGGGCATAAATTAAGTAGGTGTGTTATAGGATTTTGGGCTTTATGGGGTTTTGATAAGAGTTGTGGGAATGGGACGTAGCTGAGCTGCATCGCCCTTCAGTGGAAAGCTGTTTACCGCGTCAAGTCGACCAGTCGATAGTACCTCGAGTGGTGTGACGAGTAGGGAAGCTTTGTGGTGCCCATGCTTCCGTAGATAGTATTAAAATCTGAATATTCATACGCGAATACCAAATCATGTAAACAACTTCTTGCAAGAAAGATGCAGTTTTATTACTGATTTTAAATTTTAAATATGGGAGCAACATGATCTTTGAACAAATTGCGGTATAACAGTCTCTTCCACTTAAATAGCTACCTACTTAGATAAGTTAAAGTTATGTTTACTTCGATATCACTTATAGAAATCTTGTCTTACCTATCCTATCGTAATCTCTTGCAAACTGAGTTGCGTTTTGCGTATGCTTAATCAAATATTTATTATTTTTAGCTAAAATGTTTTATGGCTCAATTAATTTCTTACTATGTGGTTATGTAACGCTACACTTTTGTTTTGTTTCAATTAAGGTGTGGCCAGGTATGACGATGAAAGTATGACGAAAAAATAAACATTCCCCGTAAATTATACTTTTGTGCAGTAATTATCGGATTGGTTACGGTTTTTGCCCATACACTTTCCAATAAATCTTTAGACGGGTCTTTTATAAAATAAAAACTGAGAGTTATTGTTCAAATTCTCGTTTGATTCTCGAGAAACATTGACTCAGAGGAATAAAAAAAGCTGTTCTGCATCACTGGTTTTAATTTTCTTTCACAAGTATAAACATAATCATTATTATAATATGCAGACACCGGGCTTGTAGCTTTAAGTAGCTAAATATGTAGTCGAGTCATTACGATACAATAAGCGTGTAATATTCGACTTCACCCTTTGCTTGGGGCACTCGAGCTGCACGTCATGTCTCTTACCACAGTGAAATAAAACTATCGATCAACTTGATTATTATGTACATTTAGCAATAGCTACATCTAGAAATCAAGTAGTATGTAACTACAGAACCTTTGACAAAAGTGAATTACCTACTCTCTCATTGACCGATATAAAAATATGTGATTTGTCTTATTTGAAAAAGCTCCACCTAAACCCGTAAAAAAATCACTCAACTAAAAATGGCTTGGAATTCAGGAGTTATACCCATGTTAGTTTTACTCGTAGTTTCTATTTCGACTTGGGGAAGTGATGACGTGTGTGGGCCAAATTACTAAATCAATAGACGCGTCGTGCTCTATTATTTGTCCTCAGCAAGGCGAGACTTGTGGAAACCTTGTTGTACTAAGGTACCGCTAACTGTTCGGTAGGGTCACTTTCACTTAGCCGGTCGCGGGGCACGCCCATCACTGATGAATGTACCTACATCGACGCGGACCTAATTGCTGTCTCGATTGGATAACTATGGGAAGAGTTGACGCTATAATAGTTGAGTTTTCACGAGACTGTAAGGAAGTTTGGATCTTATGAAACCATTTTTTTACCGTCAAGAAAATGCATGGAATTGCATACCCACCCACCAGCCGCGGGGGTAGCTAGTGGGTTTTGTTCACCCTACTGGAAAGATAGGGCCTACCCACTAAAAACCTGACTGTTTCGTTATGAGTCCTATGAGTGTGGAAAGCGGGACATCGCCATTGGCTATTGCCTTTAGCATTCGTCCGTGTTCCCTGTTCGATTTCTGCTCGCTTAGTGCAGCCTCACTTGTATCATCTTCTACACTGAAAAAACTGGTTTGGTCACTGCTTATACAAAAAAGTGACTTGCGAGCTGGAGGTTACTACCAACTACTAACTTTGGTAATGAGGAATAAAATGTTGTGTAAAATAAACAAACTACTTTGATGTTAGCTAAACTTGGTTTGGTTATAGGTTAACACTCAGTTCGTAAGTCACTATTTTCGTGTAAGTAGCAACCAAACACTTTTTTCAGTGTAGGATCTTAATCCTTTCCTTCGCCATCGAGCAGCACGCAGGACACGCGCCGCGCCATCGTAACTTCTTTAATCCTTATGAAACCAAAATTCAGCGTTGTGACCTACATAATTTGCGGGTCACGACATAATGCTGAGTAAGGTCAAGTCTTATTATGACGGACGCGCTTACGATATCGATGACGTTGCTTGGCTTATCCTGGCCTAGATATCCTTCTTTTTTGTTTTCTACTTTGTTTTTTACTTCTGTTGTGGGTTATGCTTGTTTTTTTCTGATGACCCATCGTAACAAATATTAGCTATATGTATATAGATAGTGCAAAAGGACTCGGTTAACCTTAGAAGTAGACACTTGGTAGGACTCGAAAAAGGAGACAAACGATCTCAAGTAATAAGTAAGTGGTTTGGCTGTCATAGTAAACATCATCTCAAGACTCCAAAAAAATTAAGAATTTAAGCTGTAGGCACGCTTTAATTTTTCCAGAATGATTTTATCAATCAAAATTATTATTCATAGTATACCAATTGAACCTAGCAAATATTCTGGAATACAAAACAGTTAATTTAATTAGACCTTCAGGCTATGTTGGATCATGAAGCTTATCAAAATGTTTGGGTTGAAACAAGAAGATAAAATAGAGGGCTTTTTACTTGGGTATTAATTATCCTCGTCTAATGCTATATAATAGTTAGCTTTCAATTTTCAGTAGGCGCTTACTTGGTAACATGGCATGTCCCATCCATCAAAGCGAAAAACTTATTTAGATACAATAATTGCTATTTTGTCTTTAATTTGTCTTCGATTAGTTTTTTGGAGGTATACTCGTAATTATTACATACTGCTGAAAAAAAAAATTCTGATTAGCATAATATTTGCCATTGTAGTGTCAAATATAGGCAATAAAGTGCTACATTACAAATTATTGTAAACTTTAATAATTAAACAATGAAGAAAAACTTACGGCTCTACTTTGCATTGCGTGCTTAAAATTGCGTGTTAAATTACTTGTAGTAGAAATGTCCTATTTCCATTTAAGAATTCAGTTTGTGAATTATTTTGTGAAGTTTTAGATTAGCTAGGTATGAACGACGTAGGAATATAAACACTGGATTGTTAGGTAATAAAAATGCTAGATATAACTAGTAAGATAAGCTAGTGGCTATAAAGTCAGCTAAAACAAAAAAATATTTTATAAAGGAATGCTGTTATAAAACACAATTGTGAGCTATAATAGCTAGGTTGCCCCTTAAAAGCACGTAACTTTTCTTCAGACGATTTAATTTCTTCGGGTCAGGGAATTGGTAGAAGTTGAGAATATTAAAATAATCGGGGATAGGTTGGATAAATTCTTTTTCTGTTTGGTTTTTCTGTGATTTCGTCCTTGAAAAGTGTATTGAAATAGGTAAAATAAGTAATAATCAAGTGAAAAAAACTTAGCGGGACTTATTAAATTGGATTATCAGATAAGAAAGTAGGTATAGCTAAATATCTACATTGGATTAAATTGGTTAGTTAGAGGAGATTTTAGGAAATACTATCTAAATAGGAGAGAATACTACCTAAGTCTCATACTTCTTATTTCCAAGTACTTAATGTGTTCATGGTTCTACGAGCAGAGCTGTTATGGCTAGTATTTTTTATTCGACGGCCACGGGAAATAATGGCAATAAATCTGATTGAACCGTAATTCCGAAGACATTATCAAATTCAGAATCCGCAAATGGCCGAAGGGGACCGGTACCTCGATTGGAGGCAGTAGAGCGCATCAGCCGATGTCAACCGCTACTTGGACGGTGGCTATTACGCTTCGGAAGCTTCTTGTGTAACTTTTGCAACGATATTAATGCTTATCTACTTACCTATCAATAAAACGGTTATTGTGTCGTGATTACCTTACGGGCTTCTTTATTTGCTACTTTTGCTGTCAATTCTAAGATTCTCTTAAGTGTTTAAGAATTGACAATAGGGTTACTTTTAAAACCTGCAATGATCAAAACATGTACATGGCGATTCTCTGATTTTGGACTTTCGTGTCGAGAGAGTTCACTTCATTTCCACTAGAAAATACCACCGAGGTGGATTTTCTATAGAATATACGTAAGGACTATTATTAGGAAAGAGTTCATGTACTAAAATAGTTTGGTCCCAAGAGAAAGATTCGCCGACCTTATAATAATGGAATGCAATATATCAAGTTCCCAACTTTTAACACCTCGGGCTCTTCGCCATTATTTGTTGTGAAGTTTATCTTCAAGATAGAGTCCGTATTTGGTAATGATATTAGAAAGTGGGATTTGAAGTTTGGACTCTGATTGTGATCTCCAGGTGGCAATCGAAGCACAACTGAGATGTATAAAGTAGACTCTCTTTTGCACAAAAACTATGGTGTGGCGTGTAAATAGTACACACCGTGCAGGCGGGATCTTACTCGGGTCCAAAACTTCCATCCCAAATAATTTTGTCTGCAGAGAAGGATAGCTGTTCCCATTAACCTCTCGAGCCGATCCTGGGTCCCCTTCTGCCAGCTCGACCACCGCTGGTACCGGGACACTCATGATCTTGCTCATGGAGTCTTGGTGTTATGCCAATGAATATGTATAATATTAGTGATTCTGTTACTCAGGGAGATTTAGTCTAGACTCTACCCGGGTCCAGACTCAGAAATCTGTAATTCTGAAAACAATGCGTTGCCTTCAAACTCATAGAAGTAAGCCTACTATTTACATTTTCTTTATAATTTTAGTTTATTTTGATTGCGTAATGTTTATGGTGCCTTTCAGAGTCATGCCTCTTGTTGAGTGATCACTACAAATAAGGATTAAGGTTGCAGTAAACTTTTGATGCGATGACTTTATTGAAGTTATAAAATGCTCGTTTGGTTTTAAGTTTATTCTTTTGAATGTCTGAAACTTTGAAAATATACGTGTTTTCTTATAAAACCAGTAGGCAAAAGTTTAAAGTATAGTTACTAAATCTACTAAGAAACTACTAAGAAATACTAAAGCCGTTAACTTCTAATAAATCAACCGTGACTTTTCAATTGGAAGAATAATTCGCTTTCAAGGATAATAATAACTCTTTTATATTTCGTGGAAAGAAATGTTTCAGTATAAGTAGTTAAGCAGCAGTTTCTTGTTAGAATTTTTATTTTTTTTCAGTTTAGTAAAATTTTCCTCGCTTTTCTGTTTAATAGCATATTTTGGTGTTTTAGGCTGGGTTGCACAAACGTCAAAAATCTGTCTAACTCCATACAAAAAACACCGGTTATCGTTATAGTTACGGTCAACTCAGCCTTAAAGTGTTAAGTCCTATAAAGTGGCTTTTCGTCACAATTAAAAGAAAGATTTTTCTTTGCCTGTTCGTCACAATACTCGTAATTTTGACAAATACTTAAGTTTTTACGACGACTATAAACTGTGGAAAACTGGCAAATGCCGTTGCTTGCCGCAGCTTCACATTTCTGCGGTCGAAATTTATTGTTTCCGCCCTCAAGAATTCTGAGAATGAAAAGTAACACTACTTTTATTGTAATTCCATAATGTAGCGCATTGAACAATAATATTGTCATATAGGAAATTCTATAAGAAAATGTAAAGCTCTAGAGAAATTAGCTACTACTTGTACCTACGTGTATGTCTAACATTAGTAGGTACATTTTAGAATCGTTTTAATATAGGTTATGAAAAATTATGCCATTTTTGTTCTTCAACTGATTTTGCCCGCGGCTTCTCACGCTTTGATATATTGATCCGCCACAGTCTATCGTGAGTGTGCGATCAAAAGCTAACATGAGAAATAATTAAGTACCATTGTTGATCTAAAGTACGTTTTATTATTGTCTGCCTACTTAACTACCTTGTCCCTTCTTGTTAGACTAGATCTAGAATATTGTTCAATTTAAAACTGATACAATGGGAATTAGGTAGATAGAGAAAAAGCATCGTTATGATTTTGAAGAGTTGTTCAAAATGTCGCACTGTCATTGTATCTTTTGTCCGCATCCGCCGTATTACCGGCATGTCGAACTAAAACAATCGAGAATGCAAGTTCCAATTAGGGTGTATTACCATTGTCACCCTCCACAACGCGACGTAGACATAATATGGGAAGATTTAGAAGGCCCACTACATAGTTCGCATGTAATAAACACCACGCTGTAGTAATACTTACCTAGTAACTGAACGAAGTTCAGGTCATGGTTCAGGTTTTTGTAGCACGCCTGGGTGTCTCTATTGTGCTTTTTAGTCTCAAATGAATTATGAAGCTGTAACAATATTATAAGATTTCTGATAAGATTATGTAAGGTTTATGGGTTAACGTTCAAAGGATTTCATACCAACAATAACAGAAAGAAACATGGGCTAAATCTAGTATATTTATGTGGGCTTACTTAACCTACCTTACAATACCCAGCCCATCGTAACTCCATAATAATTTCACTTTCATCTAATCCCAATGTTCGGCGTACCCTATCACGTTGTAATTGGCAATTTTCTCTTGCAGACATTACCTTGGCGAGGCTGCCGGTGATATGGGGAACCATGGTGTTGTGAAGTGAAACTGTAGTGGTAATAAAAGAAGATGGCGGCGCCAGCACCAGCGGCGTCGTGCATGAGCACCGAGCATGGCTGCGTCATGTTCGACTGTCTTGTCCACCTGTGGGAATGGTAAGTGGTTTTTATACTAGTAATAGATGTATCCGACGACCTCATGAAGGAAGCAGGCAGGCGCTGGATGCAGGCCTCTACCAACCGGCATTTGTAATCATCGGTGGACGCATATGGCTAAAATGATGATGATGGATGATGATGAATAGATGTAAAGGATCTCTTTTCTTTGTAACTTTGCGTTTGCATACAGAAAGATAACCTTATCATCTGGTAAAGAGAAGTTGCTTCGGTCCAAAAAACAAACCAACGCTTAAAGCTCGATTCAATCTAGTCACAGGTCAGGTTGGTCTTTAAATGTTGAAATTAAACCAATGAAAAGCGCATCAGTCAATCTACATTTGAATTTGAATCACACTTTGAGTTTCGTTACGCACCTTAATCTTCTTAATATGTTTTTGAATTATGTAAATCAAAAGTGTTTACCAGTTTGGTTGAATAGTTGAATGGAGACATAATTTTACTATTTCCAATAGCATTTGTGGAACGTAAAACTTCAAATAAATACTTACCTTCATAAATAAGTAGGTAGTTGAAGATTTGAAAAGACAACTAACTATCTATATATATAAAAGAAAGTCGTGTTAGTTACTTCGCTTATAACTCAAGAACGGCTGAACCGATTTAGCTGAAAATTGTCAGGGAGGTAGTTTAGAGCCAGGAGAAGGACATAGGATACTTTTTATCCCGTTCGAAATTTTAAAAAAAGTCTGCTTATTTATTGCCATTAAGGCAGAACAAAGTTCGCCGGGTCAGCTAGTTTTTTATAAAATGTGCTTAGGTATTATCATTATACCTACTTAGCGCTCAGCAATTTCATCATACTCATGCATGGGTATAATAAAATATTACTTTTCCGTGCTTCGGACGTCATATTAGTATTCCCAGGTGTACTTAGTTGTGCCTAGGCAGACCTTGGGCGACTCGATAGTAGAAACATAAAACGAACAACATTCTAACGGCAATATATGGCCGGCATGATCGTCAAAGTTGCAGCAATATAAAGTAATCATATATGTAGAGTTTGATATCGACAAATTATAGGAATAATAAAATGCTATTTAATTAAAACCCATAAAATTAATTTATTTTCTTCAAATTGACCTTGTAAAGTACTTTTACACGTCCCAGTGTTACTTTAAACCTGTCACTACTCCGGGACATTACATGGGCCAGTGCTGACAAGAAGCAGAGCAAGAGACTCAGTCACCTCACATTAGGGGAAAGTAGTACGAGTTGATCCCCTGGGGTAAGATGATCTTTCGCGATTGTGCTGAAACCACTAACGTCATTTAGTTTCTTTCACTGGTAAAACATAGCTCTGGACACATCCCCGCCTCAGTCAAATCGTAATGGTGGCGTGAGCGATACATCGAATTTGACGAGAAAAAAGAAAAATTGTGTACTTCTGATCTAAAATAGGCATGACTTTGAGCTTATGTTACTTTTATTCAAACAATGTTAAATGTAATTACTGTTGTCGTTAGGCTTTCTATTATGTTTAATTTTAATATTTTGGCCATAAAAACGTAGCCGCGTACTTGTAGATTATTTTAGCAAATATTTAACAAAAAGTGGGACTTGGGTCAAGATGATCCCTTCCTATATGTACGAGATGATCCCTGGGAATTAAAATAAAAAAGTCAATGGAGTAGGTAAAGGGAAGTGAAATAAAAGAAAGAGAACTTCATATAACTCACCTGAGTCTGAAGAAGAGAAGGAGATGATACTGAGTGGCTGTACTGAACAGAAAAGTTTTCAAGCGATACCAATTAATGTGAAGGATGGATAAAATGTTATGCATGTGGAAAATGGGGCCATAAAGCATGTGCTGGGGTAGAGGGTGATGAAGCAGGTGAATTTATTTGTGATATATTCAACACAGCTCCAGCCAAAAAGCGTTTCAATTATTAAAACGCTTTTTAGCAGGTACTAAGAAAGAATCAGTTATTTTCGTTATTTAATTCGTAAATGTTTTTCTTTTCTAACTTTTTAACGATTTGTTCGCATAATTAGGTACTCCGAAAGGAATATAACCAGAAAAGAATAGATCATAGAACAGAATCATAGGGATCATCTTACCCCTACCTGGGGATCATCTTACCCACAGGGGTGTACAAGATGATCACTTTGCAATGTTTTGCAAAAAATGAAATATTTTAATGAAACCTCAATTAATTTCTGGTTTTGAGTATAACGAAAGTTGGATAGATAAATATACTAGTAGTAATCGTCTTTATTTTTTGGTTTACCTTAAAAATATGTATTTTACAGCGATTCCCGCTTAAGGGGATCATCTCGTACTACTTTCCCCTAATTATCCGAATCAGTGTTGCCATGTAAATTGAACTGATGCAATGTTGCCAACTTGACATAGTGATGGAGAATATATTGCTCAAAAATGTTGCTAGTTTAAAATAGGCCTTAAGATTGGTCACTTGCCAATCCGCATTGCGCTTGATTGGTTGAGTCTGTCAGAAATTTAGTTTTTTACACCTAGTAAACGGAAAAATCATTAAAATTGACTTGAAACTTCTTGGTTGCAAATTAAATTAGCGATTTTTAAATCCAATCTGTGCTGAAATTGATATTCCTTACTCTACCATTAGAGTCATGGGATTCGTTGTGAGTGTTTTACGTAAGTGAACAACGTTATTTTTGTTCATAAACTTAATGAAGTCTACGATGCTAATAAAGAATAAGTGTATAATAAATACAGCAATCCAACTTCAAAGGAAATAAAGAAATTGTCCCGTTTATAAGGAGAAACCGTGGAAAAGTAATCTGCAATATTAGCTATTACAGCAATTTTACAATTTCCGAGTAAGGTGCCACTTAAGAGACAATTGCCCTGTCCTACTTATTATTTTTTCTATGAACAATGTTATTATTATCGGAAAAATTTTGGTGGCATATAATACCACGACAATAGAACAATAAGTGTTATTGCATCGTTTAAGCTCCTGAGAGGTCATTGTGGCGTCTTAAATGCCACGACCATTGCAAATTACTACTATTTACTGCAATAAATAATGCCTATTGATGCCTGCAGAATTATAAATGGGTTAAAGTTTATTTCAAGGATGTTTTGTTAGTTTTGCACGGTTATCTTTATCGTAATACAAAATCTAATATAAGTAGATACTTGCTCAACAATAAATATTGGAGAGTTTTGCGTCGCATTTTCGTAATGTTCAATAACCCGTTTTGCTAATATTAGTGCAGAGTATACTCTTATGTTTAAATGAAGTTATTATGTTTATCCATAGTGATACGAGTACATAATACTCGATATATCACATGTAATATTAAGTAAGTATCTCATAACTTATTTTATGTAGTGTGAAAGTCTACCTATATGACGATGTCATTACGATTTTCTTTCGCAGCTCATTACTTATAGTAGATTTACCTCACTTTCCTCAGCGAAACCGCAAGTTGTTGTTAATCTATAGTAAGTTATAGTACAACGAGAGGAGAAAAGTTTCTTCACTGGTTCATTTAACACAAAAACAACAATTCCTGCTTCTGTAGATATAATGTTTGTGTTTATGCCCAAACATTTTAAATGTGATGTGCACCAGGATGTAGGTACCTTGAAAGTAACTATAGAACGACACACATTTTGAAATAGTTTTGGGCAGCTTCATTATACGGTAATTGAAAACTAAAGGCAGAACGTCGTTGCAAAATTAACTCCCGGAGTTTTTCTTAGATCATGAAAATGGAAATGTAAAGAGGTATTTTCATTCAAGTCTCGAAAACTTTGACTATTAATTTGTACTAGCTTATGCCTGTGGCTTCGCGCGCGTGAAATTTTGTCTGTCACAGAAAACTATCGCGCGCGTCTCAGTTTCAAAAACGGAATAAAAACTATCATATCATCAAATTTTCTCTATGTTACGGTCAAAGTGAAAAATGTAAAAATTATGAATAATCGCCGGTTATTATGAATAATTACCGCATGATTTGGTAAATATGATTAATATGAGGTCATTTATGTGTGTGTAAAACTAAATAGGCGGCTTAGAGGTGGCCCAAGGGCCACCCCCGCCGCACCTTAACCTATTTTTCACTTTAAATCAAAACATTATGTTATAGGTATCATGGAAAAGTAATATTATGCAAGAAACATTCCAAACTCATTATGCCAAATTATAGTAATATATGATATCAAAACGTTTGGCTGTACACGAGCACGTACACAAGATGTTGTTCTCTTTTATGATATTTGATAGTACTAAGTTTCAATATTAAATAATCTCTGTTTAATGTGATTAATTTATCACTTTTACCGCGACTGTCGGTAATTATTCATAATAACCGGTTATTATTAATAATTTTCAATTTATCACATTAACCGTAACATCTATACCAAATTTTATCACAATCGGTCCAGTGGTTTAGGCGTGAAAGTGTAACAGAGTTACTTTCGCATTTTATATTAGTAGGGATGGATAGTGTGCGTAATAGCAGCTTAATCGTTAGTTACTTGATTGCATCCGTCGTTAAATGTGAGAAAACTATGCAGAGAGAAAATGCACAGACGTAAAGTGCATGTTTGACAGCCCCGTTTAAAAGTGACAACGACAGGTAATAGGCGACAATTTTCTAATTGCGGTTTCGAGAAAGTGTTAACGAGACATTTTTATATCATGTTAACTTAATCCGCAATAAGCTTAGGATATAGTGTCGAATCGACACGAACGGCCCCTGAAACACGATATAATTTGGAATGGAAGCCCGAACTTGTATTTTTTTTTGAAAAATAGAATATCTGTATAGGTACTTATTGTTTCTTGTATTGTGTTACTAAAACTGTGGCAACTTATGTAGTTGGGAGGGTTGTTATTCTCCAACAAAAATATTAGTTTTCATGTGCTGTTGACTGTATCAACTGAACTAACCGATTTTAAATGTAGAGATTTGTTGTCTTGTCAAATAAGCAAACTTTTTTAGGTCACCTTTTGCCTATGTATAACTGTCGTTTGACGGCGTTGCTGTAAGTACATTATGGTGATTTCACGTGAGTCAAGTTTGTGTGGCATACAAATACTTAGTGATTTCCAGCTATAAACAATCCTAACACGTCATCTCAAGAGACAATAATTATTTATTTATACGCTAAGTGTGCCTTAAGTTACTCACATCCGCCGGCGAATGGTGGAAACCTGAGTGAAAACGATGTGCTTAGCGCTAGTTAAGTGTCGCGGTTTCAATTGAGATGTCACACTTCGTGGAAAGTCGATGGTAAAATATGTGATGATACCTTTCTACGGCATGTGAATGTGATATTAGAAGAGAAACGTTGCAAGACAGCAAAAGCTATTTTAAAACCAACCCTACCTTCATAATCTGTCACAAATTCATGTTCAAATTTATGTTAGTCAAAATTGTACTTTATGTCTTTTTATAAAACATGTTTTACATACCTAAATGAATATACCTAAATAAATAAACATAGGTACCTACCTAAATAATAAAAACGTTTACGCGAACTGAACATTTTGGGCGTCACAACGACGTGGCTACAACAATATCTTACCCAAGTTAAAAATGGAATTAGGTAAATCCTTCACAGCTCTACCATTTCGACGACACTTCAATCCAGCAATAAATCGCATTAAATTGCATTAATACGTCGCATTACTCACAAATCGGCATTATTTCAATCAATGTGTCAGATTATGAAGCCAACCAGCTAGCGCGGCTTCGGATCGGCGGATCCACTGAATCTTTTATGGCGCAGGTACACTATGCGGGGAAGTGATCGAGACATACAGGGTGGAAACGATAAGTGATCTCACTCGATTATTTCTAAACTATACAAGATATCGATAAACTGGTTACTGATTCTGAAAAAGCTTCACGAGTGGTTGGAATACATTTAGTATGGAAGCTGGAAACACTTAATTTTCGGATAGATCCAGTTTATTCTGAAACCTAATATTGATATTGTGTGAAAGAGCTCGTGAAGTACTTTCAGGATCAGTAACCAGTTTTTCGATATCTTGTTCAGTTTAGAAATAATTGAGTGTGTTCAGTTATCGTTTTCACCCTGTATTGTGAAAACAGCACTTCAGTTAGGTCGCCCATACTTCGGTGTACATTCTCGCGCTTCAATTCGACCCCGCATAGTGTAACAGCGCCTTTACAACCTACGCCGCATATGTAAGGGCGTATCAATTTGTTATTCCAGCGTGTTTGAATAAGCGATTGCGGTGCCCGGGAAATTGATTTGTATCGGCGTTAAAAAATACCCTACTGTACGGTATCTAACTGGGGATCTATGTAAATCTAACAGACAAATCAATCAAAAGGCTACATACTATTAGGGAGGTACTCGTAACACGATATTTCAAGTGCTTTATTTTGCGAAGCAGATAGATGTTCTTACTGGATAACACACAAAAATGACAAGGAAAAAACTGAAACGATACAATTTTATTTATGTTGACTTATCGCTAGGTAGTGATCTCTTTCAAACAACTCAGGGAGAGGACAGACAAAAGGATTCAAAATTGCATACTATTTTATAAGCTTAGTTTTATTTTCATAGATTGTATCAGTTTAGTAGAGTACGAGCATAAGTATTATTATTATAATGCAAAGCTTTTGCTTTATTACGAAATGGTGATAAATGATAATAATATACTTGTACATTAAATGCGAGCACCCGTGCATGAACGAATAATAATGAACATAGCCCAGTTTAATCGATTAAGCATCTTGTATTGATGACCCATGGACCGTATGCTCTGCCTTGATCGCTTGATTTGTTAGGGTAGTAATATGTCTCGAATCGGTTGAATAACTCCTTTATTGTGTCAGTTGTTAACTTCTTTAGTTTTAAATTTTCTTAAATTATATCTTAAACAGTGGGACATCCACCCACAAGGTGGACCAACGACCTCATAAAGGAAGGCGCTGGATGAGCCTCTACCAACCGGGCGATGTGGAAATTTGGGGGAGGCCCATGTTCAGCAGTAGACGTCCTATGGCTGAAATGATGATGATGATGATGATCTTAAACAGTAGTAGGTAAAAGCTTTGAGTCTTTAGTCAAACTTTAACCTCTAGGCTACAGAGTGCTCTGACTTAATAAATCAATGAGGCGTCCTGAGCTCAAACTGTTCTCCTGTACTGTATTGTGCCTAAAATTGGTCGTAACATTAACTGTCCCGTACAAAAGCTGCTCACAACTTCCAGAGCTGTACGTTAAACTAAATTACAAACTAACTTGTACAAAGAGAACTTTGCTTGTGCGACGTGTGGCGTTCAGTTTCCGACTACGCTGCTGATACGTCAGGCCTGTCGGGAGAGTTACATTTCACACATGAGGGCAAAGCTCACGATACGTTGCGGCGCCGGAGCGGTGTCGCTGCGTCGTCATACATTTCTATGGCGGGAACACGCGCGAGCGGTGCGGTACCGCGTCGCGCGATTCGGAGAAATCTTTGCGGTGCCGCAACACATCGTATGCTTTGGCTTTGATAACTAGCAGAAAATTAATATGCTCATGTTGCCTATGCTAGCCTACTTACAGTAAAAATACAAAAGGGACTTCGCCGAGGTGCTATGACATCTCATAACTGCCACTCATCAGTGGCAGTTCAATTTCCGCGTCAAGTTGCATGAATGCAGCGTAGTATTCTTGTTTGTTAGGCTAGTTAGTTCTGTAGCAGTAAGCTTTAGAGACTACATGCATACATGTTAGAATGGGGCAGAATTCTTTCAGTCAGAAGCCACGATGAATATATTCGATTAAGGTACGGTCTTGGAGTCAATACACCAAGCCCTAGTTTGTGTATGAGCATTTTTCATGGATACGCGAGATAGGTAAGAGGCACTGTCCTTTAGGCAAAAAATAAGCCATCGTCTTATTTTGGTCCTGAAAATTTTGATTATCAAGTCTACCTATTCGTTTGCTCGTTTCAGCCCAATTTCTGGACAAAGGCCTCCCCCACGGATTTCTTTAACGACCTGCCCGCATTCAGGTACTTCCCGCGACCTTTACCAAATTTTCGGGCCACCTACCTATTATTAATTTTATATAAGCGTATTATTGCTACATTATTCTACTAAAGAACCTTGGCTAGCTTCCCGCAAGACTGGCACTTTAGTTTCCGCATTGGCATCGACGCGAAGCACTCAACCGCCGGGGCTGGCTGTCAAGCTCGAGAGCTTGAAAGTTTCTTTGACACTGAGGAAATAACTCGCAAACTGATATTTTATTTTATCTTTTGGTTTATTATACTTATACTCGTACCTAAGTAGTGAATGTGCCAGCCATGAAGCCATGTTTTTGTCGCGATATAAACTCAGCTCAATTTGGGGCTACGCTAGAGCGACTTCAAATTACATATTAATTATGATTGACATTGGGATTTCAGTCATATATTATCCGAAAATAAATAGAGCTTCTATTAAATAAATAATTACTGCTATACCTATGCCTGAGCTCACCACATCTCCTACGAGAGTAAAACCAGTTAGCGTAGTTGTTTGTAGTATGGTACTTAGGTACGCTAACCATTACCAAACCACCTATTGTTATTTTTTTAACAATAAAGAGTACTTTTATTTTGTAAAATAAACATTTCATAGCAAAAGCGGTTTTACATAATTAAGTAGGTATTTGAAGGAAATCTGCTGGTTTCCAGGAAAATGGAACTGGATTATTCAGTGGAAAATTCAGTTTAATACTCGAAATGCGGTCAAAATTTTATAACATGCTCGTCCAGAGATTTATGAGTAAAAGCATAGTTATATGTTGCCGTTGTCTGTCCGCTGTTTAATATTTCAGAGCGCCCTTCGTGAGGGAAGCTTGCGTTATATTCCCACGATATATTATGTATGGCGTATGTGTATATTACTCCCGGATATTTTAAATTTCATAAGGGATTTGGGGGATATTATTTTCTGTCGTGTAAAATTGTGGTGTATTATAAAATCACACTCAATACTTAGGCTGGGTTGCACCATCTTACTTTAACTTTGACAAACGTCAAAAATCTGTACACCGGTTATCGTTATAGTTACGGTCAAAGTTAGGTGGTGCAACTGAGCCTTAGTTGTAACCCAAGTATAGTAATTAAAACCTTTATTATGGAGAGTTTAGAATACATGTAAGTGAACAATCAAAAATATGCAATATCTAATTCAAAATTATTATTACACTAGCGGCCGCCCGCNATCTAAATTAAGGCAATATAATGTGAAAGTTAAGTATCCAGTGTTTTATTTATGAGAATAGATCGACCGGCCTCTAATAGTAGGAATTATTTCCGATTTAAAAGCTAATTCTACTGGACTAAGAGGTACTGAGATCAAACAGTTTTTGGGCGGGAAAGTGATTTTGGTTACGCTAGTGTGGTTCCGAAGACCGTATCCGTGAGCTTTGGTTCCCAAACTTCACTAGTATGTGACTATGCATCAAAGTATTTTAACGGATTATTATTTTTTTCGTATTTTTTGTTTGAAATACAGTGTTTTAATAAATGAATTATTATTTTTTGTGAATGGTTTTCGTCAGCCTTTACAAGAAGTGGATGAGTAAAATGAGACATTAAAATATGTGTCACACAAGAAATGAGCAGTAGTGATGGGGCTACGGGCTCATTGCAATATTTCAAAAGTTCAGATTAATGAGAGAAGTTGCATGAGAAGATCAGTCAAACAAGGTACAAATCTCGTGAACTTATGGTGCATAGTATCCATTCCATAGTAGCATCCATTCCATTAGTATATATAGTGGTCATTCCATAATAATGAGGGTTCAATATTATTTATTTATAACTTGGGAACCGCTGGCGTAGTCATGCAAGCGTCACGATTGACATCTTTTGAAGTCGAGTAAATATATTGAGAGTTCTTTAAAGAACTAGGTTACTCGATAGAATAATTTACTAAACAAAGTTTTCCACATTTTAGATCTGATTTGGATCTCTAGGTTATTATCTTGGAACAACTTTTTTGCTAGGCATTTACTTAATCATTTTTATCATAAAACACTTTATACTGAAACTATTAACTTGGCAAGCAAAACAAGTTAACCGTAGTCTTGGTTGTTTATAAGCGGTAGCGGGCACGCTAGCGTGAGCTGGTAATGCCCATGCATTAAAGGAGTCTTTTAACAAGGAGACTTTTTTTGTCGTCAGAAAAATGCATATAAATGCATACCCACCAGCCGCAAGGGTAGCTATAAGTGGGTTGAGTGGGGCTCTCCTTACCAGAAGGGCAGGGCCTACCCACTAAAAACCTAATTGTTTCCGCTGTGAGCCATATATGAGTGGGGAACGCGGGACATCACCATAGGCTTTCCTAGTCGATGTAAAAGTCTTCTTGTAATTCAGACTTTTAACAGCCGATGGTATGGTCGAGCTGTTAATCAGTATGAACAAGAATGAATGCCGACCAAACTATTGGCCACCAAAAAGTCACTCTTAGTCTACGGGACTATGAAGTCTTTGTAAAGGCTGTTATAGTTAAGCATAACGTGCTGTCGCCTAGACTGTAGCCTTCATTTATTTATTTATTATTAATGCAAAACACTTGTAAGCTGGATGCAGGCCGCCACCAACCGGCCATTGTGGAAATCATTGGGGAAGGCCCATGTTCAGCAGTGGACGTCCTATGGCTGAAATGATGATAATGATGACTTGTAAGCTCCAAAATGCTTCCAAACAGGTTCAAAGCGCTTACAAGCTGAAAAATATAAATCATTCTCTACCTCTACCTGCTATGTTTCGCCTGTGAAGCTGTTCCGTGGCATCAAGTTACCGCAGCCATATTCTAGGTTAATGACGTCGTGTGGACCCTAATGAGTTAACTACGGCCAGTTAAGATAGATTGAAAACGTAATAACTTCATTTAGTTGCGGTTAAAATTATTGTAGTGATAATCAAATATCCTATTACTTAGAGACAATCACCCAACTTCTTATGTAGTCATTAAACAGTAAGTATCATTTAATAACGAGTTCATACTGTTACTTGTGATTCATAGAAATATTTTATGACTCATATTAACCTTCGACAATAATCTTGAATCAACAAGATAGGTGCTTCCTAAGGTGCTCCTAAACTAAACTAGAAGTTTTGAAGGAAGCTTCTAAAAACATGCATCACAAATTATGCAAGACTAAAAAGGCAATTTAGAAAAATATCTCAAGATAGGTAGTTTTTTTAAATTGTAAACTGTGACTGTCAAACGAGTAGTCAACTACACAAAAAGTCTTTAATTTTGTGGGACATGGAACTTTATTCTGAGGTTGGAAGAATAAACTATACATTCGTGTGCAGTTGACTGACTGTACGCTACCACAAAACGTGTTAAGCTCGTTCACGTGTCATTAGGCCTGCCGAATCCAGGTCGCTAAACACATGGTATCTTCGTTCAGCTAAGCCGATGAAACGGATTTATACAGGGGTGCCACACAATTACCCTAAAAGTCCCCAAAATTCTAGTTACAGTTATGTTCTGGCAACTTACGCCATGTCCGGTAATGATGAAGGCATGGAAACCGGGAACCGGGAGGTAGTTGATGAGGACACGCTGTGCGTCACATATAAAAGTTGGGTAGCTGTACTTTAACCTGTGGTATAGCAAGGTCCTTCTATTTATTAATCATGCAATGAGTCATAAAAATTATCGGATAATCGTATGGGTATTTCAGAGACAGAAATGTAGAAGGCATGAAGGCATTTCATTGATGGATATAGGTAATCATCTAAAGTATGATATTTGACTTTTCAAGTATAATATTTTTGAGGTACCTATTTAGAGTCCCAATTCACATATCAAATCACATTGTATGCGATTATTATGATTCGAAAGTCACTTATACTATTATGCTTAAAAAAGCTCCGGTGGTTATAGGTAGTTCTATGCTATGACTCAGTACATGATGTAAAGAGGACTGTTCGATATAATGTTGTCAACCCTGGATTTATTGAGGTATCAAGTTAACGTTACTCCGATGACGAATCCGACGTCACGTTGGCCGCAATCTAGTCCTGATGGGTCTATAATTGTTGGTCGATTCGTGAACAATCCGAGTACGGTCATTACTTTTCCGACTGCAAAGAGGTCAGTCGATCACCTCCGCCTGTGACAAATGTTGGCCATATTCAAATGCCGGTGTTTTCTACTGGGGATGCCAGATGAATAATAAAAACACTGGCTTTTGACCGCGTATGTACTTGTTCAAATCTCGGAACTATCCTTTTTTCCTGGGTCCTAAACTAAACTAAACTATCTTACCAAATTCCATCAAAAAAAGAGTGAAAAGGTGACAGATAGTACAACAGGCCGACAGTACTTTCGCATTTTATTATCTAGTGCGGATTTAGACAGGGTTATACTTTTGGTCTATTCGAGTTCTCTAAGTACAAAGGCAAGTGGAACTCTTCGCTCGCTTTTGTAGGAACCTTGCTTCAATTATAAGATTTACCCGTGTTTCTCTATTTTTCTTGCTTCAATTATTTGGTAGGTATATTGTTGGTTTTATGAAAACATTTCAGGTTTTGGTAGTTTTGTAAAAAAATTCCTTATCAACATAATTTCATTTTAAATCAATATCCATCGTCACAGGTTGCAGAAGTTTTTAATCAGTGACTCTATCTAACGACGGTTGTCTGCACGGATTTCCTTGTATAGGTATCTTGATTCTTAATACAGTATTTTCCTTAGTTGTTGTGCTCTGAATACTAAAATAGTTTGATTTGGGATCATTACGAATTTTATTTATCTTTGGATCTTAGGATCTGATTTACCGTAATATCTAGTTACTTTATTAACCGAACAAAACAACAATCAGACAGTTTACTTCATCATTTAATAGTATGGATAGAGATGACGAACTATTTTATTTATAGAAAGTAAATAAATTGAACAAATAAAATTGTAGGAAGGATGAACAATGATGTCATCCTGCTGCATTTGGCTTTCGGAGCCATTTAGCCAACGTAACGTCATTAATCAGCCGAATTTGCCGTAGTTTGTGCACGAAACCACGAATTTCCGCGTTGTCATTTATCAATTAAACGATATGATTGCCTGTCTCCTGCATTTTGATCTGCACAAGTCGTGTTGATAATCTGATAAATGCTTAAAATATTTAACAGCTTAGTTTCCTGTATTTATCCTGGTAAAGGATGCATTTTATAACAAAACCAATAAAGCAGTCATCGGTGGTAGTAATAAATCTAATAATATTAAGATAACGACAAATAAATAAATAAAAAGTATATTAAAACACAGATTACAAGCATAGATTTTCTGCTCTGACACTTAGTTAATTAAGAATAAAATAATACGGAGGAGATGTCGTACCTATCTAATATTCATGTTACCTACACCTAGTAGACTTCGAGTATAGGACTAAAACTTTTCCCGGGAAGAAAAAAATGAAATCTTTTTCATCATCATCATCATTTCAGCCATAGGACGTCCACTGCTGAACATAGGCCTCCCCCAATGACTTCTACATCGCACGGTTGGTAGCGGTCTGCATCCAGCGCCTTCATGCATCCTTTATCAGGTCGTCGTCCAACGCTGCGTTTTCCGGTACGCGGCCTCCATTCCAGAACCTTGCTGCCCCATCGGCCGTCAGTTCTACGTACTATGTGCCCTGCCCACTGCCACTTCAGCTTGCTATCTTTTTGAAGTCGGTTAAAAAGTATGTAATAATGGTGAAATGTTTCTATTCATCTTCTTCATCGTTTCCTCATCATCTGTGATCTATGATTCCTCAACTGTGATCATTGATGACGTGCATATTTCAGTCTTGTGCGACATCAAGCCGCTCGATATATGACTGAATGTAGTTACATAAGTGTTAAATTAAGTCTTATTTAAAGACTTTCATGCTGTATCTGAACTTTCGTTTTCATGACAGGTTACTTGTGATAATATAACTCAGAATGAGTATACCATTAAAATTAACTGGAATTTAAACTTGTTGTGAAGTGTAATTATTATGGCTCTTTTTGGGTATTTATAATGATTTTATTGAATGAGTAAGTAACTATAATCTAAATATATAAAAGGAGAAACTGACTGACTGACTGACAGATCAACGCACAGCCTAAACGGCTAAACGTAGGCACTTGAAATTTGGAAGGGACGTAGCTTAGGTACCGTAGAGGTGCACTAAGAATGGAATTCCCGAAATTCCCACGGGAACGGGAATTAGCGGGAAAAACGGGATTCACGCGTACGAAGTCGCGGGCGGCCGCTAGTAATTTATATGTATTTTAAGAAGTAGTATTGATAAAGTATTTTTACACCTAATTGATTTCCTAACGCGCATCTTCATTAGTAACGTATAATCATCGAAATTTACAGGTACTTAAATAGTTATTAAAACTGGTTGACGGCTCTAAACTCATGTGTAGACTTGAATCTATATCAATACTACTAAATACTATACGAATAAGACGAATTATCGAATCGATTCTTGAGCATCAATTTTATTCAACTTAAAAATATTAACCAATTAAATGTTTACAGCCATTCATTTCATCATTATATTAAATTTTTGAGTTTCGGACACGAGCTTAAACTTTGAAAAGGTGCTTCAAGCAATGCGGTAGGCGGTAAACAACTTTCGCTTCACAAGATTTTCTTTAATGAAACCGAGTTCGTACAAGTCCTCTAGTATTACTATTCAGGGCACGCGACATCTGGCGAGAAACGCTCGTCTGTCCCTTCACTTTGATCATTACCATTTTGACTGAGGCCCGTATTATGAAATGACTCTCAAATACAAATCTACATCATCATCATCAGGTTATTGATGCCCACTACAGGAGCCCTTACTCCAAAGGCACACCATTCATGATTTCACCATTAATCCCTAATTTTTAAGTTACCCCTATGACCACAAACTTCCTGTTAATTATTACCATAGGGGTCACTTAAAAATTAGGGATTGATGGTGAAAACGGGCATTAGAGACGCAAAGTGTATCTTAGCCTCCGATGGAGACGTCACCATTTATTTCGGGCTTACAACCCTCTCTAATTCATCAGAGCCAAATGGAGAATTTGGCCTACACTTCCCACGTTGGCTAGATGGGTTGGGGAAGCCTGGTCACAAGGTTTGTCCTTTAGTCCTATTTTAATGACATTTATAGCAGAGTCGGAGTGGTCTCATTCTGTTTTGCCACACGGCCTATATAGCAAGCATTGTGATTAATATTCAACTTTTTCTGAGCATAAACCAATCTATGTTTGAGTGTGAGTCGAGTTTTAGGTGTTGTTTTATAATACGGCCCTTAGAGCCGACTTCGTGATACTTTCGGCTCGGAAAGCCTAATGTGGTCATTAAGTGAATCGGACATTGATGAATCAGTGTTGGGATTTTGGCAAGTGATTATTTGTAAGGTAATTCCTCATTAATAAACAATATAAACGTAGACGGTTGAATGATTAGAATTCTTGGGGCTACTGAATCAATAAAGGTGTGAAATCTAAATAAGTCAAGTGGTAGTTTTTTGCTAATATAAACATAAGCAGCTATTTTGAGGTGTCAGAACTTAATCAACTCTTCAGCTGTTATTGTTAAACTTAATTTTTTCTGAAGCACAAAATCATATAATGTATTTCCTGTCAGAAGAATCTGTGACTGAATTTAAAAAAAATATGACTAGACTGAAATCAGTTAAACATTACAAGAATGTACGATAATTTCTAATTAGGTATTATCCACTATACATTAATTTAAAACAGTGTTATCTCATCGTTAGAGCTTTTTATCTTTGTGTTGTTACAGGAAATGTAGATTTCAGGAAGTTTGAGGCCAAACAGGAAATATTTTAAACATCGGAAATAGCAAAAAAAGGCTTTACTTTATTGCGTAGTCCTATATTCTATAAATATGGGCACCCACACTGACAGCAATTATGAAATTCATTCGTCCAGTTTTGTTTGCCATGGGCTCATTAATCATGGGTTTCCATTAATGTTTCAATCGCATGTCTGAGAGATACTTTTACCAATGGAAAAACATTGTTTCTGAATTATTAATGTCAGTACCTACTGGCAGGACGATAAATAGTTTCATGTTATTTATTCATCGTAATGAAAAAACCTATAATGGTTTATTTTTACAAACAAACCAAACAAAAGTATTAAAATGTTGGCACCAAAAAATTGATGATAGATAGGAAAAAAGACCCTCAAACATTTCCTTTCATACTTTTCAATTGATAGTTGGTAAACAATGAGATACATATTCGGATTGGTAACTCCTCCAATAGTAGAGAAATACAACTTGCAGGATACATGACAAATAATTCATGGTTATGATTGGAGTCCCAATGATTTCAACAGTAGAGCTCTATAAACTCAGATCATAGTCTATAAACAATGCCGCACATGGCACAGTTCTCGGATTTGATTCCTTATCGGGTCAGACTATTATTAGGTTCCTTCTGTAGTTCTGTGTGCATTATAGGCATACAATCTCACCATATTGCATATGCAAATCAAAAGGTGCGAACTTGTTTTTTTCGTCCGTTCATACACAAGAGGACAAGACATAATCAAGATAAACAACATGCATCGTATGCCGTTGTAATATAACTATGCGCTTTTGCTACCAAAATTATTTGCTTGCGTCTGTACATTAACACCCTTATTAATAAAAAGTTACACCCGGGTTGAAAATTAGATTAAAATGACATTTCCATTCTAAATGACAATTTAAACCAGAGTTCACCTTCGGTGTAACTTTTATATAAGGGGGCTTAGAAAGAATAGTTAGTTACTGCTACAACAAAAGTCACTTGCATACTGCATTATAAAAAGCCTTTTTACTCTTTTTTACAAAGTTATCTTTTGGTAACACAAATGGCTCAGCCATCCACTTTTCGTCAGCGTGTCAACATAATCGCAGCACGATGACTAACATTTGTAAAAGTGTTTTTCGTTTTTGGAACAAAGCGGGCCTGTTCGCTCATGCGCTGAGGCTAATTGGTAAAAGTGAAGCTTTTCTTCGACTACCGCCAATAAGAAAGGCAAATAGACGAGCTGCGCGCCGGAACTGAATCACGATCATGCGTAGGGTCGCCATTTTTCTTTCTTTTTTTTTTGTGAAAACTGCGCGCAAAAAGTTTGTATGTTTATTCTTGAGTCTGTACGTACCATTTTGCATAAGTACTATTTTATGTGCCATCGCTTGTTCGAGTGCTATTTTTTATTTTAGTAATTATTAAGGAAAATATCCAAGGATCTAATTATTTAGGAGCAAAAAGAGCTCGTGGACCCCTAACGTGGTGACGTGGTTCTAAAACTGAAAAAATGAACTAGTAAATCATATCTTTACTATACGCGAAAAAAAGAGACGATAGGACATTTAACGCGCCATTGTTATTTATTTTGCAGCTAAGCAAAATAAAACAAAAGCTAGAAAAAAGGCCATTATAAGTTTCAAAACCCGTCTGCAATTCAATAAAGGTGTTTGAAATAAACTTTGAAACTTTAAAACGAAATTCAATTATTAAGTTTGTAACCGCTAAGCAAGAGACTTTTACAATAGCTCTTTTAAAACTTTTAACAACTTTTTTATCTGGTAAAAACAGCACGTGTGGTTTACCTAACAATAAGGTACAAGTACCTACCTTCGCACTAGTGCCTTGAATTGCTATTGTAACAGTTCAAGCTTCTTATTGTCTCTACCTGTTACCACCGTTTCACTTTTAGCTTTTAATTAGTACACTTCTAGTAATTAGAAAGTTTTCATAGCTATTGGCAAGTTTGCAGCGTTGTATGAGCATTATATAAAGTTTTATTACAGCATTATTGTGGTTTATGAGAGTCGAAGTAGGACTTTGTACTAGAAAGTTTAGAGGTAGTAAGTGCTTTTGTACGAGTTGATGCCATAAGTCTTTCATGTTCCTTGTCTTCCCAATTTTAAGTTTTGCTTTAAAGTACCTAATGTAAAAAACTATTTTAAGGAAAAAAATAATACATATACCTAGTATGACCAGTTATTGATGTTTGAATCCTTGCTATGGATGGATACAGGATGATCATACTCTGAAAATCTTGTCTTCATAAATTAAGTGGAATTAAGTTGTTGTATTTCATGCATCGTACCTACTTATCAAAAGTAAGTTCTGGAAAAATTGTTTAGGATCATCGTAAATTCATCATCATCAGTTCTTGGTGTTAAAATTAATAGGATAATCTAGCATCTTATTCGTATTGCACAATGCAAATATGATCAGATGATTCATAGCCCGAGAAACCTAATGTTTATTTACCCAAGTGACTTGCGTTGACCGTTAACGAACCCAGTATTCAAATTTTATCAACGTTTTCTTTTCGAATCACACACCCATAAACACACATATGACATACAGCCTTCGGTCGTGACTCCGTCTTTTTCACTCTGCAGGAATTCAAATTACCTTATCGGCACGCGGCACAGTGGTCCCGATTTAATAAAACATGGACATTGATGCTAGAGGCACGAAAATTTTTTTGATGGTTACTGCTATGATAACTAATAAGGCAAAAAAATATTACAATCCTACGACGTCTATTTCGTAGTAAAAAAAAATATATAGATATTTTTTGTATGGAAGAAATTACGTTTCTGTCAATTTTTCGAAATTCTTAAACGATGTCAAGATGCCGATCACACATGTTATAAAACAAGTGATTCTGAGTATTTCATGCGAAGATACTTGTCACTTATCTCTGCGTACTTTTGAGTTATCGAGGGTTGAAAAATNACTTAAGCGGTTTAGATTTTTCATATAAAAGGATTTTCCCGCTAATTCCCGTTCCCGTGGGAATTCCTAAGTATCCTATAACCTGCCCAGGAGTATGAAGAATAATTGTACCAAGTTTCGTTAAAATCCGTCGAGTAGTTTTTGTTTCTATAAGGAACATACAGACAGACAGACAGACAGACAGACAGACAGACAGACAAAAATTTTAATGATTGCATTTTTGGCATCAGTATCGATCACTAATCACCCCCTGATAGTTATTTTGAAAATATATTTCATGTACAGAATTGACCTCTCTACAGATTTATTATAAGTAATAATAATAATAATATAGATTTAGTAGGTTAGTTAACTGACACAAACCTTTTCCACATGTAGTCTTAAATCACACGGTGCATCATAGTTAAGTTTCTGTGTCGTACATTAATTTGGGTCTATTGTCTTGTGCAAGAGTCTTATTCAATCGATTCAAGAATTAAATGTCATGTAGATAAAAGGCGTACTTATGTCCAGCGGACTATGCCATGTAAAATCCTAATCTTGACTCGCGTTTTCAAATCTTCCGATGGTTAACCGTCTGTTAACTTTGTTCGCAACCGCAAGTCCGATCCGAACAATCTAGGCCGTTAATCTAATCTGTACCTCTAGTAGGAAAAACTTTCGAGTTCGTTTCGTTGCGTATTCAAAGTGTCATCGAAAAATTTTGTATGAAAAATTAAACAGCGCCCCCTATATTATAGCCGCCCTAGGGGGCGCTGTTTAATTTTTCATACAACATTTTTCGATGACACTTTGAATACGCAACGAAACGAACTCGAAAGTTTTTCCTACTAGATAGGGTAATTGCGCCGGTTTTCCGTCCAGCTCCTGTTTTCGTCCATTTGACCGACTTGCCACAAACAAATACGGAAAATTAGAATACAAACCTAACTTTCCGTGCAAGTTTGGACTTGCTACAATCTATAATATCTAAGGAACAGTTCTGCCAGCATTAAAATGTAATTTGACAAGTAATAACTCCAAAAAAATCTACGGAAGTTGCTGCTGCACACAGGTGAATGGTAAACGTCGTCAAGTTAGAAAAAAAAGTGCCGGTAGGGAAATTTCATGGTATGTTTAATTACTGTTTTAGATACTTTACGTAATGTTTTTGGCACGTATGTCTAATTATTAGCATAATAAACACTATTTTAAGGGTTTATTAAAGTTTTTGTATAGTTATCATAGATAATTAAATGGACTAATACTAGCATAACAATTTTGCAAGATTTTGGTTTTCGTCCACGTGGACGGAAACCCTGACACCTAGTTAATATTTTTAAATATCATTTTACTTCAATGGACCTACAAAATACAATGTTTTTTCTTCCAATATGATCTTTATTGTTATTACATTAGACATTTTAGTTTACGTCCACTTTTTAACAGTGATAAACCCATAAATACCGTTAAAAAGATGTGGACGAAAACAAAAAACAGCTTTAAACGTTGTTGTGTTTTCGTCCATGACGTCATGAGCAAGCACTGGGGTGGACGAAAACCAAAATTAGCTATTCCTGTAGATTAGTTTTCGTCCATTTGTCCTTCGACCTATTGCAATATTTTCCTAAATTTAGGTAAGAAACTTATTTATATCTTTTTGATATCATTTGAAAGCTAACAAAATTACCTTTCAAATGATATACCACAATAACTGTGTCTACCTGAAGATAAACGTTAGTGCTAGTTACATCATGTAATTTGTCAAAATGGCAATATCGCAATTTGAGATTCATTCTCACTTCAGAGAGTATTTATGAGCTTCCATCCTATCAAAAGCTTCTGGAAACAAAAAAAACTTGTTATCCTTCACAGAGAGATGATATTTGTGTGAGTTATCAATGATGGACATATTGTAAATTGGGCAACCTCTGGTATAAGCTACTTTTTGACGGCCAGCGGACCTATACATACAACGTTGTATTAAGTATTTCCCTTAATTTTTTATTTTATTTTATTGAAAGCTGATGCATACGAGCGCGCGCGAGTGCGAGTCGTTGTTATGTGTCATCAAAGGTGTCCCTTATACACCATATTGTAATTTTGGCAATTTTTCGTGGAAATATTTAAGATAAAAAAATCGATTTTTCAACCCTCGATAACTCAAAAGTACGCAGAGATAAGTGACAAGTATCTTCGCATGAAATACTCAGAATCACTTGTTTTATAACATGTGTGATCGGCATCTTGACATCGTTTAAGAATTTCGAAAAATTGACAGAAACGTAATTTCTTCCATACAAAAAATATCTATATATTTTTTTTTACTACGAAATAGACGTCGTAGGATTGTAATATTTTTTTGCCTTATTAGTTATCATAGCAGTAACCATCAAAAAAAATTTCGTGCTTCTAGCATCAATGTCCATGTTTTATTAATTCGGGACCACCGTGCGCGGGCGGCCACAGGTAAAACCTGTATTACTCGGCAAGAATGTAGACGCTCTTGTTCGCTGCTGATTTCATTAGTTCCGACGACGGTTTTCATTAGTAGCCTTATAAATGTGCCAGTGATGACGTATCTCGCCGTCTCACTCCCACTTGAGCATTGTTTGTATATCTGTCGCAGCCCCTCCCACTCGCTGATGTCTGCTGCGTCGCGAGTACGCTACTATCTACTATTCACCAGTCGACGCCGAGCAACAACCGCTGGCGTTATTCCACATCGCGAGCGGCTTCAATCCTATTTACTAATCCCGACTAAAAGAAAAGTGGAAAACATAAATTAAAACATCATCACAACACATTATAAATACCAGAACAGTAATCATAAACAGTGATAATTATTTAATTTAATTAAAAACTCATCGAACAAAAGACCCGCAAAAGTTTTCGTGTTTGGTGGAAAGTGTAGTGGTTCTTAACTTAATAGTGGCAACCAGAAAGTTAAATGAAGCTCGATAATATCTGGAGCTGAAGAGGATTTGATGCCGCCAGCAAATAAGGTACGGGAAACCGGATATTGTACTAGTTACTAGACAGCGGTCCGACTAGTTCGAATAGCTGTAATTATGGTTATGTTGTGTTGTGCCTTTGAAAAAGGATCGCCTTCTTTGGGCTTTTAAAGGGTTTGAGAAATTTCCCCGAAGCGTTCAATTTGAGAGCGGATGGAGTCACGCAAGGTTTAAATATTTGTATGAGAAGAGATAAACATTGGTTAGTCCCTTTGAGCGTGCACGCCACCATAATGTGTGCCAGGTGTAGCGTCAACAGGTGGACTTCATTAATTCCGACGTTAGTTTGCATTCTTTGTGTTATTTCCAAGGTGTAAATTGGACCCTTCACTCTGCTCGTAAATATCTTACATCAAATCCCGCAGCACCTAAGTAATCAACCCTCTTTTGTTTACGATATAAACATCATCTCTGTACGTTGCCTCATCTATTTAACTTCCATTTTGAATAGCAAATACATGCTTGAATTCGGGCATACCAAATGAAACATCGTACATAAAAGGATTCGCCAATGGCAAAACATAAACGAGTTCGTGATTCAATAACCCCTATTGAAGCCGCATCATTGTTGACTTTTTGCTCCTAAATAACTTTGGATTTTATTCGTTTGGGTTCTGTGAGTCAGCCCCACGAGACAAATCAGCTGCTGGAAATACCTAACTCTCAAATTAAGATACGTACTTCAAGTTAAATATTGCGAACGGCAACGGAATCTAAGAACGGAACGCTTCTGGCGTGTCATCGACATCACCGAGTCCTTAGGCATTTCTCGACTTTTTTTTTTTTTTTTTTTTTTTTTTTTTTTTTTTTTTTTTTTTTTTTTTTTTTTTTTTTTNAAAGACTTACCAATATACAGCAATTATACACTAACTACACAATATATATATAATCAAGTAAATATAAACACTAATTACACCTCTTCTGATCACTACAACAGATAAATTTTAATTTTAAAGCTAAGAGAAACAAAAACGCGCCCGACCAGTTTAACGTTTCCCGCGCTTTTTTTCATTTCTCGACTTGTCTTTGAAGCAGGTAGTTGACGGCCTTTCGCAAGTTTTTTGTCCTCATACCTTTGTTTGGGATCTCAATGGCGCAGAGCTATGGTGAGATTATGTTTGCTTGGTACTTGTTGCTGTGACCTACGTGACAGACCTTTTTGTTTTTATAATGCCACACGTGTGCTTTCTAGGAAATATCGGAAATGATACTTATCGTGTTCCAAGAAGATTCGCTATGGCCAAAAGTTGTATTATTACTAATCCGGGAATGTTCGTGACCCGTTCGATTATGTTTTAAAATTTAACAGCTTCGAGCGAATATGTGAATCATTATAACCCGTTCAAAGCGTTTAGCGTTGAACGGACTATTTTTGAAATTCAGTGAAAAGGTAATCATTCAAATTAGACAAGAGCCAGGTTATTTGAATGGAGCGTGTATTTATCCAAGGCATTCGTTACTTTTCATGATGCACGGTAGAGGATGCACCCCGAACCGCGCGGGGTGAGTGCCCGCAGCGGGCGAACAAAAAACCTTCCTTCCTCAACTTTTGTTGCATTTGTTTTTAATAATACTTTTTCAACGCTGCCGACTCCTATCATATTATTATGAACGTGGAATTTATTAATTATGTTGATATAAGTTGCCGTCGGTGCGTTCTTTGATACAAGCTAATGGTTACCATCTAGAAAATTGGTTGTCGTGAGCTACGATTTTTCCTTGATTACCATCAAACAACATGTAATTTGAGATGATCTTAATTGTTTTTTTACTATCCTAAGGCCACCCAAAATATACTTTAAAAGAAGTTGCATTGGGCACGTTTCTGGGATAAATTGCTTTTGACACACCAATGTTAGAAGTAAAAGTGGACAACGAAAGAAAAACAAAGAGTAGTTAGTGTATTTTTGATTCCACTCCAAAGGTTTGGATTCTGAAAGCGGGCATAATTTGGTGAAATCTATTTGTTCTGGCTTTTGGATCAGTCATCGAAACGAGGTTGTGTATCGCGGATATTGTTAATGCTGGAACGAGGTGAAGTATCCGTTTCAATTAGGTACTTACTTTTTTGCATTAAAAATTTGTAAACAGAAAGCATCATGGAAAACACCTATTGGAATGTTGTTTTCCTTCCAAAATCTCAGTTGTTTCTTTTAATAAATATGAAGTCTTAAAACATAATTATTGATCTCTCAAAAGATCACTGACTCCACGTACACGTTACCTGCCACATTGAAAATATCCATTACGTCAACGCTGATACTTATTCGGACATCATAACGTCATGCTGAGACGGAGAGCAGAGAATATTTTAAATATTTTATTATATTTAGATGGGAATCGACATTTGCCCGTTGGCATATTGCAGAATGTTGCAAAGTTCTCGTGAAAGGAGCGCGGAATGCGGAGACCATCCTTGCAATGCGGCCTCTAAGGCTAGAGGTACACCACGACTAGAACAGAGACATTCTTTATGTAGGATACAAATCTTGAATCTATGGGTGTCATTGAAGACAGAGTTTTTTCTTATACGTGGTGTGCATGCATTGTAATTCAAAGAGCACTATTTGCTATTATACGATTCGGTACGTACGTTTTACGTAGTAAGTATGCAAATGATAGGTACTTTAAATACTTCTGCTTTAAATACCACTTCAGTTCTTGCTTTGTGTGGCTATTGCCGTTTTATTCTCCTTAATCTAGAAAAACCCGAGCTCTAAAGCTCTCGCTAAAAGCAAATTCTTTCTCTTATAAATGTTTGGAAACAAGTTCTTTTAGATTTTCTTTAGGTGAAACGTTAATTTGTTTTATTTACGTCCGCGGACTGGCGGTACCTAATTAGAAATAGTTGTGCTTTTTTCTTTGAACTCGTAGACGGAGTGACGTATCTGAAAATACTTTACTCTACTGATCTTGGCTTATTATAGTTTCATGAAGCCCGTAATTTGGATCTCAGTCTTTAATCACTGTTAAGACAACTTTTTAATTACTTTAACACCAACATCATATAATTAAGTAAAAGCTAGACACACTTTCGGTGCCAGAAAGCCAATTTCCGGATAGAAAATACCAGGTGGCTTCGCAGCTATAAATTAGATTTTAAGCTTTATTACATCGCATTAAGATATCGTGCAGCTGCTTTATAATTTAGCGAGTGAAACGCAGTCGGGTCGGGAGTCCCCGGTCGATAGGTTTTGCAGCCTGCGCGTCGTGGTTGCACCTGCCCGTTTGTAGGAATAGCTCAAAACATAGGCTAGGACACATAGTCCCATATTGAACCAAAAGCCCTCTTCGTGAACGTAGCTAGAACTCAATAGTTGTAATAACTTTAGTAAAGCTTGCATCATACAGAGATCTTTCTATAGAGCATAACGTTCATTTATGGTACTCATCGTCCTGAAAAACTCACTTTAATTGTATGTACCTAGTTAACATAAATATACCTATATGTACTTACTTCTATCTAATCGTCCGGCGCGGCGTCTGGTGACGACACAGGAAGAAATTCTGTGAACAGTAAGAAAGATATGATGAAATCATTAGAGGACATCTATAGAAGCAATAAGACGTGTGTCTTTTTGAGTGAAAACGCATCAAACACCCATTGACCACGTAGTGCGCCTAATCATCAAGAACTTCACTTAAAACCAAACATGTATCCCTAGCTTGAGATAGTGGACACACGTTTGTAATTCTGCAGCGTATGTTGATGCGGCGAGTGCAGCACAGGTGTGCAATGCAGTTGGTCCGCGGTCGATAGGTAATGCAGGCTGCGCGACGTTCGTTTGCTGACCCACCAGTACGGTCAACAGCATTGCAAAATGTTAATATTTGTTCCAAAATAGAATCCATTACCAGAACATAAAGTTGTACAGTTTTGCACGATGAGCTGCCGTTTGTGCATTTATATTATGCACTGAAAAAGCTCCCTTTGCATGTGGTAAATTCACAGGTATCACACACAGGTAAATTAGAGTGCTCTCTTCCTGTTGTGGAAAATAATATGACCTAATGACGATGATGGCTGAAAAGATATTTAATTAAAAAAAAAAATTAAAAGGTACTTCTATTAATGAAACTTCACCGAAGAAGCTTACTTACTAGTAAATGAATGTTACTCGCTTACCTGAACTCAGAATATCAACATTAAATGCTACGAATTTCAACAGCCAAGATAGAATTCAAGCGAGGTACTTAGCGATACTACACGGCTTTAATTCTCCGCCCACGACGTTACAAGTTGTTTACGGACAAACATTTTATGTAGGTCTCAGCACACGTGGACAGATAAGAGGTTCAAAGCTCTGGCTACAACATAGATCTACGTAGTAGGGCGGTTCAGTATTAAGGTGTATTCATATCTCTATTTAGTATACGAATTTAATTTTGTATGAGATTGCGCCGGCACATACTAGGATACAGGTCGACTTGCTTGACTATACCAATAAGTACTTCTTCTTCTCAGTCGGTACACTCATGCCAGAGTGGTCGTGGTCATCATTGTGAATCATGATGAGTGATGTTCCTTGCAATACGGCGCCATTCCTCGCGTACCTAGTGCAGCTTTCCGGGTACTTTCGTTAACCGAGCACTTACTTGTGGCCTTGTTCTGGTCTGGTGTGTATAATAATTGATATTTTAGAAACGAGCGCAGGTACTCTAAAATTTGAACTTCTGACTCTTTCTACTTTGTGATGTCACTAATGTGCTAAGATGATATTATAAAGGTAAAATTTTAGATAAATAACAGTCAGCAAATGAGCAAGCAAACTGTAGGCGGAGTTATTTTGAGTCGTTACAATTTCCGGCAATATAAATAGTTTCAGTTACGAAATAGGTATTGGAAACGGAAGAAAATATATTTAGAACTTCCATTCCAGTCGCCTGAAATGAGAAGAAAATGAAAAGTTTTTTGTCGTTGAAAACTTCAAAGACTTCAGACATGACTTTAAGTTAAGAAAAACTTTTGAGCTTTCTTTTCACAAGATGAAGAAAATGTATTTATTTTCAGTTACTGAAATAGAAAACATAAATCTTATATCTTTAATTATATCTCGTGTTGTATAATGTATTTCGCGATGTCTCCTTAATTACATATACCTAGGTAATGGGTACTTCTCATTTACACTCAAATTTGATGGTCACACAGTAATAGTTCATAAACGGTATAAGTTAGAACAATAACTTTGAAATCAGATGATAAAATATCTATTTAACTACATACAAAATAAATTTTATCGTAATAGAAGCAAAAATAATACGAAAAAATCACATGAAACGATAAAAAACGGGGTCATTTTTCGCGTTCTCATCGTGTCACACCTTCGGTTGCAATGAAACATTTGGTTACTGCATTCACAATTTTCATTCAATTTGTGTGTATCATATACTAAAATCATCGTAATTAAATATACTTTCCACACAACAGTCAAAAAAATATCTTCTTATAATTATTTTGAATTGAGAAAGCGAAATACGTTGGTCNATTCAAAACGTTAAAGCTTCCAAACGAGACTCACTATTTGACTGATTTACTGAGAATACAATCTTCACATCAAGCGCTACAATTTTTGTTTACAAAAAGTTCAAATAAGTTAGAAATAAAATTCGCCACGAAGGTGACGATGAGAACCGTGGCGATGAGAAATACCCTAATATGTTCTGATACAGTTTATTTCTAAATAAGTTATGTAATAAATAACGCAGCACCAGCTTAAAAAACTTAATGTTTCTCAGAAGGCGAGCACGTTGCTCGTAACAATAATGTATTTTATTTAGAGCTTCTTTCACGGTAGGACGTTTTGTCATTATAATATGGCGGCACAGTCAAGTGCTTAGCATTGAATAGTTAAGTTGAACTCAGTAAGTTCACTTCTTTTAAAGATTATGACGTACCTTTTCTGTTCACATGTTTTTTAAGTTCTTTATTTAGTTTTTTTAAAGTAACTTTACTTAAGCTCGCAAAATAACTTCATCTTAATCAATAAATGATTGCTCTCTACAGGCCAATGTCAATTGGCGTCATATTTTATGTAGCTGGCAGTGCTCGTAGAGCTACTACCCTATCCTCCCTAATGTCTTTTTTCCCAAATTCGAATATTTTTATTTTAAGAAGGTTTACGTAGTTTGGGATCTATTTAGTTCGATAGGTTTATTAGCAGATTTGTTATTATTAGAAGTTTATTATTAGAAGGTTATTGAAAGATATGAATATCTGTCATTCATGCTGGCATTCAGCTTTGTGTGAAAGAGGTAGAAACGCAGACATGGCTGTGAGTCCTCCAAATCACTGCAACATGGGATGCGTAACAAGGTAGGCCTACTTCATAAATCTTTACTGTGGCTGTGAACAGGCTGTTGAATTTTACGCACGTTAGCGATGAATTATGCTCGTGATTATTTTTAATTTACATAAACACCATTTCGGGGTTTAATGTGTTGATATAGTTATTAACTTGTATATGATTTTCATAAGATTACGTTATCTGAGGTGCGATTGTGTAAAGTTGTTCATGGATGGACAATGAATACAATTGATCATCGATCGTATATCTAAATTCGAATATTGTGTAATTTTGTCCATTTCATGAAGACCGAAAAGTGACCGGTCGTATATAATCGTTTCATGGATTTGCGTTTTATTAATGAAAAACATTCGCTAAAACTCATTATTTTTTAACAAATAACAAATGAAATCCATGTTCAAATGCAGTTTTTTTAAATAAAATTTTATGATTGCACCTTAATAACATACTTTTATGCATAAAAACATTGAATTCGAATTAAAAATTTACCTCTGCAAATCATATAACCAAACGCATAGAACGAATGAAATACGAGTTCCACTACCCGCCCCCAGGTGGCATACATACTATACAGCTAGGCAGNCTGTTCAAGTACGTGGTTATCACGCTGTTAACAATATTGTTAGAATAATTAGAATTGACAGTGATAATTTAGATTAAGTTAAAGATCGTATTGTAATCAGATATGAGATACAATATTAGATATGAGTATCTAATCTAAATAAAGGAAAACTATTATCACCACGTTTTAAAGTATTAACCTACTCATGTTTTAAGTTTCTTTTTAACATAAGTATCATATTGAAAAATAAAAAAATATTTTCTTCTCAAGGCGATCTGTACCTACTCGAAAGATGAAAAGGTATTTTCTAACTCTGAATACAAAATATGACAGTTTACGTTAAAAATGAACGCTGATTTGTTATTTATAGCCCACTCAGCCCATCTCGTCTCGTCCCAGGAAGCTTTGCTGAAACGCCAACAGATTTCACGTTTGATGAATTTATAAACGCTTTTCCCAAATATAACCCAAGGACGAGTCGAGTGCTCCTGGAATAGCTTTATTGCAGTTCGGTTCGATTGGATGCAGTGATTTCCTGACTGTGGTTTGCAGCAAAATGAAGCGCTATAAATAAACAAACTATAAAAAAAAATTGCAGCTGTTTACAACAATTATCGTGATTATATTGGCTTTGTGTAATAAACGCAATATTTAGTTTTCTAATAAAAAAAAACATAACATAGGTACCTCCAACATAATTTTGCAAACTAATCTTACAATATAATAAGCCGAGGAAAGAGATACCGAAATGGCGAAATTATAAGATTTCCCTGTGGTTTTACTACAGAACTACGAATCCCGAACAGTAGTAGGTACATTTACCAACTGTTATGAGAAATCAAAATAAATCTTAACCGAAGTTATTTCAATACAAATGAAGACTATTCAAACGTAACTTTCTTCCCCGCCTCGATAGTTTCCGTCAACACACGTCGTGGATGAAAGCTCTCACGAAAGTGTTGAGAGCTTCCGCTCATCTGCGTAGGAAATAAGGGGCCGTGGCGTAGGTAATTGATGCTTTGCAGTCTCTAATCAAAATATGATAGTTTTATGAAACAGAAAGTTTTTATAAAAAACTTTTTTCGAATTTGTAGTTGCGTAAAATTGACATGAATACTACCATGAAATTCTGATATAAAATCTTACTGACATAACGACCTACGGGACATTTTAAATGCGTTTTTTAATTTACGGCCCTACGTATTTCCTTGATAATTTAAATTATCTTCGAGGATTAATAAAAGTCATAACAACAATAATAAATAATAAATGGAAGATTGCTATTATTTTCAATGGAAGATTGCTATTATTTGTCTACTTCCGTTGCACTAAAAGGTGCAACGGAAGTAGACAATAACAATTTGCAGTACGATATTGCGGCGATGTGATTATACAGCAGTGGTGTAAACGTAATCGAAAATGAAAGCCAAATAGATTTTCGATTAAGGTTCGTTATTTCAGTGTGAGCGAGCATTGAGCATTACGTCAGTTTATTCACGGTGATAGATTACTCCGGTTAAAAGCATTTTGATGTAGAGAGACTGGTACCTATTTAAAAAGAAAAGCTATTTAAAATGCATTAATTTGTCACTTTATGTATTAATAGTATAGCAGAAGCGAGTTATGTATTTAATCATTAATTTTTGAGCATTATATCAATATAATAACTCTGTCAAATTAGCAAAATATATACATTTTCAGAGGGATTATTAAACGGTAGTTAAAATTTTAGGAGTTAAAAGTAATAATTAGGTACGGTACTAAACATCGAGGATGTTTATGTCATAAAATTCTTTACAGTGGCTGCAATGTTACTGCAAAAACGAATCCGTTTTTAATTTACCATTTAAGTTCTTTAACCTAGATTTTATTTATCAATCATGCGATAATCTAAATAAGGAAAACCCAAATGTCAAACCCAAATTAGAAAAATACCATTCAATAGTATTTCGGTCAGTAATTTTGTTCGGAATCAATTAATTGCGGTGCATTACCAGAATAGTTTTCGGTTTATCTGGTAATAGCCTAAAATGGAGATACCTACGTAATCGTAAGACCTCGTAAGTGGGTCGATGACCTCCGGTATTCAGTTACGTACGTATCTAAGTATTTGTATAGAGAAAATTAGGGGCCATTGAATAACTTAAGTAAGAGTACGTACCTACTTACGAATGATACAAAGAAAGAATTGTGTGTACCTATAAGGTGTTTGAACTGAGTATTTCTATTTGACCTGGCTTAAAGTTAAGGCACAGATTAGCAGCTCACTAAGTTGGTACGCGGTCGAAGTGTCCGTAGGTAAGTGATATGTTTGAGCAAGAAGTTGGATTAGTAAGAAGTTTGATTAGTAAGAAGTTGGATTAGTCTGTCAGTAAAATGATTTCTAGATCAAGATTCATATTATCATATCGGTAACTCATTATAAAATGCTTCTTAGTATTAAAGGTAGTAGGTACCTATCTAGTGGCATAACTAGCGGTATTTAGCATATGTCCGTCAAAGTGCAGATTAGTCCATACTTGCAGACATATCAAGACTTAAGCACAAACAGGTTTCATACCAGTCCGTATCTCCGCCAGTGATACTTTTAAAGAAATGCCTTATAAGAGATTTTAAAGGTTAGTTAACTGCTTTTAAATCAATATGCTCGCAACTACATACTCGTGTACCTAGAATTTAGTAATGACGTCATACTATGACTTTTACCATTACGGATGCTATTTGAATATTACGTATGTCAAAATCCGCTTGGTAATTTGACTCATTTATGCTAAACACTTTGGTTTCTTCACAAGACGTTCAAAGGCATTGCAAGCAATGGATTTTCCAAACGACTTACCTTAAGGCATAGTACCTACCTACTATCATTTTATCTCGTAGACGTTCTACTGAACGTGAGTCATTGTTCTAAGTTAATGGATTTCTTGGCTAGATAGCGACTTCTTGTCTCTGACTCTGCAATTTTTATCAAACAAATTGTCAGATCTAAGGTCGTCCTCTATGCTACATTGACCAGTAAGCTATGAGTACAAATTACTTACCTTACTTATAAAATTGCCTCATCATCATCATAATATTAATCAAGAAATGTCTATGGTTTACGCGCCAGTATAAAATATACTCGACAGAATTTATCGTGTGGTTGCTGATGAGAAACACATAAGTAGAAACTGGTAAGTGAATGCACCACCTGTCACTACAGGTGTATTTCACCTACTTCGAACTTGAATCGAACCTATTATGGTACTACCAGAACAGCAACTGCCAGTTTAATACCATGATTGGGCGTTTCAAAAATAAACCCACCGCTTTATCATTAAGCGATGTGAGCATTTAGATGATAATCGCAGAACGATTTTACACGGGTTGGTTTTTGCGCTCAGCTCAGTCGGACAAAAACTAAAAATGTAAAAACTATTTGATACGTTAGTACGGAGAGTTCTGACACATTCCCCTGGCATACTTTTGTTTTTATTACCCTTTGATATAGTCAATAACAAACTTACTACTTACACAGATTTATAATTTAGGTTTCTTATTTACACTACTTATTTAGGTTTATAGTGCCTTGTACCATAAGTAAGTAGTCTTAAGTTGCAAATGGTAAAGCCACACAAGATCTATCGACATATTTGCTTTGGACCTTAGAATTTAGATTCCCTGTAAACTATCAACTCAGGGTAGATAAAATGAAAATATTGTATATTTATTGTTTGTGAACCGTTATAACCTGTAGTTTTAATTTTGACACATAATGCATCAAATAAATACTTTCTTTCTTTCTGATGTGCTTCTATTCTGAAAAACATGAGGGAGGAGTCCCCCCTTAAGAATTGAAGTACAGTTTTACCAGCCATCAATAAATTTTCTTTCTTATCCGTCATCAAAATAGTCCTAACCGTGTCAAACACGACCGAAATGTCGTCGCCATCGAGAAATGGTGTCGCTTATGTTCATTGCCGGAAAATGGGGGCTATCTGCTGGCATCGCAATCACACGCGAGCACGCGCTGCCATTACATACATTACCCATGTATTAGCACTGATAAGGATCGTGCTACTCACGAACGCTCTTGAACCTCGTGCGTCTATCTTTCTTCTTTTTCTCTCAAACGCACATCATAATCCAGAGTATCTTCTCTCTTTCTCAAACCTACAGCATATTCCGTTTGCGACTTCAAACAAGCTTAAGTTAAGCACTCGTGGGATCTGTAGGAGTCAAACCAGCATTACTTTCTTCTCTCACGATTGTCGTTACGCCGCCTCTTGACTGCCTGATAGCATCTGAGAAAACTAGCAATTAATATACGAGTAGATACATTAAGAAGTTTACTGTCGTGGTTTGTTTCATAGTTTCGATTCAGCCAGACCATCTTGATAACTTATTCAGTAGAGCTTACAATTACGGTTACAAGTAAACACAGATTTGATTGTTCTTTGTTTTGAATAAAGTTAGCATCTGTTTAAATGCTTGGTTTAACATTGTAGGTGTATTTAGAAAACTCGGGCTGATAATAATGAAATTATTTACCAATTGTTGGACATTGTTGATTGGATACCGAATAATGGTATTATTGTAAAAGGGTATGAAGTTATTTAAACATCCAACATGCTTATGTACTTACAGTTTATGTAGAGACAGGTGTTAGTCTCTCAAATGTAGGTACCTATATTATATTCGTTACATAATTATTTTTGGGATTACTTCCATAAGTCTCTAAATTAGGTACCTATATATTCACACAATTTAAGTATTTTTTGTAAATTTTTACTTATACTTTTATGGCTGATAAGTGATAACATCAAGAAGTAGGTATGTAATAGGCAAAAATGCACTGTTCAATATCAAAATATTTCATCGTTTATCGTGATTTCACTTGTAAATTCCTGACAGAAAATTGCTATAAGGTGTCGAAATGAGATGGTGCGAATCCAATCTGTCGAGGCGGCAGCTGGTTGATGATGTTAGAGACCACTTTTACCCTGGTTTCACTTTCCTATGCAAGATGTCTTTAAAGATTGCAAATTACTTTCCTATACAATGCTAATGTTATTGAAAGTGAAAATATTTAAAGAGTCACCTCTTTTCACTTTTTTCTCATGAAATAATCAATCTACTTTGATAGCAACTTAAACATTAAAAACTTGAGTTAAACCATACTTAGTTACCTATGTTGAACCATATTTACCTACTTATGTCTTTGAACTGTACTCATGTACTGTTAAGGTGAAATACATAGAATTTAACTTAAGTAAGCTGCAATAGAAGATTGCCAAAATATTTCACTAGCACGTGTCATGCTCCATTGTTGTACCATTATCAGCTACACAATGTTTTAGGGGTCTGTAGAACGAAACAAAATACATACTCGAAGTTGCATTGTTCAAGAAACGAATAAATGTTCTTAATCATCTTTTTTGTACACGAATACCTAGTATCATCTTTATTTACAGCCGAGATAATAATTTAAATAACAAAAACTTAACTAAACTTAAAATAAATAAAAAAACTAAATTCTAAAGTATTAGCGAGAATGCTGGTTGCATTTCCTCGCTGAATAACAATGCCTCTGTATAATGAAAGAGCCAGCATTAGTTATTTAAAAACATAGAAGTAACACAGTTTTCAGCGAAAAAATCTACAGCTCTCACTGGCATAAAAGAAAATTGTTCCAATAAAAACTCATAGTCCGTAATGCACTGTGAAAATTTTCTATTTTATAATGAAATCTTGGCTCAGGTTTCAGAACAGTTACAAAATAAGGACTGCGACAATTAAGCTCCGTCTGTAAGGAACCCTGGCGTTGGTCCAACTCGCGCTTTTCATACATTTTTACTTCATTCATTAGTGAAGTGTTTATTCCGAATGATTGTTCACTGTGGACTGAATACACAATGTGGTACAGACTATCTAGTTAAATAACATATTTCTTATTCCTTTAGCATTAAATACGAAATGGGAACTGGTTAATTTGGCTGATTGTACACGTCATTATTGCCTATTTCCATGTCTTGCCCATTATGCAAACTGATTTACAAAATAGACCAGCCGACACGTACTTAATCATTGCAATTTAAATGCCATTGCATTCTTATCAAAGTCGGTTAGTGTAACTAGTGCAATGTTATTACTGATATACTGACCTTCTACCTATTTCCCAAAGGTTTCATCAATTATTATCAGCACGTTTTCTTGCTATTAGTTTTCTTTTAATGAAAAGGATGTATGTGTAATGAATGCCCACAGAAAAAATTGCCACCGTCTATTATATCAGCTCTCGTACTAAAACACACCTTCCTAGGTGTATCTACTATACATACTATCTAGTTATATCTAGTTTCATCCAAAAATAATTGAGCGCTGTGGGCCTTTTCAAGGAACCTTCAAGGAAGGAGCGCCAAAGCTATTGTGGTTCGATCGTACGGACGACAGCACATCAAGCTAGACATAGTGACTCTTATCTCGTTGTAATACAGGTGATTTTGCAACAAAAAGGTATGCGTCTGATGGGCTGTCGAATGTTCGTTAGATTGCGAGCAATTTCACCTTTGACCTCAGCTCCCTTTGAAGAAGAACTGATTGCAAATCCTAAATCTTGTTTGAGAGATTGCAAACTTTATTGCAAGTACATAGGGTTGAGATAAGCAAGCATAGAAGTGAGTTGGGGCACAGCTCGAGGATAGTGAACAGGCTATTGTATCGAAAATGTATGAACACCACACCAGAAGGAGGTTTGTATCGAAATGTTATCCATAGCATATTCTTCTTCTTGTACTGATATAAAACTTGTATGTAACAGGTCTCCGTATTTAAGGAAGCTAATTAAAGGTCGTCGTAAAACATTTTTTTTAATAAAAACACTTTTTATGACGTATTGCATTACTAATCTATAATTTAATTTTTCACTCGGCATTTATTCATTGAACTTAAACGATGAACACTGAGAGACATTATTTTGAAAAAGTGATTTTATCAATTTGAAATCTTAACATGCTCACTTCATGAATAGATATGCCTTCTAAAGTTGCTCGGCAACTGCTGTCATAAACATACCTAGCCCTGCCTGTACTGCACCGGTTAGAACTGGCTGAACTAGTAACGCTGTGGAACAATCGGAATGTAGCTCGTTTGGCAGATCACGGCGTGACGTCACGGAGGCTTGGCGGGAATGCGCGGGGACAATGGCACGGTCTGCTCCCACCATTCAACAAGTAACACCAGGTTAAGTGTACTTTACTGGTGCAGAGCTAATAATGAACAATGTCCGTGGGATTTGAAGGTGCACATCGTCTTGAAAATGAAAATGGAACAACTGTATACGTTACTTATAATGAACAACGGAAACCGTTATGGGATTAAGCACAAATTAAGAAGTATCTGAATACATAATATGTTAATGTAACTATTTGCTTTCCTAATACATATAGTCCGTTATAACTGATCGCGTGTGTAATTAAAGAACTCGGAACTATCACGTAAGAACCTACGAATGTCCCACATTCTATCCTGGCCAGATAACACTTGAAAATACCCTTCTTCATTTCTTCCATTTTAAATCTTTTCTGATTTTTTTGGCTCTTCTCCTTTTACGACAAGTAGGTATCAATATTCACCATCAAGTTGTAGTTATTTGTAACGAGTTAATGACATTGAATGAGTCAAAAATCAAACGCCATGTTATGAAACGTAGCCTTTACCTGCAAAATCAAAGGCTCAAGGTGGTCAGGTTCAATTGAACTTTCAATCAATACCTTAATTATTAGAACGAGACGGGCTGTGTTAATTAATGATTATCAAATATCGGAGAAAAACTATGTAGAACGTTTGAAAACAGGTTTAGGTCATTGACGAAATCTAAAACAATCGAAATCTTTCAACAAAAAAGCTTTTGTTGTTTAATTAATAGAAAAAAAAAACATACGGGTCGAATTGAGAACCTCCTCCTTTTTTGAAGTCGGTTGAAAATATGATTACATGAAAAATAAGTTTTGTTACCTAAATGGGTAAATTAATTTCTCGTGTCCCTTATTCACTCCGTGGCTTTCAGTTAGTCTATATTTCTTTATTAATAATAAGTAGGACGAAAAGTCTTCAAGATCAACAATGTGGCATTTTTAACACTCATAATAATTTTGCAGCAAAAATGTATAGTTTGATGTACGAGTACCGTTACATAGGCCCATAAATCTATTTCCATAGCATCATAGGCTCTTTTTTACCCGACTGCACCAGAAGGGTTATGTTTTTGAACAGAGATTTTTGGCTTAGGCGTGTTTTATTTAATTCATCATTGAGTAGAAGATGAGCACGATCAAGCTGGAAATCTTAATTCAGAAACCGTTCCATAGTTATGCTATGGCGTTTGATTGCTATAACTCCGATTCACTGGCTGATGGAGAGTGATTAAAAGAAATGTATAGTATCGTGGAGATCGAGTAATGGTTATTGCCCGATCAGTTGCCGTTATGTAACATTTCGGCGGTTGCTTATTTATAGCTCTTTTAATTACGCCTCGAATGATTCATAATGATCGATAGGTTATTGGAGTAAGATGAGGATGACTTAACCACATTTGGACAGTTAACATCATTACTAACTCTAGGATGTTCTAAAAAAAAGCTCAAATTCTGGCTCTGAAAAGCAAATTACATACTTCTTAATCAATTGTAAAATAAGAATTTTAGTAGTTTTTAGATCATAGTTGGCATAAGTAACGTCACAGCTCTTAGAAGTATGGTTGAATTGTGTCAACTCCAATTTAACACTTTTTCAATTTGCAAGTGCCATAAAAGTTTGGAGAAAATCCCTTGTAAGATCACTCATAATTATTTCTGTATGTGGTTCTGATAAAGGACTCTAAGCTAAGACTCTGTTTTCTCATAGGAACATGCTTGTTGAGTCTTACCCGAGGCCGTCCATTTTGCCAAATGGAAATTCATGCCCTATGTTAGGTATTTATGTTTTTCATAACATGAAACATTGAAGACGTGTGAAAAGAAACTCTTGTCTCCGAGAAATAAAAAGCATGCACAGTGAAGTGACATTTTAAAACGCGTTTGCAATTAATAACCACGATTGACTGGCCAGGAGTAGGTATGGGAGAGATTTCGCTGTCTGGTTTTAAAATAAACTGCACATTTTTACATAAGTTTCACTCATGTCTTTATATCTGCAAGGATTGAATTTACATATCGGTCTATCTATGCAAATATTGTTAAATGTTGATTAAAATGCATAAGAGTATATTTCTACTTATTAACATTGCTCGAAAGAGACTGAAAGTGGTTGTTTTAATTATTCATTGATATTTAACTACTGAAGCGTATTGAGTTAACGTTAATGGTTACTTGTAGTTCTCCTGTGAGTGTCCTAACGAGTGTTGCGCAAGGATGCCTTCGGGATACGATAATGTATTGTTTGGGATGTGTACACTGTAACGTAGTGGGATTATGCTTGCAATATTGACACGATATGGCTATTGTTCAGAGAGAGAGAGAGAACTAAACCGGCTATATGGAAAGAAAATTTCTGGCTGGGATATCCCTATGTATTTATGTTGATGGGATAATTAAGTACTATGATGACGTACTTAGGTATATTATTTATTATCCCTTCGATTTAAGTGCGATTTGTAACTGCAGTTTCTGTTCAATCGTTGATTTTTCATCGAGATACCTTCATGCCGCACATTGCTCAAGTCTCTAACTTCAAACAGTTCGTAGGTCTATAATATTTTAACACACAGCGTATTTTGTAAAGGTCTCTGTAAACACATGAAACCGCGGCCTCCCTCACAAAGCCACTGGAGTACCGTTCGGTCTGTTGTCCCATTGTTTTTGGTGTACTGACTCGGGTTTTTGCCTTTTTGTTCCCAACACGCGGTAACTTTAAACCTCCAACAATGACATTGCGACAAAAAACCTCGGCTCTGCACTCTTTGACATTTCATGGTCTGTAAACCACCGTTTAGACTCCTACAGACTCTTAGTCGGCCGATAGTTGGGCCCAATTCTGATTTTCTATGCTGAATTGGCCGATACCAGTGTGCGGACTTTCATGCTCATTAACAGCGAACTAATTTTCAACAATATTAACTGAACATTTTGTTCTAAGATTGCGAAACGCCCCCAGTGTGTTTTGACGGTTAAAATGTTAGCTCAAATTTATAGCGCTATAAATCCGTTGGACACTCAGACAGGAATTTGTGAAACGGCTGCGTCATAAAATTATCATAAAAATTACTAAGTATTTCTTAGGATTTAGATCATTTGGAGATTCTTCTCTCATGTCATACAGTTATAATTATGCTTTTAAGTTTGTGTTTTTTTATCGTTTTTTATACGAGAAAAAATTGTGAAAAATATTACCCTGACGGCTTTTTACCCCACGTATCGGTCTAGATAGAATATACTGAGGTTGCAGATTCAATTATGTATGTAATTAGGGATGTATGTAGCAAATGTTAAGTCTTGTATCTAAGTATTTAAGTATGATTAGCCATTATGTTAAAACCAGCTAAGTAATTGCTTGGAATATGATTTATCTAACTACTTACTACATTTCCTTATGAATCGGCAATAAATAGTGGAAGAATTTTCCCAAACATGTAATAAATATTTTATGGTGTATAGTGTTCGAGTGGTCACGTCCTAGCTATTAGCAAATGTATGAAAATTTTTACGCCCTACTCATGGTGGTAATTCCTTTTAGTAACTTAGCGTGTGACGTCAACGATTTCCCTAAAATGGGCATAATGTTCCCAAAAGTTTGCAATCATTTAGAACCTTATCCTTGACATCTCAGTTAAAAGCAATAAAAAAAGTAGTGCATTTTTAAGGGTTAACATCGTTGGCGGTTGGTCTGCTACACCTAACAATAACTTTCACTCGCGTCTTATCAGTCAGCAGTGTCACATATCACATTGCACCTCGCATTCAGATGAGCTACGTTTCTAAGAAGATATTTGCACTAGTACGCTACGGAGCATACCCACAGCTCTCAGGTTACGAATACCGCAGTGTTGGATGTCTATGCACGTTGCCTTGGTCTGAGATCAACTGTGTATGGATGCTGTGTGGCCGGGACATAGTATAAACATGATCAAAATCAAAATCAAAAATATTTATTCAGTTTAGACCACAAGTGGCACTTATGATCAGTTTATTCAAAGCTTCAAAAAAGACACCTAAAGAAAATGGGCACATAAAAATCAAATGACATAATTTTGTATCAAATCTACCGTTATTACAAAGAGCAGTTCAATAATAATTACAAGAAAATTTTATAGTGTAAGGGAGTATCTATTTACTACCTAATTAAGTTTTAAGTAGGTATTATAATATATTATTATAAGCGAAAAATTAATTAAAGCCTTATAACTTTTGTATCAAACCTACCAATATCTCAAAGAATATTGCACGAAATGCTTAAAGACGCGGCAATTTATATAAATTAATGTCTCGGTTAAAGTAATAACACAAAAACAGAGACAGCTTGCAAAGTATTTTATAGAGCAATTTTTCTCCTTAATAAGCAACTTAAGAAATCCAGTTAAAAGGCCTGTCCTAGGCTGTAATGCAATTAGCGTTTGTAGGCGCGCTTCAGTCGCAAGCAGCTTTTTATGGTCCTGTGGCTAAATATGGAACCCTTATAAAACAAGTGGGTTTAGTAGAGCGATACTGAGAAGAATTAAAAGGTTTAATTAACGAAACGATTGTTAAAACGCAGATGTTTATGAAAAATCCTTGCGCAAATAACATATTCGGAGAAAAAATACCATTCACATCAAATTCCATTAACTATTCAAGCTTCAAGATGGCTTGTAACATAAACATATTCACTCGTAAAAATGTCTTTATTTGAAATCCAGAAGTCCTTCTATTGTGGTACTCGTAAGTATCAATTGTGTGCGTACTTTTATTATCTATGAGAGTTCATTACAAAGGGGGTTATCCAGTTTGTTTGCTGAAGGTGGCGCTACCGATGATAATTCATTGTATTTTAGTTATGCCATGGTCTGTGGAAAGAATGAAAAAAAAAAAACCCAAGCACAAGAAGATGTAGTTACCAACACCTAGTGTTCTCCATTGATGTGGCCACATGCTTTATCCATATATCCATAAAGCATATCTAACCAGCTGAGCTCTGCTACCCTGTGACCGGATCACCGGAGGCTCAAGGACAACCGCGAACACCGGTTGTTCACCTCGCCCGAGAATGCGCGATCGCTTGCGGTATACAACCGGTCTAACGTTGTACATGAAACCTCAACATCTGTTGGACTTGCCTTTCAATGATGGAATGCAAGATTTAATGTTTTGGTGACTAGGTGAACTAATGCTTCGAACAGCTTGGGTTGAACTTATGAACACTTTTTAGGTATTTCAAAGATTGCGTGAAAATTGCTATAAAGTGAGGACTGTGATAATTCTTCTTTTTTGGCTTGTTTTAACATGGTAACAATAGTATTAGCTAACTTAAATTCACTTTGTTTCACTTTACTAAGTGAAGTGGTGTGACAAAGTTCTACTTTGAAGTACTAACAGTGATCAGCATGTGAATGATTTGTTCAGCTGTTGTATTTACTCTGTGGCCACCCAAGGACGGGGCGGTTGTTAACCTCCACCAAGAATGCGAACTGATCGCTTGCGGTGTACAACCGGTCTTACATCAGACCCGTGAAACTGGACCTGGAGATGTATTTTGAAACATTAGAATTCCGAATCGCATACGAAATCGCACAGAACGTACCTATACGAATCCATATAGTTAGGCACGATTAGTGAGAACTGGAATTCGAACGATTCAAAAATCGACATCCTGGCTGCGATCTAGACTGGTCTGCAAAATATTTCGAATTCTTAATGACATGATATATTTTCGTACAGAGCGTGGGAGAGACCAGACGCGAAATAGCAAAAAGGTGATGCTAGACAGCTATCGATGACGTTGGAGTTGCCATTATTTAAATTCATTTCTATAAAAAAGTGGCCGTTTTGTCTGGCTGTATGGCAGCATAGATATAAATAGCACATTACTGCAATGTAGACCCTATGCTTTATTTAACTTCAATATTAAGGTTGTAACAATAAAATTTCCATCACACTTGACTATGTTGACATACTAGGTACAGATATACTTACATATTTAATTTCTATAAGATGATACTATATGTAACATAAGTTACTAAACATGTTGTCAGTCCACAATGCATCATCTGATTCAAGTTGCAGCATGACTCAAGCCAAAATGATATTAACCCTCAGATCATAGAAAGAGAATAGATATGAAGTCGCGCGTAACTACAACGAGAACCAGTGTCCCCACATTTCCCCCACCACAGCTCCCACACACACATTCAACTGTGTAAAAACAAAGCGACTGAGAGTCTACGACAACATGTGCAACCGGCTTAAAAGTGCTGTGATTGGCCAGAAGGCGTGCCTTATGGCCAATCAATGGCCAATCAATGGCCGCGTGACGTGACGCACACTTTGAAAAAAGCAATTAGAGAGAAGAAAGATAAAATGGAGTCGATAAGATATCGATACTTTAAATCCTGGGGGCAAGGCTCGAAATTGGTTTAAAAAATGCTTGTATGAAAACCTTTTTATTATTATACGTTATTATTATGTTCTTTAACGATTTTTGCATAAAGGAGTCAGTTCCATTTTGTATGGACGAAAAACTCAGAATCAATTATTGGGACTAAATGAAGTTACCTTATATTAATTTACCCCAACCAAAGCTCAATGTCGTTATCGATGGAGTAAAAGTCAAAGTCAAAGTCAAAGTATTTATTTGCAAAGAATAGGTACAATGGTTTAGGTGTTAAATTTAGGTAGAGTGCTACTATTCTGCTTAACAATATCAGCATGCAAATTTTGTGTCTAGGAATTCCTTTACACTATATATACAATTGTTTATAAGCCAGTCTTTTAAGTTCCGTGTCATGACAGTGGTTGACCCCTTCTTAAATCTATCTGGAATTTTGTTATAGATTTTTATACACATATAGTAACAGTTTTTTTTAAATAATGAAGTTTTCGGACAAAAATCTATTGCGAGTCTATCAGGGAATCTTGTGTTCCTTGGGTATATATTACGCTACTTGGGTATATATAACTGAGTATTAACCAAACCAAAAGATCCAAATATCTAATGATGAGGTCCGCGCATTCCAAGCCGATGATTTATCCGCGTTACTCATAGAATGTTTGCGAATGCGAGAGTAACGGTGTGTTACGCCACCGGACAGGACAGGTTGGGCACTCAAAGGGCTCGCCGAACGAGAATACACGTCAAATACTCGTATGTTGAGTTTACTCTTGGAAGTTACCAAGAAATAGCTATAGTATTGAAGGATGTATGAAATGAAGTTCAAAAGATATAACTCAACCTACTATCTTCTTATGCATTTGGGCATGTCCCTGATCCAAAAGGGCTTGATGTGAAAACTTGATGTAAAAAAATCCTGAATTGTCTCATTCATTACCTTAAATATTTTTGATCTTCTTATATCCCATTGCCAGCTAAATACATACTGAAAATCTTCTGCAATCTTTACCCAAGGTCTGCAAGATAGTACCTACCTTTAAGTAAGAAACATTCTATGTTTTATTACATCATAATTTTTCATACAGTAAATATCACTTGTTAATCAGTGATTACCTACTGAAAAGAACTCGAACTCACTCGATGGGAATGTAACACTGCTATTCCATGTTCTAACACAACGATCTATTATTATGCCTGTTAACGATCACTGGAGTATGAAGATCGATTATTGCGGCAGATATCGATTTCCATTGTATGATTACCTGTAAATGAGGTAGATAAGGTATGCAATATAGGTCTAGGGCATGTGTAATTGAATGAGGGCTATTTTCATATTACTAAGCTGTGAGTACAATATTTATGGTCAAAATTGTTTTGCTTGGAAACTTTCGCCCGTATTCACAAGCGATGCTTGCTTAAGTGAAGCAGCAAATCAAATGCACAGCGTTGAATAGAGCTTTATGATTTGTTCATGTGTCACCCTGTGAGACCTCATAGTAATGTTTGTGAATAAATACGGGCGTTAATTTTATTTTTCTGAAATGAATGTTTCAGTAAGTTGAGTGACTTCTTTCAATATCAGCTGTCAAACTGTGAAATACCCGGAAAAATCACTCCAACCGTTTCGGAGATTGGCCAAACAAAAAAGACAGGCAGACGATAATAAATAAAAATATGTTATGATAAAGTAACTGACAGGCACACCATAACTAACAGTCACTCAACCATTTATTTGTATAGATGTCTATACAGACTATTTCGTCATTTGTTTTTGTTTTCGCAACCAACAGGTCTTGACTAGTTGGTCTGCAATTATGGTCCTTAGACAGTTTCCTCTCGGAGATCTTATTGCAAGACTGCAACTGGCCCGTCTGGTTTTTAATCGGCGAGCGGATGCAACCTTAGATTATGTTGTACCTAGAATACTCGATCATTACCTACACTGTGACACGATGTAGATATTATCGGACCATCAGCATACCATTATGGTTTAGCTATCAGTAATTTATTTTCCCACGTAGTGCGGGCAATTAAATTTATGTTATTATTAATGGTAATAAGTAGGTGCTTATTTGAAACGGACACTGGAATCATGTCCTTGTAAGTAGGCTAACTGGATAAACGCAGCAAAGTTTTTGCGTGAATAAGATGGGTCTATGACGAGTAGGACTTGAGGTAGTAATTATATCAAAATTGTTGTGATGGGAGTAAACATGAAAGATTTTTAAACACAATAAATTACTCTTATAACTACTAGCTTCTGTTTAGATAAATAAAAAGTAGCCTAGTATTATTTGCTATTACATTTTTAAGTTTCATCAAAATCCATCTCATATTTAGTGAAGCAACCCATATTTTGCTTTGACACATCATGTATTAGTAAACACAATGTTTTGCATTCAAATATGCAGTCCCAAAATACGATCAAATTATTTTAATGATGTCGATGGGTGCCTGGAATAAAGCCGCAATAGCCATAGCAGCAGTTTTCCGATTAAGTCATTTTCGTAATCTGGGGGTCCCAATACACCTTGTGATTTTTTTTCAGAATTTTATCTTTGAAACTGGCTGATTTACCAAAAGCACTATGGATATTGAATCGTTATTCCCATTCACCATTTAATATTTGTTGACCGGAATAATCGTGCCATATACAATGTTAAAACTTTTATTTAAATCTTCTACAAGCAAACGGCTATTACTGTATCCTTCAGATCAGCGCCCGAGGCTGCAATACACTATTGCTGTTTGATTAATTGCACACTTTTTACCGGAATAAAACCACAATGGACTCTTACGGAACCGACTTTCAATGTATGAAGCGACAATATGTATTTCTACCTTTTTTAAAGTATATTCTAAGCACTATAACCTTATGCACATTCAATGTTACTCCAGAAAAAATAACACATCGTTTGATATACAAACCGTTTTGATACGCCTCGTAGTTTAGAATTATTCAAAATTGACACTAAATCTCTTCTCCTGTAAAATTGTGTTTTGTCGATTGCGGCTTTGTTCCAGGCACCCATCGATGTCATTGAAGTATTTAATAAAAATACCGACGCAAATGAGGACAAAGAGTTTTTTGTGCGTGGGCGAGTCCTGTCGGCGGCAAATGGATTGGTCATCGTACCCACTGTGCAGGTAGATCCACGATCTGTGGATACCTGACATTCCGAATTCCAAGTTTTTGCTACAATTTTATTAATAAGCGAAGAAATAGCTGGGTACTGGTCTATTAAGCCAGAGCCATAGCCACAAGGATTCTTTGTAAACCACACATACTATAGAGGTATTAATGGCCGTTTTTGTACAAATTATAAGTAACGACACTAAGGTAAAACAGGAGGCCGGGTAACAGAGAAAATGGNAAGAAATACCAAGCCTTAATTAATTGTAAAACTTCTAAGGTAAAAGTCTATAAAACTTTGCCGATAAGAAATAACCTAGAAAAACATCGCGGCCAAGCCTAAGTTGTGTCAAAGTAGCTTTAATACCTAGCTTTAGTTAGAGCACTAATGGACTGCGCCGCGCCCGACCTAAGTAGCTCGCTAATGTGAAATTATAATGTAATGTGCTCACATTGTCTCTACCAGGGATGTTATGGATATCCGTAACCGTAACCGAAACTTTCGGATATCCGAAATAAAAAAATATCCGAAACCGTAACCGTAACCGATTCAAAAGTTTCGAATAGTTTCGGATGTAGGCAGTTAATTTTTTTTTGTATAGCATTATATGTAAAGGCATAACAGCCTGATTTACCTTTATTAATGCCATCTAGTGTCTATTTTATTTTTTTTGTACTTTTTATTCGATGTGTAGTGTGCGGACCATGAATGAACCGTGTTGGACAACTATTGCAAATTGCATTCTAACGCACAGATATCCATAACCGTAACCGAAACTTTCGGATATCCGTAAAAAATGACCGTAACCGAAACCGGTATAATATTATTCCTATATCCGTAACCGTATCCATAACCGAAACTACATATCCATAACATCCCTACTCTACCTTCCCATCGCTCCTTCCCATCGCTTTAATTACCGCGTTCTCACTCACTTAACCCTTTACATTATCCCTGTGTTAACATTCAAGTGTTCTCATCTTCGCTGGGTGACGTGAGGGGTCACATATTAAGGCTTCAATGTCTGTTTTTTTGTCAACTACGATGAGAATTGCGATGCTTGGGCGGTGGAAATTGTTTTATTTTAATTTAAAGGCTCATAACATGGATTTGGCAAATGCCTTTATGCAAATACCAGGATCTAAGTCTTAAAACCTTAGCCTTTAACAAGGTGACCCTGGACAAACGAGAAAAAATCTAGTACGCAGAATATTTTTTGGTTATGCGTTTGTGTTTCAGCCAAATAGGTACTAAAACTTTATAGTAATTAAATTTTATAATCGAAAACTGAAATAAAATGAGAACTTATTGTCGCATTTTCTCTCTCAGTTAACCTTTTGAAAATTATCCTATCCGAAACTGTCTTCCTTTGCAAACATAAAGTGTCTGTAATTTATTTTACATCGCGAGAAAATTGTTCAGCAATTTTCACACCATTACACTTACCGATCGCTGTACGTTTCACATAGTCCGTAATAGTCTTTTTATTACGTATGTAGTGTACAGTAAGCATGTCAAAATGTACACTGTGGCATCTATGTATTTTGTAATAGGGACTATTTCGCAAAAAAATGAATAATCTGAAGTGCTGTCGACGGTACTACATCGTGGAAAGTATATTTATGGAACGGTAATGTGAATTTAATTATGAAAACGTGCTTTAAGTTTGTTCCCTCTTCGTCGTTAATGAAGCGATAACTGAATGCCCGCGAATAAAAGACAATAGTTCAGTTTTTACTTGGACGTAAAATTGTCCTGAGAGTTATTATTTTTATTGGTTATTTTCCTTGTATGTGTCAGCATGGTATTAAAGATAAAGTGTTGTAGCCATAAACCAAGTGTATTTAAACTCATACCATTGCAATATTTATGCAAATTCTTTTATTAATATTTACAGTCCGTGGAATTTTCCTTTTGTTATATATAAGTACCTTTACCATTATTTACCATGATGTCTTACTTTAGTCAATAAACTGCAATTTAACGTATGTAATTGCATCATATTAGTGCTGTTATTTAATCTATTTATATAACTGTTTGGTTTAACTGACAGGCATCAGCTGACTGTCTGTCAGCGCCAATCTCGGTCGAGAGATTGAATGTCACGACTCAGTTAGAATGTATTGTTAGTATTAGCTAATGTACTTCTGAGGATTTAAAATACATAACACACAGGGTTCATCATAATCGTAATCGCTACTGAAAAGTTTATGACGCTATAAAACAATTCGTGGAAGAAGAATAAACATAAACTTTAGAAAATCATCATTATTTCTATGTAGGGTGAATTCTGACAAAACTACTACCAAATGTTTCCACTTGGAAATCTAATTTAATATTTGTTGTAGATTTTTGATTATTTTATAACCGCTCATCACTGTTAATAACATCTATGAAATACACATTCCTAAACTTATTTTGTAACATTAACGATATTTTTTTTGAACCTTTGTCTTTACACTAGACTGTCCTTAGTCGCTGTCTCCTTTACTTTAACATTGAATTAGATTACTTCATTTAATGTGATTATCAGTCAGTCAGTCCTCTGCCTTGATCGCGTTCCATGCACTATTGCGTTTTTAAACCAGTAATAGTCATAAACCGCATATCCAATTAGGTTGCTGACGTCATTTACGATCTACCACTGACGCTGAGAAATGTATTTTTACGTCATCAATAAGATTGTCGAAGGAACTGACGAAGCAATGACGACAACACAGTAACGTCACTATTTATTTCTATATTCAAATAGATTGTAATCTATGGGTTCATTATTATGAGTCTGACAAAGGTGACTGATGCCCGTATTCACAAACATTACTATGAGGTCTCACAGTAAATAATTGACGCACAGGGTGAGACACGAACCAATCACAGAGCTCTATTCAACGCTGTGCGTTCGATTTGCTGCTTCACTTAAGCAAGCATCGTTTATGAGTACTGGCGTGAGTTTCACAACAGCAACTTCTCAACACCAGCCTACATTGGCAAGCAAGGGCAAGCTATACTTGAGACGTGTACTTTTTGATTTTGATTTGATTTATTGATTTTGAAATGCGTGCGGTTATAAAAGTGAATAGTAGGTACCTACCTATAACACATTTTAAAAATTTTGAAGAATTTCAACATCCAAAACAAACAGAAACAGTTTGAAATAAAGATATAACTATCGAAGTACCTAAACGCAATTCTCTTCTAAAAAAGCTGACCACGTTTTGCGAATAAACAGCCAGCTATCGCGTTTGTTATGGCGAGATAAAGTTGAAAAGGAGTCTATAAAAACAAATAGCTAAAGAAATACATCGGCCAAATGATTTCCAGTTGGCGCGAAGGGCCGTAAAACGTTACTGCAAGCTTTCGTTCCGTTGCCAAAAGTAACGAGACATTTTATGCCTATCCTATTTCTGATAAAACGAATTCCATTGTAAATAATTTTCTTCCAAGGTTGGGTCAAATGTCGAGTTCAAAGTAGGAGGACAAGAAATGTCAGAATGCTAATTTAAAGTAAGCGAAAAGTCATCTCTTAAGATTAATTAATTGGACAGGTAAGTCACTCAGTATCTACCCACACTGCTTCCAAGCTTAATTTAGTACGCGAGATAGTTAAAGAATCAATATTTCAAAAGGAACTTAGTTAATAACTCGGCGTAGAGTAAAAGCAAATGGAAGTAAGTTTGAAAACTCGGAAAATACTATCGCTAGAGCTTTTAAAGCGATTGCAATCTCGTTTGCGTGAAAGCGATTCAAAGTTCGGTAACTTTGCAATTCTAACCCTTAAACGGTCGATCGTGGTAACATATCCGCTTGAAGACAAGCTCAAATGGTTCGTCCAAAGGTTGCGGGGTCGTGTTTTAATATGCGTGAAAGGATTTAGGGCGACCACAAGACATCAACCGTTTGAGCCTAATCTAATGCCGTGTCCACAAAGTTTGTTTAGGCGGGTCCAGACGGGTGTAATGTGTAATGTAAGATTACGTGTAATGTAACACGAATTCTACGTGTGGACGGCTAATATGGGTAGCACTTTACATGTAATTCTCGTAGCATTACTTTAAAAGTGCTTCCCATACTGTTTCCATTACATTACACGACACATTCCATTACGCGTTACACCCGTTTTGACCCGGCTTTTGTACAAGCCTGGTTCCAAATAGGCATATATCAGAATTTGAGCACCTTAATTTGCTCCAATACTTTCACGAAATAACCCTTCTATCTTCATAGTGCTATAGGGCCTAGCACGCAGGTGACATTGACTACTTGACGTTGGGTCACGCTTATGTTCAAGGCCAGTTAAACACCGATACAGTTACGGGTATATAGGGCTGTAATTAATAAATTACTAATTATATCTTGGTGCAAATATAACTGTAGATCTAGCGCTTAGCTCAGTCAGGTATGGGAGCGGCACAGTGGGTCTAGTCAAAATGCCATCGCAAACCAATGGGAAGTTTTCACTAATGTCAGTCGCCGCGTCACCAGTGATTCGATTCGATTGGAAAATGGCAGCCAAAATGCACATTGAACCACCAACGACGCGGCGATATAAAAGTTCATTCAAAATCGAATAAAGTTAAAAAATGTCTATGACTTTGCGAATGTTTTTACTTTTTCTAGCTTTTTTTTTAAATTAGTTTCTTCCTTCTTTCTGCTCTCTGTTTACGTCTATGCTTCGCTGTCAAACTAGCTGTCAAAACGACATCGCGATACGGATTTGTCAAAACAGCCTTAGGGTGGGTTGCACCATCTTAGTTTAACTTTGACAAACGTCTAAAATCTGTCAAACTCCATACAAAAAACACCAGTTAACGTCATAGTTACGTTTAAAGTTAGGTGGTGCAACTCACCCTATTGGTTTTCAATCGAATCCAAGCTTATCACCGGGGTTTTAGTAATCGCAATGAAAATGGCGGGTGTTGCGATTCGATTCGATTTTAATTGAGTCTTAAATGCATGTTGGCTAAGCCTTTGTATGGGAAATTTCAATCCAGTCTTTCGATTATCGATAGGTAGGGCTTTGCGATTCGATTTTTTGCCGTTTGACTAAGCCTTTTTTGTTATCGACTTCTTTTGCGATTTGTTTATTTGTTTGCGACTGGTTTGCGATGGGTTTGCGATTTTAAAGTGCGTTTTGACTAGACCCACTATTAGTTTGGATCGTGAAATATTTAGAATAAAAAAAAGAATAAAACAAAATAGGGTTTCAAATTACCTATCTATAATCTAATATTATAAAGTGGTAAAGTTTGTGTGTTTGTATATTTGTTAAATTGTAAGGGGTAATCTCGGGATCTACTGAACTGATTTTAAAAAATCTTTCACCAATAGAAAGCCACATTATATCTGAGTGTAATAGGTTATATAAAAACCAAAAATTCCACGCGGGCGAAGCGGCGCGGGCAGAAAGCTAGTTTATTTATAATTATGTAAGAGCATAATTATTTAAGTCGAAGTCAAACATTCTTTATTTGTGTGGACCTATATTAACGAGAGATTACAAGAGATTACAAGGCGTCAAATATTTCAAGAAAAAAATTAAAAACTATTATAAAGCTAAATTTTGCTCTCATGGAGCCTTTACCTACTCTGACAAATTAAGACAAATTAATTAATTAGCCTTTACCTACTCTGACAAATTAAGAAGAAACTAATAATAAAACTATTTAACTGTCCTGCAATGAAAAGCTTGATCGGGTACAACACCTCAAGTTATTCCAGAACTTGATTTCATTAAAAGACTCCCAATATCAAATCGCTTAGGTATCTAAAGTCAAACGATTCTGAAATGTCAAGTGGTCTAATGAATAACCCATTAAGATAGTAGCGCCCTCCTGTCAATAACATACCTGGAACGATAGAGTTTTGAACAACTAATAAAAATAGTAATCGCAATGAAAATGGCGGGTGTTGCGATTCGATTCGATTTTAATTGAGTCTTAAATGCATGTTGGCTAAGCCTTTGTATGGGAAATTTCAATCCAGTCTTTCGATTATCGATAGGTAGGGCTTTGCGATTCGATTTTTTGCCGTTTGACTAAGCCTTTTTTGTTATCGACTTCTTTTGCGATTTGTTTATTTGTTTGCGACTGGTTTGCGATGGGTTTGCGATTTTAAAGTGCGTTTTGACTAGACCCACAGGAGGGGTGACAATAGTGACATTGACATATGACATGATAGAGCAGAGCATATCTGAAGTCTCGCTGTCGTTTGGCGTGTCAAAACGTTTAGGCGCAAAATGTCCAATCCATAAAAATCTTAAACCTAACCTAACTACGAGTTTTACTTTATTTTACTAAATCAGCGGTTAAACTAATCAACAAAATTAAAACAGGATAAAAAATATCATAAATTAGTAACATTTTTATGGATTCGACATTTTGCGCTTTTGATGCTCCCAAACTCAGGCACTGACTGAGTTAATCGACCTATAATGTAGACGCGTTTAATATGGGTCAGCTATGGTTAGATCAGCGTTGCCAGTTTTTTTTTCGCCAAGTCGGGACTTTGGTACTTTTTGAGTGAAAATAGCGGGATTCTTCCGTCAGAAGCGGGACATAGTAAAAAAAACGTATATAATCATATAATCAAAGGTTTTCAAATATTTATCTTTTTATTTGACTTAAAATTACGTTTACGTGACAATCGATAGCAAAAGTAGCCATAGAAAATGTATTTTAACAAAAAAATAATATTTTAAATCAGATTTACTCTATCGTTAAATTCGTCTTTAGAATAAAAAAAAAAAGTTTTATTTTTTAGAATAATATGGGCGTTTCAAACAATAGTCTGGTGAAGTGAGTGTTTCTCTCCGAAAAGCGGGACCGAGCCTGTCCCGCGCGGGACATTTAAATTTGATTTAAAAATCGGGATGTCCCGCCAAAATCGGGACGTCTGGCAACGCTGGGTTAGATTGACATTGGGGATCAGTCGGTCGTCGCGCAGTCTAAACGGGGCACGGCATTGTCTGGAAACCAGCCAAGTGGACCGGTGTGACTGGCGTGACCAGGATTTTCAATGGGATGGTGCGAATATTTGGAGTTCCCTAAAGTTGAGCGCTTGGATAAGTTTTCTCATTAGCCCTGGTTGTATAAGAACTCTTGTGTAAGAACTCTTTCAAGTGCTTTAGGTACGTTCTGCTTACTGAAAAGCTATTTACTTTTATGTTGGCATTATTTGATTACAAACCGTAGAGGACTTTTTCAGCTGAAATTAACCTTTTACTCTCGTAGAGTATACAGTAGATCCGATGATTGTGCAATACTTTGTTTACATTATATTATTAACATCCGAGATATTGTTTGATTAATAAGATTAATTCGTTTTACTGTCATGATAGCTACGTTACAATAGTCAAGTAAGTAATTGTCTCATATGGTTCTTATGTTATAGTAAGTGTCATTTTAGTATAGTTCGTTTCATCCACAAAGACACGCCCCACCCTTCTTCCGCTAATGTATATAATAATATGCACTCATACTTAATTGTTCCTTATTGGGTACTTTAGATTTAAAAGTTGATTCCTCATTACCTAGCCAGTTTATTTTTATCTATCATTCTACTTTAGTAGTCTCGTTATTAACCCAAACCATTGTCACCCCAGTCCATACAGCTTCACGCGCTCGAGTACCCACCACAACGCGTGCATTATTGAGCACATTATTTATAACGACCCAGACAAACAGCGTGTCTGCGGGTTAATTGCGGAAAATGCTAATACAGTGAAAGAGACACATTTTTGCGGAGTTTTCCGGAGGAATGTCCTGTGACGTAACCAGTTTACAGGATTTGGGTCACTGAAATTATGGAATGTTTTACATAGCAGTGGTGGTGCGAGTGTAATAGCTTGAAAAGTGGCTTTGGATATTTCAGCACTTTCATGTGAAAATCTGAATTTAACGCTATTTCTTTGTGATCAATTTCGAACCTTTTTATTGTAGAGATGATTTTTAATTATGTTAAGATAAACGCTGTGGCATCTATGTAGAATAAGTTGTTATACGAGTAGGTGTTAATTTGCAAAAATGACTAAGTTTCTTCCGCCATTTCTTTTCAGCACCACCCCATTTATGTTGTTCCGAAGTAGTGGTAGGTATATTTGGGACGTGTATAAGCGCCTTGGAAAGGGCCTAAGTACTGAAAATAAACTTTGACTTTGCAATAATTTGTTAGTCTGCTGCCATCTGTATATAGTACAGCCTCTAAACCTTTCAATTAAGCCGGAAGTCTGATTGATCATTGCTCGCTTTAATTCTTAGTAACGTATGCATCGTGCTTCAATGACCATAGTTAAAGCATCGTAGTTAAAGTATAGTCATTAGTTCACATCCGGTGGTGCGCGTGCGACGGGTTGTGATCGGTGATTATCCCGTCAAGTCGATTTCATTATCGAAGCATCATTGTCTAAATGCAAATGCAATGTGATGAGAAAATGTTTTTTGAGGTGTGCGTCTTCCGAATTGATTAGTTTTTTTACGCTTTGTTTTGTAGACGTAATAAATAAATGAAACTTAGGAACTTGCTCCCACGGACACATCACGTTTTTTGCAAGATGCTGTTTAGTAAACAACAGTTATAAACAGTTTTTGCAGGATACGTGTGCCAATAATATTAACGTTCACACGAGAGTCCAGTTTTGCGGGATCCTGAATTATTGGAATCCTCAAAACATTGATTGCCATGGGAACGAGCCCTTACACAAATCAATTCAAAGAGAGTTTTCATTTGTTATATGCTAGGTTAAAACTTTTGAAATGAACATATCTTACTACATTAGTTCTATGGTATATAGGTACCTAGCCAAAGACAAAGTACCTAGCAACTGTTTACTCTCCAAAGTAGTGTTTTTCTTCGTAAATAGCGAGCATTCGTATGCCTTTGACTTGGTAGAGTTCAAAATCTTGGAACCGAGTTCTAATGCTATTTACATAGTCGAGTCCTTTGGTAGCAAAATGTTGGTGTTAATTCTAACTAATACGAAGCGTATCTAATCTACTTATTTATTTACTTAACCTACATGAGATACAGTAACGAACACAACATAAAATGAAAAGTAAGGGACTCTACAATCTACATATCAAGCACGCCGACAGATCAGCGGCTTGGTGTCGGCGGTTTTATTTCAAAAGATACATGTTGACGACGTATAATTTCTATGACTTTTGACAACATCTCAAAAGGGTCGACTGGTTTGGTATGTAGACTGTAAGAAAACTGCTCCTAAAACAACTATTCTTTCTTATTTTGTTTAATTGACTATGGATATGAGATACTTACCAATTACGTCAATATCAGACAGTGTAGTTTTATTTAGCTCATTCTTTTTATATCTTACTGATAACTTCTTCAAATGAGGCCGATTTCAAAATATGGGTAAATGTGTAAACCGACTAAATTACTTATTTACGATAATAAGTACTAGGTCAGTCGTGTAATAAACTTAAGATAAGATAGCAATCAAAACATTTCAAAAAGTATAGCGTTTCATTTCATCAATTAATTGAAGCATTCACTACAGTGCTATCAGTCTTATCGTGGTTTTAGAGATTAACACAATGTTCTATTGTTCTTCTATTGTTGCCTTTAAGAAGCTTTGTAATGTCCATCTTTATTATCTTCTCAGCTAATATAGCACTCTATAGGACTGCTGGATTTAAGCCGTTGATAAGAAGCGCCACTTTCAGATGAACGATCCATCGAGCAAGGGGTGTTCTAAATTAGAAAGAAAGAACTTAAACTACGTGGTTGGTTTTAGCATGAGCCGTTTATTGTCGGAAAAATTTATGACTTTTTTCTTTCATTTTAATGTCTTACGTCCAAGTACATTACCAACCATAGTTAACTATATAGTACTATTATTATTATTTTATTATTCTAAAAAGCATCACTAATACTTGCCTTCAGAGTTTTATTTTGACTCAGTTAATATACCTTGAGATTGACATCACAAAGTTCTCCTTCAAACGTCCCTTAGTAAAAAACAGTCCACTTTGTTACTCACATTGACTGGTTATTCACGTGTGAAACCAACTAAAGTTTTTTAATTTATTTTCCACCTACGTATGTTAACTTGTTTACTATTTATAGAAATCTATGCGTTTCTCATGGAATAGTTTTGCAAATGACTCGTATCTATTTCCAAGAAAAAGGACGAAGCACACTTTAAGGGTTTCACACGGCGCTCGCAACACTTTATTTGTTGTTGCACGTGGGAAAACAGCTACTTGCATGACCACAATCGGAGCATCAACTTTATAATTTATGGGGTTGAAAATGCTCAGCTCCTTTGTTAGTTTTGCTGTGAAATACTATGTGAATTTATTTTAAAATCAACCAGAATAATTTAAACTTTAATTCCTAAGAGATTGATCTCTCGCTGCAATGTACTATTTTAACCATAAACGAATTACAGCTGCATATATTTTTACGAATATGATGGTAACCATATAAAATTGTTCACACACTGAAAGCCACTTATCAAAGTGCATGCTTGTTTGCCAAAAGCATGGAATCATAATTATTTACACTTCATGCTCAAGAATGGATTAATAAAACGATTAGCCTTCAAAGTATTAAAATAAAAATACTCGTTTTAAATGAAAACAGGATTGCAACAATATGAAAACTAGCTACGGATACTTCACTACGCATAAGAATCGTTACGTGACAGTGCGCAATAGAGTCTGAACGACTTCTCCAAACACGCACCTTATCGCTCGACGACGATAAACCGTCTTCGATTAAGCAACTCCAATTGAATTGTTTTGGTCTACCTATATGTTATCGGACACGCTGTCTTGAAAAATTACTAATTAACTAATCGAACGTGTAAACTAGACTCATTTTGATTTTGTCATTGTTACAGGCTTGACCCACCAGTCGTGCAGTCGCAATATCCAATGGAGAATAAAAAACAAGCCCCGGCGACCCAGCAGCCGCTCACACAACAACATCTAATGGCTCATCATGTCCATCCAGACCAGATATACGCCACTCAGAACACACAGCTCGCTGCGCACCTCACGTCCGCGCAGGCTGGCCAGATACAGCCTAATGGCGTCATGCATCAACTCCTCCAAAGTCAATACCATTCAAACATGAACGCGCGGTCGCCGCTTCTCGAAAACAGACACGACCTTTACGGCACAGGACACAACCACGAATACGCGAGGCATTATGGAGCCAACGACAATTACTACCCACAGTCGCCGCCCAGAATGGAACGCAACGAAGTGCACACAGACCACAACGTCAACCACGAACTACTACAAAACATCCCAAAAGGATACAACGCGGAGGTGTATCAGGACTATTTAAAACGTAACCCACCGAGAGATACCAATCAAATATACCAAAATCATCAACCTATGTATAGACCTAATGTAAATCAGTATGGATCTAAGCCGTATTTGCCATATTCAAGTAGAATAGGACCACAGAGTAACACAGAAATATTACGGAGACAGTATAATGAGATTCAGCAAATGAAGCTACAGCAGCAACTTCATTACCAGAATCAGGCGCAAATGCAACAACAACAGAAGTTTGCGGAGCGACAGTTGCTGCTTCAGCAAATTCACGGCGTTCAACCACCGCCCAACTTGCAAAATAGTATATATTCCGACGAATCTTACAGAGACCTAGATCGATACGGTAGTAAAAATGACTTTAAAGAATATAGCAGCCCTGATTTGCAAAAAGATATAGACAGGTATGCCAAAAATAATGAGTACAGAGACATTGAACAACAAAATAGGCATTACGCTGAATCACAGTGGCAGTCGAATCAACAGACTGATTTTAGGGAAATTGAAAGACAAAGACGACAGTCTGAAGGTGATAAAGGGAAGAGCCAGTCTCCGCCGTCAGATTTAAATAATCAAAGTCAGAAAAATAATATTGGCGTTATTTCACCTATGAAGTCCAGTGAATCGAGCTCCCCTAGTGTCAAGTCACCTTCTTCGGACAGTCGGAGAAGTAGTGGTGGAAATCAGGCACTACGTTCGCCCATTGCACAGAGGATACCTACAGCACCGGTAACGATGTCGGGTATTCTCTACAAGCAAGGTTCTGACGGACTTAAAGTTTGGAGGAAAAGATGGTTCGTGTTATCGGAGTATTGCCTATTTTATTACAAAAGTAAGTACATATTACTAAGGCTCAGTTGCATCACCTAACTTTGACCGTAATTATTACGATAACCAGTCATTTTCGTATGGAGTTTGACAGAATTTTGACGTTTGTCAAAATTAAAGTAAGATGGTGCAACCCAGCCTTAGAAAGCTTTCCAAGCAAATACTCAGCAAAAATTGCTGTGACTGACGTATAACTTTATGTTTTTCAGGTCAAGACGAAGAAAAACTTCTAGGTTCGGTGCTTCTACCATCTTACAAAGTTTCTGCTTGCACAGCGGAGGATAAAGTTTTAAGGAAATTCGCCTTCAAACTAGAGCACGCCAATATGCGGACTTACGTACTGGCTGCACCGGATCAAGAGTCCATGTTGAATTGGGTCAAATCGTTGACTATGGCCGCTCTGATGCAAAGTCCCAAGTAAGATATTTATTTATATAATCTACCTATACCTTATTATCTAGCAAAGTAGAAGGTTGATTTTATTGCACTGCACTAAATTAATATTTACATTGACTGGTACCAGTTTGTCTTGTAACTATAATTTAAACTGTTTCTTTTCAGCGAGCAACCACAAAAGCAAAGTGACCGTACAGCTGCGAAAACAGAGGTGGGTATTATTTTGTGCACGGACGTGTACACTGCAGGTGATCGACAATTAGTGCGCCAGAGCGGAACCAAGGACAGCGATTACACAGTCGTTATAACTGTGCATAATAGTCTGAATGTCGCCGCAAATTGATAGCGTCATTTACATCCATATACATCTACGATCTGCATGCTTGTAGTGATCCATTTGATAGCTTGTTTATCAAGTAAATTATAAAGTTAATTGAATTATCTGATCATTTCAGGAAGGTGATGACATACCGACTTATGCTAATGCCCCACCAAAACCGAGACGGTCCAACGAAGGATACAACTCGCCCAGCCCAGACATGTAAGATGAAACAGTTTCTATTTTGTTCGTAAATAACTGTGTGCTCATTCCTGTCATATGACTAATATTTCCAAACTAATTCACAACATTACAGGTACGATCCAAATTACGATCTACTAAAAAAGCCAGCTTCATCTCACTACAGTCAAGGCCCTAACCATCCTCGTTACCAGGAGCACACAAATTATGGAAGCCCTAATCAAGAGAGCACATACACTCTTAGCCCGCAGTCACCTCCTCCTCAGCAGCCTGTGTATCAAGCGAAACGACCTTATGACTCACACAATTTATCTCTCCCTCTGACTAACTCTGCAAATGATAGACAAGATAACAATCAACCTAACACATCAAATATGTACAGATCTAATCCGCAGTCGCCTTACTTTAATAATAGGACAAGAAACCAGCAGCAACAACAGGTACCACAAGAAATGAAACAAGATCAGATATACGACCGACAACCGCAACGCAATCCTTTCCTCCAAGACAACACGCCACAGATGGAAACACCACCTAAAGAAAATGAAGCTCAAATTAAAAATAATCGAATGCATATGGAGCAGGATAGGATGCAACAAAATTATAATAATGAAACATACGGCGAAACACGTTCTAACCAAAAGATAAATGCAGAAATGAATCCATACAACAGAGAGGTTTACGGAGAATTGAATTCAAGGCCAAATAAAGTGCAAGCTGGAATAAATGAACGGCTGCTTATTGAAAGAAGAACACCTGATGCTTATGGAAGATCTAATACTATGGCCGCTTATAATAAATCAGGCCCAAAGGTTGGAGATTATGAAGACGTCTATGGAACTTACGCTGTTGAAAATGAGTACGGAAAAGCGTATGCCAAATCGCCAAACACAACTCAGTCTAATCATCAACAATCAGCAGAATATGGCACGGCTTATGTATGTATAGTTTGAAATAAAAATATAAAAACATTTATTTCAAAAAAATATAGTCCTAATGTCAGGTGTTTAACTATTTTTTTTATTTCCAGCCCCAGGAGAAAACCTTTAGCGGCCCTGCAATTTTAAGGCGAAAGAAAATGCAATCCAGTGGAATACAACCTCCTATGCCAAGACCTCACAGCGCCGATTTCTTGGAATACGAATCCAAGAATGAAATGTTGAATAAAACGATGCCAACTCGGACTACGGCCGACCCGCCCAAGCAACCGCAACGACCTAAATCTAGTCTCGATATAAACTCGTACTACGACCCTAGTTCAGATAGATATTATTCCGAAGAGAGCTATGCAGAGAAAATGCGACAGTCCGCGCAGTATTTGCAAGCAGGAATGGCGCCAAGAAATATACAAATACCATTAGCGAAGTATGCAAGCGGGTTAGCCGAAAAGCAATTAAGCTCAGCATATTCACAGATCACTAATAACAATTACGAGCCGGAGTTTAGTGCTAACAAGGTTCCTCGCGAAAACGCTAGTTTCAGTGCAAAGTATGGAGATCTAGAAGGGCTAAATTCAAATTGGACTTTGAAAGAGAAAAATCTTGAAAACCAGAAGGAATATTTGTACAGAAGTGGAAGTGTTATGAGCGATGGTTCCAATGTTAGCGCGTATACTAAGGATATGAATCGGTTTGAACAATCAGCGGACAGTTTTATGCGTTCGGCTAGTGCACGGCTACCATCATCTGGTAATGAAAAAGAGGGCGAAAAGAAAGTTCAACAGGTAAATGATTATCCCGTAAGTGATACACATTTTATCATTATTAAGTCTACTTGTCAATTATTGGATTGAAAATAATAAAGGTTTGTTTTCAGAGAGAAGAATCAATGAAACGTTTGCTGGAGTGGAAGCAAAGAATGCTTCAGTCTCCTTTGACGAGAAAGAGCACACCAGCTACGATATCGTTGGCTCGATCTCTAAATCAAAGTCGGCAGTCCTTGAGATCGGATCAGTACAAGTCTAAAACGTATACAAATGCTTCATATAACAGTTACTCTTCGGACGATGAAGGTATGTTTGACCTAAATATGTTTCTCTTGAAATCATTGTAAAGTTTCATAGCATGAATAAAATATCGAGGATCAATAGAAATCTGAGAAAGATAAAAGAAAATTCAAGCATGATAAGATTTATATGCATGAAATATTTTATGTTTATAATTTTTTATTATATTATCCCAAAAAAAGAGAACCACATTTTTAGAGATTGTAATTTTGTTAGGTATAGATAAATATACGTATAGGATGTATTTTTTATGTTTTATATCGAGACCCTTAGTAAACTTTTTCTAATCAAAATTACCACATTTTGTTTAATTATATTAAATAAGTTTATATGTTTATTTTCATAACATTATTGTATTGATATTATCCCAAATAGAGTTTATAAGTCATGATATCTAACAAGTATTTACACTCCATTAAAATGAGTAATAATACTTTAACTATATATTTTATTTTTTCATTTATAATATTTTTAATATACCTGTCTCCATAAATACGTCCTGCAGTAGCAATATAATGACTTCGCTTTGCGGAAAGGTGCCTTCCTGCCTGCGGGGACATTGTGCCACTAACAGAATATTATATTGGTATAATAAGGTGGTGGGTTACGATAACGATTTTTGCTGGTAATAAGTAGTTTGCACTTTCTAACACTGAAGCCGAACATAAGTACTAACCAATTAAAATGTGTCTACGAATAAACCAACCAAAATTCCTCTATCAAATAATCACAAGCAAGCATAGTAATTTCGGTTTCACTTTTGCACCTCAGAGGAAACGTCGGGCACTGAACTGCAAAACCCAAGAGATATGCAGGCAGGAAGGTCCCATAGAGTGAATTTAACAAGTCCTATCATAATGTCACCTATACCCCCGCACGCACCTTGTATTGATAAGATAGATAATCGTGAAGAAAACGATGTAAATAACACTGAAAATAAAGAAAAAAGTGAAAACACTTACGAAAATTTACTTTGTACTGTATCCGTGCCAAAGATAGAACATGAGCATGAAGAGTCTATTTATGAAGAACATACATTAGAAAATAGAGACAGTGAAAATAGGTTTGAACCTGTAGCTGACCCTAGTGGGTATGAGACTCATGAAAGCGAAGCTGAATCTGAAACCCAGATGGAGTATACAGATAATGATTTAGATGAAGTTTTATCAGAATCAGATGCTGAGGCAACAACCGCACAAGGCAAAGATAATACTGATAATGTAGAAGAGCCAAAGACTAGTTCAACTGAAGACGACAATAAAGCCGAAACACCTCCAGCCAAAACTGCATGTGAAGATCACTATTTACCAATGAGCCCTCGAAAAGCTTCTGCAGTAGAGTTGGCTCACCAAATGATTCTTGAGAATCTTAGTGTATTTGATGCGACTCTACCATCAGGTTGTGATGATAACCCATACGTTGAAATGAATTTGGGCAACGAAGAAGAAGATATGCAAACATATGAAATAGTTTGTGTTAATGGAGGTAAAATAGAACCAGTGTATATGGAATTAAATAACGTGACAAGTGAAGACAGCAAGAAATCGTCTTTAAATAATTTTGCCACTGACACTGCATCCAATTTTGCAGACACCAAAGAACACACATTAAAGAGAGCTTCAAAAACAGAAAAAGTAAACAAAGAAAAATCTGACTGTTCTGATGCAGATGACGAAGCATCTAAGGACATTTCACTTGATACACCGTTTAGTAGATTCAGTATATCGGATACATTCAGACCGGCGTCGTACTATTTAGGTGGCAGTAGAAGTGTTCTAAATAGACAAAATAGTTCTGATAGTGAAATCCTTCCTCCGCCACCTATTCCAACTTCTCCACCACCTGCTGAAAAATTATCAGATGATGCGCTTTCAAAATACATATTGGATAAGTTAGATAAATCAGACATATCGAATGATAACTCAATTCTCAAAATGTTAACTACCGAAAATCAAAAAATGAACACAGTAAAAAGAAAAACCACATCTCTTATGATTTATGGAAGCCGAACATCTATACACGACACGCTTACTAGGGGAGAAAAGATCCGTAATAGCAGAGCAAGTTTGACTAATGATAGAAATAGAGTTAGTGAATCAAGTCCAAAATTATTAAGTAATTCAATACTGGAACACTATAACTCAAGCAGTATTGAAACTGACTCATTGAGAAGTTATAATGCTGATAAAGCATCTTCTCGTTTGTCTTTAGAATCAGATGTAAGCAGTAAGTTTGAAATAGCTCCATCAAATCTATCATCAGAGGTCAATAGTTTAAATGGAAGTGAAGTGGCAATTGATATTGATCTAAGACATCCATTTAACTACCGTGATCCAGAGATGATGCTCAAGAGAAGACCACTTTCAGATGATTCTTTGTTTGAACTTGCATCAGCCGAAATGCCTACACATAATGACACGAATACTAATGTTGACTTAGATAGATATTTAGATAATCTTCAACCTGGAACTAGTGAGGCGAGTAATATTAGTCAAGACAATTCTTTATTTAATGTTTCTGCTTGTGAAGTTAATAATTCATCTAAAGATAACCTATTCCGAGCAGCTCATCTTCACGCAGCTCCTTCACACATGAGGTGTTCAAGTACTCCAGTGAGCCATGCAAGTAAATTAGACATACCAAGTCGACATTCTATAGGAGCGCAGTATAGAAAATTGACAGAGCAAATACCGGGCTGTATTGGATCACAAAGTTCTTGTAGTTCAACAGGCTTGCCAAAGTCACCTATGTCGTATTACTGTAAAAGTTTTGACGAGGAAACCATGCTGAGTAAAAATTTAAACAATGATATCTTGGCTGATAAAATAAAAGAGTTTGAAAATGAAAAATTAACACTCAAAGCCGGCAATGAAACAAATACTTCTTCTACAACCACAGGCTTTCATAGCAGGGAAAGTTCTACGGAGCATAGTGCACCTTATTATTATTCGGATCTGTCCTCCCAAGAGCACATCAATGTATTGCCTACGTCTCACTACCTGAAGAATACAAATCTTCATCGCAAATTGAATAATCAAAGACGTAGAGGACCATTACACAAGAAAAATGAAATATCTCACATCCACAACCCTATTCGCAATAATCAAGTGCTATTATCGGATCGCTCCTTCGAACTAGCCGCTTCAGCGCGAAGTGTATCTGTAGAATTTTTAAGTGCAGCGGATAAAGATCCAGAAATTGACATGAAAAACATATACGAATCGACCGGAGGTAGAAGTTCAAAAATTCCTGAATCAATGAGTTTAATTTCAGGCCTAGGTTGTAAAAAAAATTCAGGAATCGGTAGTACCGCTGAATCTTCTTCACCAGATTCTACTGTTATAAATCGCAGTAGCCTCAACGCAAGCTCTTCACTCAAAATGTCTACTGCTAGTATGTCATCGCATTGTAGCGGCAACTCTTCGAATACTGTTTATTACGACGCAGAAGCTGAGGCCGGTGCATATGAAAATGTATTGTGCCAGGGAGAAAAACATTGGGATGAAGATTCTTTATGGAGGGACAACTTAAGAAGAGTATCACACAGACACGCTAGGTCAATGGATGATCTGGATGATTGTAGACACGCGCCATCGGAACCATCTATGAGTCGCGCCAGTATTGACGCGTGTGGAATGAACAGTATTAAAAGAGTCAAGAAGGAATCTAAAAATAAACCTTGTAGAAATGTAACGTATGTTAATTGTGACATTCAAAACCAAGTTTTACGCCGGCGAGAAAATAGCTCTAGTTTTCATAATATTTATTTAGAAGAAGAAGAGAAAGCCGATGATAATGATGTTTACGTAAGCCTTGCGGAAAACGCCGAGACATCATTGGAACAGTCAGATGAGGGTGTTTATGAGCAATTAACTGTAGATAATATAAGTCATTCTCTAGTCAGTGTAAGAGCGGAGAGAAAACGTAACTCTCAAGAAAGAAACAAGAAGAGATTTGAAATAGATAGGGAAAAGCTAAGGCAGTGGGATTTAATGTCAAGTGGTCTTATGAAAAGTGGGGTAGGGAGCGTGCGGGGTGCGGGTGCCGGTGTGGGCGTGGGCGATGCTCTCAGTAACATGGACAACGGGATTGACAGTGCAAGCAATGAAGGTATCCTCTAACATTCTCGTCCTGTAAGGTACACTATGTAAGTTCTATTTCTATTACAATATTCAGCAAAGCAAAGTCATTCTATTGTGTAAATAGTCATCAGAGTATGATCAAAGAATGTTTTGGTTCTATGTAGGGTTTAAACACGATAAGGTGTACCTTTGCAAGCATGTTTTATTTAACCTGCATTGTATGTAAATATTAAATGAACATCTACTAATCGCACCGAATCACACTTTATCATGTTTATACCATATTCAATGAAATTCAATACATAAACATACCTTTGGATTTTTAAAATGTGTTGCATAGGCTTAACTTTGACTCTCATTTTTTAGCTTCTATGACAATGGCAGGCACAAATATGGATCCAGGCTCAAATAATAATACAGTAAATCAGCAAACATTGTCAAAGAAAGCATTTCTCGGAAGTAACACATCAATAGGAAGGACTAATAGAGACACCAATATACCAGTACGTGCTGTGAGCCCCAGAGTGAGATGGGTGGAGGAAAAACCAATCAATGACACTTATGGGTCACAACAGATGTCTAATTCACAACAAAATGTAAGTGTCCTAATAGGTCAAAAAAGATGTTTAAGCCTTTAATCCAATTAAGCCATGTCAGACACCTATGGCGGCTTATGCCACCATAGTTGTTAGCCCACACCAAAGTAATGTATTTTAATATTAATTGTATTTTTCAGTTACATACATTAACGGCTACTGAGGACTCTTGGGCAACTGCTCGATCCCCATCTAGAGCTTCACAGCAGCCTATACGAGCTGTTAGTCCCAGAGTTCGACGGAATACTGAAAATGATGACTTGGTAAGAAAATGACGAATTTTAAAATGTGATGTTACTCGTAATATTGTTTGTTTATTGTTTATTTTAGTTTCATTTTGTATGTATATGTTTGCTTTATCATTTGTGTTGCGTTCATTTCTGTTACCATTAGCAAAGGGAGGGTCGTCGTCAAGGTGATCAGTTGAGCGAAGTCCCCACAGCTGGGGAGCTTTTGGGTCGGACTCATGAAGAGCTGGTGCTTCTTCTCATCCAGTTGAGACGACGTCATGCAGCAACCCATCGCGCTATTGAACAATGCCGTGCTCAGATCAGTAGCATAGAGGTGTTTTATTATTTTGTTTTTATGTTTCCTTATTTTGGTTTTATCATTTTTTGTCTCTATGTTTGTTAGTGTATTCTTTATGTATCATGCATTAGAATCCCTTTCTTTACTATCATTATAAAAATAGAAATCAATGACTTTCGCAGTTGAAATTACCTATGCAATATCACCGAATTTGAACCATGTTAATTTAAAAATTACAGGACAGCCTCAGCTCTCTCAAAGCAATGGAAAGAGAAGAGAACTTGCAACGCTTGGAACAACTGCGTATGCAGCTAATGGAACTGGAGCACCAATATGAGAAGAGTAAACCACTGGTTCAACTGGTGGACAACATGGTGAAGCTAGGATCGCTGTACAATCGGCCTGGTTCAACTGTAGAAAGGCTGGAGAGGAACCAGAGACTTCGGCAGAAGGTCCTAGCTGAACATGCTTTGGAACAACAACGGTAAGTTATTCTAGAACTTAACCCGGTTCACAGAACACACCACATGCTACCAAACTACATAGTTACCTAATTAAAAACCAAGTCTTATCTGTTCATTACGTAGTGGTTTTGAAAGACAATACTTTTTGCAACCAACTGTATTTCAAGTGTTGCTAACGATTTTTTTTAAATGATAGGTGGTTGGAAAGTGCTGCTGCAGGGAAGCCTTTGGAGACTGAAGCAGCAAGGGCAAGAGTGGCAGAATTGTGGGCTTTGGAGCAAGAGCTAGCAGACGAGGCGGCCATTCTGCAAGGCTTGAAGACTGATAAGGACGCTATAGAATCCTTGCTGACTGGTAAGTGAGATTTAATACACAAAAATCTTTAAACTTTAAAAGGTTAAAAGAGCCATCCATAAATAGTTTTTAAGGTTCTTTAAAAAGATGAATTGCGCTAATATTGGATGTTGTTTCATACTGCCCAAACGACTGACTTCTTTGACTGTTTAGCAAAATATATTTTTCTAATGTTGTACTTGTATTTGATAATAATTATAATCCTTGTAATTGGCACTTGCAAGAAAACTCTAATTAAGCTTTCTCGTCTGGCCTTTAGTAACTGGCTGTCCGTTATGTTGTACAAAATTAATATCCAGATAGCAACTCAAATTCCGAGTAACCTCTTTGGCAGTAGTTCAAAGCAATGTCGATTAGGTATGTGTATTTATAAGGGTTGTGTAATTGCTGTTACGAGGTGAGAGAAAAACAATATGGTTCAATTACGAGTATGTTGCTCATAAAACAGATATTTAATTGATTTACATTACGATCACTGTTAGAATTAGAAGTATTGATTTACTCTTCTGAACACCTGTATGTACTCGTACTTAGTCGTTTTATTGTTTGCCAACCTGTTCTCTTACCTCAATTTAAACAAATAAATTATACCTAACACTAAGAGTAGGCGCACACCGTTGATTTTTGGTTGGCTGATAGTTGTGCCCGATTTTAAATTGTATGAAGAATCGGCCAAATCGATTCGGCGTAGTGTGCGCACTCCCATACATGCCCATACTGATCAACTGCCCGACTAAACTATCGGCCGACGAAAAATCAACGGTGTGCGCCTACTCTAATACGAATCTTCTATCATGCGTATTCTATCGTTTGTTTATGAAGTAAAAACTGAGTGATTTTTGACCGCACTGTTTGGCGGGGCTAGATTGGTCATCATGGTTTTGATAGAGTTGCTAAAACATAAGGACATCTACTCGTAGATCCTTATCAAGATTTTATACGAATCTCTTTTGTTCTTCCAGGTGTTCGCGGCAAGCTAGACAGTGTGCCTCGAGGAGACTTACCACCCCGCGTGGTCAACCAACCACCGCCTCAGGCCCCTGGTCTCGAGGCAGAACTGGCCAGAGTGCACGCTATGCTGGCACACAATTCTAAGGTTTATAAGGTTTTCGTCTATACATGCACTTTTATTATTTTTATTTTATCTAATTTATACTTTGCAGCACCGTCTTTTAGGTGTATATTGGTAAAGCATGTAAAATTGCTGTAGACGTGACAAGCATGGTATTTACTTTATGGTGAGGGTGAAGTATTGATGTATAAATGTGTACCGTAAATACTAGAACTTATGTTTTTGTTTTTTAATAGCATGAATCTACGGTTACGATGCACGCAATTTCTTCATCATCGTAATATTACCTACCTGTACCCAATGTATGTTGTGTAGTCTTTGCTGTAACTGTAACTATGCTTGATGAAGATTTAGAAGTTCATGACTGTTACGTCACAAAAGATATTGGAATGCAGCATTTGGAAGAAAACAATGACATGTAGCATTGATACAGTTACTATAGTCCATGGTGCAATGTTTAGATCCAGTGCTTTGAGAATACTCTCTCGATTCAGACGTTCGGGGTTCAGTTCCCAGATATAGATACAAACAAAATCCGATGGCAGAATAAGTTTGACTGTACTTTAATCTCAATCTAAAATTCTGATGACATCAAGTTTTAAAGATTAATACAATTTAAATCCAAACGATAGAAGTTCTTAATTTTCCTTTTCTTGTACAGAAACTCGAGCAGACCGTGGCAGACAACGCCCGCTTGGAGCGGGAATTGCAGCAGCTACGTCGTGCTTTGCAGGCCAGGCGTGCTGCGGTCCCAGCTCATCCGACTGCTATGCTTGAAGATGGTAAGTCAATTCCAACCCCCGACATTCCTAGTCATTATTTCAGCCTGTGGTAGTCCGTTGCTGGAAGTAATCTTCTACCAAGAACGCCACAAAGCACGATCTCCTCTTCATATTCATAGAATTCTAGAAGTCTCAAATTGATGATGGAGCATCTAACTGGATTCAAAAACTTTCTGAGAACAGCCCGTTTTACGACGAACTCTTTGTTTGTATGTCGAATAAGGAAGAGCCTTTTTAGAGCTGATTCGATTTAGTGACCATTTTTGATCTAGTTTTTCTGTCTCAATAATTTTCTAAAGTCTGATATCCCAACTAATATTATAAATGCGAAAGTAACTCTGTCTGTCTGTCTGTCTGTTACCTACGCTTTCCCGCTTAAACCTCGCAACCGATTTTGATGAAATTTGGCATAGAGATAGTTTGAGTCCCGGGAAAGAACATAGGATAGTTTTTGAAACAGGGACGCGCGCGATAAAGTTTTTCTGTGACAGACAAAATTCCACGCGGGCGAAGCCGCGGGCAGAAAGCTAGTATATAATAATGTTTGTTTATTTACAGAGGTGTCCCGCGTACAACAGCTGGTGTCGGCTCTACAGCGGCAGCGACAAGAGCTCAGCCGCGCCGTGCGCCACCTCACGCAGCAGTCACACGCGCTGCAGACCACGCACGACTCCATGCCTGGTCAGTATACCTACGTCATACGAGATGTAACACCATGAGTCAATATACCGGATTTACATCGGAGGACGATCCACCGCGGTCCGCTCGCACGGGTTACGTCGTCTACAGGATCGTGCGTCTAACTTTCTTGCACGATTGGAGCGAAGTGGATCATCCATTGTGGACCCAGATATTGATCCAGCTTACTTACATAATTTAAAATCGGCCCTTTATGATACGAGTAATATTCGACTATGATTATGTCTCTCATCTTTACTGCTGGTCCATCGATTTTGTTTTCCGATAGTTCGATACGTTACATTAAGAGGTGAGTATGTGGTGATCATAAAGTTATTAGGCTGTGCCTACGTCACAAACAACGTTTATGATTTCAAATATTATGAACACAACAAACTAAAATATGGATCTTATTTTTTAGGTAAACGCCGCCCCCAGTCCTCTTGGCAAGAGACGAACCTCGACACTGGCCATACCATCGACCACGGCCAGTCGGACTATGACTACGAGATGACGGGGCCTCTATTACCACCAGGCCACTATGACCACAACATGGAGACGCCTCTGTATGTGGACACGAGGGCCGGTGGCGGTGACGTCACCTCCCCGCTGAATAGCGAGGATATGCAGCATGGTGGATTTGGTAAGTAACCGTGTCGTAAACATTTTAAATACCAACTTCGCCGCATTTCTCTTGGACACAGGTACACCAAAGAGGCCAAATACCGTTGTGTATGAGATACCGGCACAACTTATTGCCAGTACTTTTAACTTGATGTCACGATCACGGAGTGTCACGGAGAACTCACTTAATAGGGATCCCTCCCTGTATTATGTATGAACTATAAGAAAATGCTGATTCTATTCTCCTCTTTTTTTAGGAAACCTGTCCAACGTAGAGAAGCAAGAGATCAAAACGGTCCGCATAGTAAAGAGGGAGAGCGAACGTCGCCAGAGGGACAGGGAGCGGTCTCTTCAACCGATGTCTGACTGGCCGAACCACAACATCACCGCCAACCTCGACCAGTTCATCGAAGAAGAGCTAGTCACATCCTTGAACTACGCCAGAACATCTTCCGTTCCGATGAACGATTACAACAAACTCGAGGATTACTGCAACACGCAAAGGGTTCAGCAAGAACCACCGAACTACCTCCGTCTGAACGACAGAAATATGGAGCTCAGTCCCAAATACCCCTCAAGTCCTTCTCTCTCCAATTACGACTATTCCCGAGACATGTCGTCTTTAAGCAGTAGTTACCAGAAGAGTTACGATAGATCTCTCTACGATAGGACAGTGTCTTTGTCCACCCAGTACCTGAATAGCCCGACGGATAGCTCGAGGACTTTGACTAACGACCCGATGTCTAAGACCAGTAGTATAGTCAGCCTGACGAGGTCTCATATGGAGCTGTCGCCGATCTTCAAGAGTGAGGCGGCGAAGCAGATAATAACGGAGATGTCAGGGGAGCCGAAGACCGGGTCGCTGCATCGGAGGCAGGTGCCCAAGGAGAAGAGGCGCCATTACACCGCGCCTCACCATCTGAGCGCGAAGACTCTGAACGAGCTGCCGAAAGATGCATACAATCAAGACGTGAGTATTTTTTCAGTAGTGTAATGATTGGATTTTCTTATTTTCTTCTTTTTTCGGTCTTTTTAAACTTAAAAATTTCAATATCTACATTATTAAATTTGTCTAGTTTACTGTGAATCATGACTTATAAAATATTAAATTGGCTTTGTGTTCCCTCAAATGATAATCGTCCGTTTCTTAATACGTCGTATTAAGAAACGGTACCTACTCAAGCACTATAAAATTACACTCAGGAATAGATTCAAGCCTGCGATTGGTCAGAATATTAAAAGACACAGTTTTAAGTATCGATTCATAAATGAATTGTTGCAAAGCATACTCATTATTGAAATTCTCATAGAAAATGGGCCGTTCCCTCGACGACGCGGACATGGAGCGCGCGCTGCGCACTGCGCCCGCGCCCGACGTGGTCCGCTCGGCGTTGCCAGCGCAGGCCACTCGCCTCGCAGACTCCACCATCGACCAGCTGCTGGCCGCGCCGCAGAAGATACTCATCCCGGAGCGGTACATCCCCGAGAAGGTAACTAACCACTAGCGGCCGCCCGCGACTTCGTACCTACGGGTGGATCCCGTTTTACCCCCTTAGAGGTTGAATTTTGAAAAGCCCCGCCTTAATGAGCACCTACGTTCTAAAATATACCCCCACGCAAAATTTTAGACTCCTAGCACTTGTAGTTTCTGAGATTTCGTGATGAGTGAGTGAGTCAGTCAGTGACCTTTCGCTTTTATAGATATAGATTGTAGTCACATTCATCGATTAGTAATCCCGGAGAAGGTAACTTGACACACTTCCTCATCATCAGGTCATTTGCAAGCTGGAGCATGACTTTCTTACACTGGTGACAAGACGTCCGCCTTTAACGAAATCCTCGATAAGAAAGACAGTGATCATATTCTATTCTGCAAGTACTAATACGGTTCAACTTAATTATCATCATCATCTCAGTTATAGGACATAGCCTAGTCGCGTGTATTTCAAATCGCAAATAGTAAATAATATACCTAACATTACCTTTAACAGCCTCCAGAACTGTCTCCCGAAGAACAGCAGAAGCGTCAAGAAAAAGTGGAATCCATCAAGAAGATGCTCACGAGTTCCTCAGCTGATCCGAGCAAGGTAAAATTAATTTGCATGAAAAATAAATAACTAACTTAACCCTTAACTTAATCTCTTGTAACATTTCAAACCTTACAGAAGGAAAAATTATCTCCAAACGATTTTTTACATTAATTTTATTAAACGCCCATTGCGAATCAAGAATTGATTTATTAGATTAATGTAATATTATAGGTATTACGTAATTCATATTTCAAACGATCAAAAGGCATGCCATCATTTTTACTGGAAGTTTTTAAAAATTCTTACTATTTCATCACTACACTATGAAAATTATAAAACATTTTTTTTGACGTTGCTTTTCCATTGTTGAATAACATTAACATTATTTCTGTTATACTATCTGATAAGTGTACTTGCTCTGAAGTCCGTATCACGATATTACACTAAAAACTCTTTCCTATTTCAACCACAGATTATATTTTTTGATCTTTGATTGGTTAATTTCCTTTAGACAAATCACAGTCTTCATTCTATTATTACGACTATTAATTATTTCATCTTAAATCTAATCAATAAATTAGTCTATGCACTTCTCCGCTCGCTCGCTTTCGTTGTTGTCTTGAATGACTTTATCTGCATGATCATTCTCTCTTTAATATTTCTATCTTTACCTCTACTTTCTTCAGTTATCATCATTAATTTATTTAAAAATTTGTAAATTATGTGTGACCGAAAGTACAAAATCATCTCTTGACATTCATAAATATTTCACTTGAAAAACCATTAACATTGAACAAAAAAACCAAACTTTCGGTTGGACTTATTGTCATTTGATTATGAGTTTGTAGACAGAATTATCATTTCATTTATCAAAAGCATTATATCAAATACCATCTTCCATTAAATATTCTTCATGTTTATAAAGTGTTTCTGTTACCTAGTTGTTATTGTTAGAATTTATACTTTTGATAGAATGAATTTTTGATCCTAAAACTGTACAACGAAGTTCAAAATATAGTGTTAACTATAACACTCACATCCTTACCAAAATCTTACCTTAAATTCTGTGTACAAGCTCAGAGCTTCGATAGCCGCTTGAATGTTGGCTGTACATACGTTACAAGTATGCTTATGACGCTAGAGCCCGGACTGCGAAGAGAAGCGGCAGCGGGAGCACTTGCTCCAAATGAACCAGATTCTCGCCAAGCAGGTCACGGAAATGAGCAAGATCATCGCAGGTAAGCAAACGAAGAATTTCCAATTTTAAAGCTACGAATCTGAGTTTAATTTCGATTGTACGCTGATTTATCTAACTGGAACAACGTGACTGAAATTTCAAAAGCACAAAATATTAGAGTAATTAATAATTATTGATGCAAATACAAATAACCAAATAAGACGCTCTTAAAGGAAATCGGCCTTTGAAATTTATTTATAGTATGAGTAATTCAATGCATAAATTGAAAAGCTTTAAACAAACTTTGCTATTTCCAGACCTCATTCAATTTGATATCATTGGTTCAGCTGTTTATTTGATGAATGATTAATTACCCTGGGCCGAAGCAACAATTAATGGACTTTCCCAAACATCAATTAGTAAATGTTGCTTAAGTTACGGTTAAATCAATCAGCGGATGCTAAATATCTTGTAATTTCACGTATTTTGCCAGATCTTGCGATTATTCTATTAAGTAGACATAGTTCCATAATGTTGATTGCACTTTGATTTGCTACATTGAGTGTAACATCTGTTATTAGATTTGTTTTGGAATTAACTCGAGTATTTTTAACTTCACCATTTCTTTGACCATTTATCTACGTAAATTTTGCTATCACTTATATTAACTCTCATCTAAACAAGCTGACGTATTTGATGTTTAAAACACGTATTCACTTTTGTTGATGTGATTTACACTTGCTTGCTCGTTAATATCTGTGAAATTTTTGGTTTTAAGAGTTGTGTAAACTCGAAACAGCTTGAATTTTATTACTCTAACAACAGATGTGAGTTTGGCGTGACTAACACCCACGTGTGTCCGCGAATCCGCATGTAACAGTCGCTTGATGTCGTTTGTCCCGTCTACAGGAACCAACACTGAGCAAGGGCCGTCCACCGCGAACAACTGACTTACCCACACGCACACATAACTATCACACTCTAAGCACATATCACACATTATCATAGACTAAGCTATCTCCCAAAGTCGATGTTGCTGCCTGGGCGGTCCTTAGAAGACTCCTGCTATCCTGTGTTGCAGCATGATAACGTTTTTTGCATTCCGTTGTGAGTAGTCTTTTGTTTTTTTCTATTCCGCATTCTCCATCGTATTTTGTTTCACGAAAATCAAGTGTTTGAGGTCAACCTTCTTTTGTTTTACCTAAGATTTGATACTTGATTTTGGTGAAGCGCTTGATTGATGTTTTTTAACCCTTAATTTTAATAGTTTGAGTGTTGTTTGAATTAAATGTTTTGTCACTAATGTTAGTCCAATGTTTTTCTGTAATATAAACATGAAAATGTTTTCCTCGAACAGTGAAAGCGTTAGAAGAGCTGCCACAAAACACTAATGATGACTTGGACGACCGGTCACCAGACGTCGAACTACCAATTTACCAACAAAGAGACAATTTCTTCACTTAGAATATACGTGATTACTCTTGAATAATAACCACACTTATATGGAAAATACTTGACAATGCATTTGTAATAATGGAAAAATATCAGAGGCAACAAGTAATTACCCAAGAAACGCCTCAAGGTACACATTATATTTATCAAATGCAGCTATATCACCTTAAAAGGACCTATTTTTATCATTAAGAGCTTTGCGTGGTCCTGGTCCTATAATGAATATTTGTACGTAACTTGATATTAGATATTCATCGACTGATGATAACTGAATTTATTCTTTGGCAATTATTAGTACCCTAACGATTTTACGTGATCTAGTGGTCACTCTTTGAATGTGTAATCAAATTCTATGGGCTTTAATATATTGTAAGCGAAAGTAGTATGTTCAATTACTAGAATAAAACTGTATTTGTAGGCTACTCAAAATGTTTATCTCAGTAGGGTACAATCTTGTAAGTAAAGGATACGGCTTTAGCGCAAAGGCCCGTATTTCAAAACGGCGCTCAAAATTGAATTCAAACTCAAGCTCATGTAGGTACATGAAATTCTGTCTGTATGTCTCATAATATTAAAATTCAAACAATCAAAGGTTTAAATCACTCATTGAGATTGAGTATAGTTTTGAGTGTCATTTCGGAACACGAATCAAATGTAACGATCTCGACTGATTTTGAAAATGATTCCCCAACTGAAACTAAGATTAATGTTCAAAATGAAACATCTTTTTCATTCACCAGATATAGTGATGTAATTTTGAATTCGAAACTAAATCGATATCGTGAGCTGGCACGAACAAATCTGAAAGTTCAATTATTTTGTTCTTCCATTAACGCTTTCTGTGACAGTGAATTGCTATAGCAGTCACAACAATTAAACTTCTATTGTGTCTGGGTTACTGTCCTTGAAAGTGTTAATCTGATTTTTTACCTTTAACACAGTTATTATTATTTAATTATGTAAACAAATCAAACTTCCTCTGAATCTTCCGCTAACAGTCGAACCAAACAATTTGTTAAATCGAATGACTGAACTTCTGATTTGCAGTATGAATCCGCAAGTTGGAATTATTTGATTTATGTAACTTTGTTGAGTTGATTATTGAACGCATTGGATTGTATTTGAATTTAAGGGTCCGCTGACCCTTAAAACTTGGTCAAAGTCGTAACATAGCAACCTTGAAGTGTCTTAATCTTTCCCCAAATAATGAAATTAGTAAATCATTATTACTTCTTTTCAAGAAAGTAACTAATTTGTATAAAAGCAAAATGAAATTCTCTGTGGAGCTGAAAAATAAATGAAAATGGTTTTTTCCCTTTTGAAATATTTAAATGAGCACAAAATTGAATTAGGACCATCTTTGGATTTAAAAAAGTATACTCAAGCTTAAAAATATGCGCTTTTGTTATAAAAGTGTGTGTATATTTTTGAGTACAAGTCCTAAAAGTCTTTCCCAGTTACTCGAATTAAGAACTTTGAAAAGTAAATTATAGGATTATGAAAATTGACTTTGTGCAGAGTGCCCGAGTGTATTTTCTTTACTTAGCTCATGTTTAGAGATATTTTAGTAAATTTTGACGTAACTTAGCTATTGTTGAAATGTTATTTGGACTGGTATGGTACTCTAGCTTTGCACATATCCTGTAACGCCATATCTATCTAATGTTAAATACTGCATAGTGACTTATCGGTTTATTTTTATAATCTTTGCTCAATTTTAAAAACATTCCCTCGAGTATTTTTTTTATTCTTTATATCTGTTTCATTACATTAAGTTTTAGGCCAGTTAAATGTTCAAAGTAGAGAAAAATGAAAGTAATTGTACTAAAAGTCTTCTATGTAAAGGGCCTTCAATTGTTACTTTAGATTTAAGTATATTTATAGAAAAATGTACTAATTAGCTCATATTTTAAGACGATGCCATGTTAATCAATTAAAACAATTATACCGTAGCTAAGCACATAATATAAAACAGAATGATTTTATTAATTAATTTTTACTTATATTAAGTTACAAAACAAATGATAATGCGTTTTAGTATTTTTCGTTTTATAATTTCTTGTGTTTTATTTGTAAATAGTTAATTAATTACAAAGATTTTTTTCATTTACGTCTTTTATTTAATAACTCCTTTTTAGAATCAAGAGCACATAGATAGTTGTCAATTGTAGACTACCTTATACATAGAATTTATTATGTATACCTTTCGTATTAAAATTGTATAACACTGTCTCTACACTAGGAAAAAATATTATGCCTAATTGATAATATAAAATACTATTATCTTGTTAAATACAATATTAAAATCTATTATTTTTTAATCAAAATCAAAACTTCTTAGAATTAAATAGCGTATGTTATTAAGTGCTTACCTTTAAAGACAGCTGAAAGTTTGTGTTAAAATGAAAAGGACTGTTTTTTTTTAAAGATTCAACATCACGATTGTCCCAAAACTTAGTAAATTGTTAAGTATCTACTCTGTTTTTTTTTGTAAATATAGCGCAACGATTATGTTAGCAACTTTTTTGTGATATTGCTATTACTAAAATCTGTGTTAGCACACTTGTATGTTACACAATACACTAAAATACATGGTGCGTAAGTAAGTATATTACATTACAATAGGTACATTACACATCCAACTACTGAAGAAGTCGGTTAAAAACATAAAAATCACAAAGTAAATTTTCATGAAAAACAATTAGGTTTTCGACGGTAAAAATACGATATTCGTTGTAAACACTTGAGTGGGTTTCTTGTTTTATTTGTAGGTACCTACATTAATAAAGTGTTATACTTACAAATAGTATATGATCATAGTCTATGATCTGAGGTTTTAAGGCATTATACTGTAATTTGAATTGACACAACTTACTAAAATAACTTACATTCTCTTATTCAATCGTCAAAATTCTCAAAGTGGTAAGGCAAAGAGGTCTCGCGGTAGGTATTGCTCATTTATAAAAGCAGGAGAACAGTGCATCATCTCAGGCAGGCTTGGAAGTATAAAATGAAGTCGCGTCAGTTGAAAGTTCTATCATCTTTAAAAAGTGTTCCTTAATTTTGAACTCAACTGTAACTTTTGTAACAATACTATAAAAAATAAGGGTCACTATATCAGTGACCCTTAATAAGCTAACTAACTCATTTGTGTAGATTATGTAGCACAAAGATTTTTACTAAATAATTAGAGGTGTTCAAAACACTAATTAAATAAGAATATAAAAAATAACTGACTACGTAATTGCTTGTTCACTGCTTTTCTTCATTAAAAAAATATAAACTGAAAATCTCAATCTCATGTGCAGTGTAGGTAAGTCCTAAATTCACAATTCAATAAAAAGCTAGATTATTTTGTAAAATAAGGTCAACAAATCAGAACTACACAACTGTGCATTTGTCAAAGTAAAATGTTTTCATAATTTGCATTGAAAAGTTATAAGGCCAAGAAAATTAATTAAAACAGTTCTAAAACTCTTAATTGAAATTAAGAAACCGATTGTTAGAAAGACGAAACACAAAATATTGACTTCGCTATACTCATGAGGGCGTTCATTAGAGTTTCGTATAACTTTTATTAGAAAAGAAACATGATATACTCTTACACACACAAATCAATCCCAACTAATATTACTTATAAATGCGAAAGTAACTCTGTCTGTCTGTCTGTCTGTTACGCTTTCCCGCTTAAACCTCGCAACCGATTTTGATGAAATTTGGCATAGAGATAGTTTGAGTCCCGGGAAAGAACATAGGATAGTTTTTATCCCGGTTTTTGAAACAGGGACGCGCGCGATAAAGTTTTTCTGTGACAGACAAAATTCCACGCGGGCGAAGCCGCGGGCGGAAAGCTAGTATGTTTATAAAAACATTTTCGTACACAGGTTTAATAGAATTAGGTAGGTACAATGAAAAGTAGGCGTCCATATACATATACCTAATCATTTAGGTACTTATTAATATTTACTTGTTTCTTAAACCATTAACTAAGTTAACTAAAAATTCAATTTTGCATTCGAATCTGCACCAATCGCGTATAGTAATTAAAGAATTCACTTTATCTATGTTTTTACGGTTTCGTATTTGATTTGAAATTTGTTTTGGTTCGTAGATTTCGAACTTACTAAACTGAGTTGTGCCTACAGGGAATATTGTCCGTACTGTTTTATATTATTAAATCCTATCCTTGTACATTTTAGTACGTATGTTGTTCACATCTGGAAATAAATGCTAAATCAAGTGTTTGTGTTTCTTTTCTTACAATACCTATCATGACTTCAAAAAGTTCAAATGAATCTCAATTTCGCACTCTACCTACACAGTCATCATCATCATCTCAGCCATAGGACGTCTACTGCTGAACATAGGCCTCCCCCGATGCTTTTCATGTTGTCCGGTTGGTAGCGGCCTGCGTCCAGCGCCTTCTACGATGTCGTCGGTCCATCTTGTGGAACCTACACAGTGTGAAAAAAATAAAAAGATTGTAGCACTGCCTACTCTACCTTCCTAACCCAGTTTATGTATTATAACGTATATTTGATTTTGTTTAGAAACTGTTCTGGCCATGGCACAAACCCTCAGTGTCTTTCACCATATAAATCTACAGTTAAGTGCTAAAAGGAGAATCAACAAAAAAAAGCAAGCTGGTAAGTTAACTGTAGGTACTTAATTTTATCGCACCTACCGCCATTGTCAGGGCCCTGTCATGACAGAGCTATCCACATGAATAAGAAACAATTGAGCTTATAAGTCGATAAGTACGACTCATAGCACGAGTGACACACACGATATTATTCAGCGACTGTCAATAAAATGGTGGTCATGCAATGTGTTGTTGTAACGGCGCCGGTTCACAGTTACTTTCGAGTATTGTTTAGAGGTAAGTAGGTACATAAAGTTAAAGAAAACTAAATAATATACAAAGTCTTAGTCTTCCAATAATAAGAGCTGAGGTATTATAGTATTCAGATCAACATCTTGGAATTTACATTGAAATAGGAATAAAAAATCTATCAAAAATCTATCATGAAAAAAATGAGTTTTTCTTATTTGATATTTCTACAGGAAAGGGTAAGAGACGTATTTTTTTTTTATGTGACAGGAGGCAAACTAGCAGACGGATCACCTGATGGAAGTGATTACCGTCGCCCATAGACACCCGCAGACCCAGGGGCGTTACAGGTGCGTTGCCGGCCTTTAAGGTGAAGATACCTACGCTCTCCTCTTGAAAGCTTGCAGGTCGTATCCGTCCGGAAACACCGCAGACGACAGTCCATTCCACAGTTTGGTTGTACGGGGCAGGAAGTTTCTAGAGAAACGTACTGTTGTAAATGTAAAGTTGTGTTACTTCAATAAAAAAAAGCACATCATGTAGCTGCCTAGCTATGATTCAGTCTATTGAATTGAAGAGATTTGTGGTCAACTAAGGAAAATAAACATTCCTTTTTACCTAGCCTCTACCTTTCCTCTTGACCTACCCAAACTACATTATGTCTTATGAACTTATGATGAATTACCTAATATGAGTAAAAAATTGAGCAGGTTTCGTTCGAACACTACGAGTATTTTCACTAAATTATGCGTCTGACTGTACCTTTGTGAAATAATACCTCCTAAACATGTTTAGTTGACTCTATAAACTGGAGATGCATTTTTTTATATCATTGTTTGTCTCCCTACTAAGTTTCCTAAATCATTTCAATAATCTTTATCTAAGATCTCAGACAATTTCAGCCTGTAAATCCATTTCCGATGTACCAAGGCTAGATACAGTTTTAATTCGGTAATTATATTCACCGCATGCCCGCAGTTTGTCTCCCGGAGGAGGCTCAAGTTCGCTGCGGTGATCTTGGCTCAACACTAACGGAAGTGTGCACGCGGTTTGAATAACAACTATAATTATTGCTTATAGATTTTGATGAAATTGGAGAATAGACTGATACACAGAATTTTAAGGGACTTGAGTCAAGTGCCCGTATCAGCATCTCAAAAATAATTACTATCAGGGTACGCAAAACTTAGATTTGAAATGTTTATTATTTAAATTACGACGAAGAACGATACAGCAAATAAAAAAAATGCACGTAAATCTTAGGACGTAGATGCTGACAGAGTCCAGGGATGAGTGGAAGTTGCTGCAATGATGTAAGAAAAGCTTTTAAATTATGAATGAGGGGAACGTAGCGTGGGCAGGCCTCCTACTAGGAGCAAGACTTTTCATTGTGGAAATCCTTAGAGTTCATTGTGGAAATGGAGGCCTTTGTCCAGCAGTGGACTTTATTTGGCTGAAACGAACGTTTCTAGTTTATCTAGTTTAGTCATGCCTAAGTAATGGGTAGAGTCTTAAAGAATAAAAATAACGCACTATAACTTGGAACCTTTTGGTCAATCTGCGCCTAAGGGTTGTTACGGTATGTAGGTATAACTTTGTTTATAACATTTTGTAATTACGAAGCTCGAAGGAGGTTTGATTGGCTCGAACCTTATATTCTCCACATATTATCATTAAAATTCACGTAGGTGTTTCTTCACATAAAAAGTTACAGCTCGTGCATTAAAAAGAATACGTACTCTTCGTATACGAGTAATACGAGTATGCTGGATTTATTTATTATTTATCCAATACAGAGTAACCGCAGCTATCACTCCGCTAATCTGAACGAGCTGCGGTTAAATCGACCCGCTTGTTTGAGCTAATTAATTAAACCTCATGTTTGTTTTTAAAACAAAAGTAAGTAGAGTGCACGGGTGAGTGGTTTAAAGGATTAGGATTAATAGTTTAGATGGTGTTTTTAAAGTACAACGTGGGTAATCCACTTTAATTTACATACATATTGTTGTATCCCACTTTTGGGACTATAGTGTGTAAAATACTAATTTTAAATTTAACTTATAAATAAGTAAAAATAGTCTATACAAATAAAGAAATTTTGACTTTGACTTTAACTTCCATTTAGGGGATCATCTTCATGTGTCCAACAGAGTAAACTCACGAAAATTACTTTGCCATTCATTGCAAAGACTAATGCCCGTTTTCACCATCAATCCCTAATTTTTAAGTGACTCATACGAAAACAAAATTCCTGTTATGTGATATCATAGGGGTCACTTAAAAATTAGGGATTGATGGTGAAAACGGTCTTAGCTCTATTGTCGCTCGATGATTGAAATTGTCTGCCTACGTAGCGTAGGTACCGTATCTACTACGAGTCAAGAAGTAAGTATTTTGGGCCCCAAAAATTATGTTAAACGATTGTGATTCAGTTACTGCGGAATGTTGATAAAAAATAAAACGAATTTGATTTCTATTTCACAAAATGAGATCATAATTGTAATTATTGCTTTATTGAGCCCGATGTTCTGACTAAATAACTTTGAGTACTTAAACCATTTTGTCATTAGGCCAATCTATCACAGGTCAATTACATTTTGAAAGTAGGTAAAGTGTCGAGAACTCATTTCAGATGCCTCTCTTGTTTACCAGACAGTTGTCAACAGCAGTATTTAGTTCATAATTACCATAACTGGGTTACGCTTCCAATCTCAAATCATTTCACAGTTCCATCTAAATAAAGTGAGTCACCTCAACAAGTCTTTGTGTCTATTGTGATCGATGAGATTTGTGCGCGTGCGCTTCAAGCGGAAACTTTGTTCTTTCTGCGCCATTTTGAGTCTTAATACCTTGAAATACGGAGTTTATAGTAAGATGACTTCTTCCTTCCGTTAGCTCGCGCCAACCGGTCTCAAATGTCAATAGATCTGGATCAATAGAATTTGAGATCAAAGACTTGCATTGCAACATTAGGATTCGGTTTGAACAATGGTGTGGAATGTGAATAATTTGATGGGTATCAATTTTATTTGACACGATTTTAATAAGGTGATGATACGTCTGCTGTGGTGAGGTGGTTTTTTAAAAGTGGTTAAGGAGTTGAATCTTTGAAAGAGAAGAAATCAACCCCAAAACATCTTAGGCAAGTTTTTAACAAGTCTACCCCAAGGGCGTCCCCATAACTGTTTCAAGTTTCAACCAGAGAAATGCGACCCCAGACCCTCTTAGGAAATCAAACCCAGTACCTTTTAGGCAGGAAGAAGTAACGAAAGTAAGAAATAAGTCTAATGCCCGTTTTCACCATCAATCCCTAATTTTTAAGTTACCCCTATGGTAACACATCATTAATTTTGTTTTCATAGGGGTCACTTAAAATTAGGGATTGATGGTGAAAACGGGCATAACTCTCCTTTAGACCACGGACAGAATAAACTTGTTTGCTTGTATGAGACGATTAATTATTATCAAAATGACGTGTTGTATTAAATATTTGACAGTTTGTATTATTCGTAAAATTCTAATTAAATGATTCATTTTATGATTAATATAACCTTAAAAAACAAATTCGTCAAATAATTGACCCACAAAAATATCAAAATAAAGTTATTCAGGTCGATGTTAAAATTTATCCCAATTCTCTTAATTCGTTTTTAACTATGTTTTAAGAATTGATTTTAATTTGATAAAACGTTTTGGTAATTTTCATAATATGTTTGTCGTTCGTTCGTTCGTTGTTTGTCGTTATGATGTCATCTTCTAATAACTAAAGGGTTACCTATCGACACTATCAGTAAAACTGTGGCAATTAAGTTACTACCAACTTAAGCCTAGTAGGTAGTAGATTAGGTTATTAATTAAACCAACTAAGTAAGTAGTTTGATAGCTATTTTTTGGAAGGATCCAATCGAGAAAGAGCGTTATTTTATTAAAATCAACAGTTGGATGAAGCGTCGTTCTTCTTAGATTGAAAAAATGCACACTACGCCTTCGTATCCAATCATGCGTATCTTAATGGCAAAATAAGGCAACATAAACCACTAATTCGTGTTACTTCCAAGACAGATCCTCGCAAAGCATGTTAACAATATACTTTGCACCATGGATGCTCTACAAAGTATGTTTGAATGTCAAGGGTTAAGGTAAACGTTTGAAATTCGGCCGCTTTTCGCCGGAGTGCGCCGGCGTGATAGGTGAAGCGCCCTCGGTTCTGACACAGCTAATAAACTACAACAGACAAAATGTACTTAGTTGTAGCAATGGTTTAAATGAGAATTCAGTAATTGGTTTGTATTGTACCATCTATGTTTTGGAATGTGACTTCTCAACTATGTAGTGTGACTTTTTCATATTGTAAGAATCATGCAGATACCTATACACATTATTTTATGGAAGACATCGTGTTTTAAAATGGCACTGAGTCCACCATGGTCCAATGTACTCGCGACGCCTCTAACCGTCAGAAATGGAAGTATATCGCCAGGAGAGCTACCCTCGGAGATAACATCACCCCACCATGTACCTCGTCAGCGCAACCACGACCACTCTGACAAGAGTGCCCGACTAAGAAGAAGAAGAAGAGTGTTTTAAAATACTTTTTTATTTTGTGAAAATACTCCTATGGAAACCCTATAATCAAATCACAGATTATGCTGCAGAACCTACCTTTACATAAACGATACCTTATGCATGTTATAGGACAAAATAGGAAATCATGCTAAAGAGAAAAAGTAGTATGGTAAACAGGGGTTCAAAGTTTCTAAAGATTATTCTCATTGTTTTTCTGCTGCCTAGATTGTTTATGGTTGCCAAATGCTCTGGGATTTTCCAAAACAATGCCCGAGTTTGTGCTTAGCCCGCATTTGGCAAGCGTGGATATCAGGTAATCCAAATTCCTATCATTGTCCAGATAGCTTGATTGATATAGATGGAGGTGTGTGCCTAGAGCCTAGGGTGCTATGCTACAGGATGATGTTCGTATCGTATCGTATCGTTTCAGCCAAATGATGTCCACTGCTGGACAAAGGCCTCCCCCAAGGTTTTCCACAATGAACGGTCCTGCGCTGCCCGCATCCAGGCTCTTCCCGCGACCTTTACCAGATCGTTGGTCCACCTAGTAGGAGGCCTGCCCACACATAGCTCGTAGAGACGATGGCCGTTGGGGCAGGAAAGTTCTCGAGTGGCGACCACGGGCTGGAAGACAGGATGATGTTATGTGTATATGTAATTAGAAAATGAAAAGAAAAAAGTAGTTGTTTAATTTCTAAAGTCTCGTAAGAATAAACAAGGTAGGTATATATTGAGGCTCTTTAGTCAACTCATCCTACTTCAAACTCATACCGTGGGATGAATTTACTCAAATTACTAAATCATTACAACTGATCCCACTTTAATTATTTGAAATTTAAGTAAGATAGAGTGCTGGTAGTATAGGTAGTAATGTTTGTAACTAGGTTTTTGTGCAGATTTTCTTTCATTCTCCATTGCTCAGAATATGAAGATTGAAGATCCCATTTTGTGTTAAGTGTGCATTCTTGGCAATTTTATTCATCGTGATAGTGATGAGTAATGTACTCCGCAGTATTTATTATACATACTTATACAAAGCATTCGAAAACATAGACCCAACCAGTTGTTATGACTAGTTTGCACACAAATTTGCATTGTGAATCCACATTAAAACAAGTTTCTAAAAATTAGAATTGAACACAGTTGACAATAATATCCTGAGTATTTTGCAAACAAAAGTCTTGTTTGCATGCCTATTGCCTAAGCTATAACTCTAGTATTAGAAAATATATTAAAGAAAGACTTGTTTAGCCTAGCGCAGACCACCGACTTCTAGTTGGCCGATAGTTGGACCCGATTTTAATTTGTATGAAGAATCGGCCGATACCAAATCGGTGTAATGTACTTTCATACATCTTCATACTGATTAACAGCCCGACCCAACTATAAACCAATTAAAAGTTGGTGGTCTGCGCCAAGGCGGACTTTTGTGTTTGTAGCAAGTCACAATTTTGCTAAAAAACACCTTGTATAATACCAGCCCATATGAAATGGTAAGTTATAATAATAATAAATTGGAAAGAGGTGCAGTAGAGAAAACAGAATGTGAACAATAATGAGCTAATATTACAACGATAGATCTGACAGTTTTGGGTTAGTCCCAACCACCCCGGTGATAAAAAAAGGAGGAGGTTATTTTACTGGCAAGATAATTAAAATAATATTTGTATTAAGTATCTTTATCAAATTGATGACAAAAACATGATGTATGAGATGATTATAATACATCGCTTAGCTGGTCATGGGACTCGTTTTTTGCTATTCGCGATTTCTCTGATATCTCCAAGAGTAGGTGAACATCGAAAGTCAGACTGGCCCTAGTATATATTTGTTTATCAACAACTTACTTGACTCATGTTGCTAATAGGAGAACTAGCAACTTTTCAAAGAGGGTTACGATTATGTAAAATAGTCATATATATTTTCTGCAAATAGGCTTTTTTTATAAAGGCGCTTTTACAGGTCCCAGTAAGTATTATTTGAACCCTGCCAATGCTACTTACCAGTGCTGAGAACCAGCAGCGCAAGAAACCAGTTATCATAAGACTCAAGATTGATGGATTGAAATCTAGTATTTTTCGTTTTCCTGAAGTTCGAAGAATTGATTTCATCAAAATCATTTAAAAAGTTTTTACGAGAAGTAACAAACATCCATCTGGTGGATACTTATTTAGGACTTTACTTTATGTGTTATAAATTACAGCTACTTTTCGAACTACCATTTCGGTACTTCCTACAAAGTATCCAGTAACGGTCGATCCTAAAAATATCTTTTACCGATATTTAATATTTTTATCTGCGGTCTTTAAACCTGGTCCTTAAAACAGGATTGCTGGCACTAAAAGCGATGTTCGTATAAAATTTAACAAGCCTCTTAAGGATTTTCAATTACCCGAATTCTGACATCGGGTCAGGCCGTAAGGAGATTAAAATGGATCGCAAGACATTCGCTATCGCAACGGGATAATTTTAACGCACTGATAAATTAAAGCCATGTTTTGGATACATTACTTGTTTTCGTAAAGTTTTTAACATTACATAAAAACAAATGAAACACGGTAGTAAGAATGAGGTAGGCATTTAATCTCTTCATTTTTTTTACTATTGTAAAGTTTAGAAAAGTGTTCATCGACATCAAGTGTGAAAATGAAGCTTATAAAATAGACTGAACTTTTATAGGAAGCAGTTTGAATTATTTTTAATTTTTGTTTTATCATTTTTTACAGCAGTTAGGTATATGATGAGTTATGATCATCATTATCCTTCTACCCACAGGGCGGTGGAGTTAATAAACTGTCAAATAGAGGCGATTCTATTTGCTCACAACATCTGGGCTTTTTAATAATTTATTAAAGGTTTTTAAATATTTTTAAAATAACTTGAAAAATATTTATATCGAGAGGCGACTCTTAAAGCCAGAATTTTTTTCATAATTTATTATAGGTTAGTTGCAGTTTAGTGCCGACATTACATTTCCATGGCTTATTACTTTTTTGTATGAATTAGGGAAACACCATATTTTATTGTGTTGCTTGGGCAGAACGTTGATTTTTATTTTAACTCCGAAAAAAGTCTTGACTTTTTATCGTAATTAATCGATACACATTACATTTGCGATTGGATAATGAGTGCCCAAGTGATATCTGGCGGTAATTTGGGCCGGATCCCTGCATACTGGTTTCCGGACCGTTGGTCGACCCGCTCCCATTGTTTGATACATTGCACTTTTCGTTTGTCTGATTGTGCACCATCATCGATCATGTACAGGCTGATGATTTTTTGTGATAGCTTAATATGATAAAGGCAATCTATTAATTAAATTACCTATATTTCCATACTAAAACTCAGAAAAATATCGTTTGAACAGATCAAGGAAATAGGCATAGACAGCAATCAGGCTATATTTTTGCCGTCGCAAAGCCGTCAATATAATTAGACAAGATGCCACAGTGTGCCGCTGTCTGTGGGTCTCGGGAGCATCAGCTGGGGCTTGCTTATGCGCTATACTTAGTAGACTTATTTTACAGCAAAGAACTTCAACTATCGTGCGTAACACAGATTACCACATTGATAATTATTTATAACAATAGATATGCAACAAACGTTATTATTGTAATAAGTAGGTAAATCATTGTAATCATTGCAGGACTTGATGTATTGCAGTAAAATTTTACAATTTAAATCAAGTATTCTGTTCAACGTAACAGAAGGTAGGTACTTTATTCCTAAGTGTTGGTAGTAGGGTGATTTAGGCTGTTGTTAGTTGTCATCAAAAAGTGCAATTAAAAATAGAATTTTCAGTATTTAAAAAATAGTATTCCATTCAATCAAAGAAAAAATAGCTTGAATATGATCCAATATTGTAAAGGAAAAAGTATTCAGTAACCCTACCAATTTGTATTCCACACAGCATGGGCGTAAAAAATCAAAGATAAATCACAAACAGGGAAAACGAAGCACCCTGTGCGTACCGGCGCGCGCGCATATAACGCGGTGCAACGGCGCCGGCGCACCAATCGCACGCAGCTACCCGCGCCAGACACGTGAGTACACATTTTTTTTGTATGCACGCGACTTTTGCCGGTTGACAGTGTTTGAAAATAAAGGTTTAAAAAAACAAGTGACATTTCTGATGAAAAAACGGTGATAGCAAAAATTAAAAGTAAAAAAATAATTGTCTTAATGTGAACTTGTAGCAATTGTGAATTTCAGTGACTTTCTAATTTTATAATTAATTTTGTGAAAATTATTTCGTAGCTCAACAAAGTTTTGGCTAATATTTTCAATAATTGACAAAATGTGTTATGTGATTTTCACGTCAAATTAACTGGTCATTCAGGTAATTTTAAGAAATTTTTTACAAGCAAGTCAATTTAAAATACTTAAAATTAAAATTCTAGACTTAAATTTTAATGTGTTATAAAATTTATTGATAGATCTAGTGTTGTCGTAAGGCCTAATTCACACGAGAGCTTTTTTAACGTCAGTTAAAAAAGCGTTCAAATAGAACATATGCATACCCAAGTACGTGTTCACACGTCGGCGCTTTTAAAACGCGACGCTTTTTTATCGAGCAGTGTTGCATTTTCAACGCAGAGCGTTGGGAATAGGCTTGGGTATGCATATTATGTTCTATTTGAATGCTTTTTTAACGGACGTTAAAAAAGCTCTCGTGTGAATTAGGCCTAAAGGAATGTTTTCTGTTAATTATTATAAAATAAAATAAATAATAATCAATCGTCATTAGAAATTAAAGAGTTGCTCCTCGCACATAAACAATAATCTATATATATAAAAGAAAGTCGTGTTAGTTACTTCGCTTATAACTCAAGAACGGCTGAACTGATTTAGCTGAAAATTGTCAGGGAGGTAGTTTAGAGCCAGGAGAAGGACATAGGATACTTTTTTTTCCCGTTCGAAACAAAAAAAAAGTCTGCTTATTTATTGCCATTAAGGCGGAACAAAGTTCGCCGGGTCAGCTAGTAAGAAATAAAATAAACGTTAGTGTTCGGCTACATAATAATTGTAATTATGCGATGTACTAATTTATTTATTGCGTTAATTAACAACATTTGTTTTAATAACTAACGATAAATTGTTTATAAAACAACGCTTTACAACGTACACACGAGTCGTAAAATTTGTAGTTTTATATTCTTACCGTTGAAAAAAACTACTTGTGTTTCAATTGGTTACAGGGAATACGCTTTTCCTTACCTATTAATCTTTTTGTAAAAAACTGAATACTGATTCTGTACTGTCAGGTGCGTAAGATTCATAAATATCCATGCGGATTAGTGATTATGACGACTGAAGCCCGTACTATTATGAAACAACGCTAGTACGAAGTTACCTGAAGAAATGTAAAACTCTACCATTCATAGACTTGATTCATATGCTTGAGCTTGAATTTAGTTTTGAGCGTATTATTACAAAAATTAAGCCTAAGTAGTGCTTATGTGTCTAACTATCAAGTAAGTATAAGTACATGTACTCTTGCTTGAAGCTGACACGTTAATGTTGATAATTGATAAATGTTTAATGATGCATTTCGGCAATGAAACGTTTTTTTTTACTAGTTTTTTGATTCGTTACTAATTGTCGCCTTTCTCGTTCTTTTAGATCTCTCCGTGAGACCGTTTTAAAGTTAAGATTAGTCCACTTTATCCATCCTCTTCAATGTAAATATATAGTGACAATACAGATCACAAAATACGCATATTATTATGATGTTCGGGTGTAGAGGTGTGTTGGCCCTACATTAGTGTTCAGTGCTTATTAATTGCATATTTGCATAGCATGCCTCATACACACGCTTCAATCACGATACTATAGGGAAACAAGTTCGTCATGAGCATGGGCACCTTAATTATGTGTTTAATAACGTAGACATCGGAAAGATGATACAGGATGAGTTAGTTTTAAAACTTTGATGGTTCATTTTTTCACCTGTATATTAAAGGTGGCTTTTCTACCGTAACGCTACACATAATATGGAGATAACTCAAACTTTGTTCCAGTTTTACTTGCTATAAATAATGCGCTGGATTACAGCACATGACATAAAGATGTCGGCAGGAACGTAATTTATACTGAATCTTAATCAAAATAAATTACGACATTTTTTTTTGTATTATTGACGCTTCAATGAGTTAATAACTTTTAGTGCTTTCACTAATAATCTAAAACAAAAACAAACGTAAAGCTGTGTGTTTATTTTCACTACGTGTGACGGATCGCTGAATTAAAATTCTTTGCGACCCATAGCTTTTAATTTTCTATTTTTTTAAGCAAGGATATTAAGTAGTTAAATATTGGGAACAGATCTTGTCTTGTTCAGATGACTTAACATCTAAAATGATATCCAGGAGTCCAAAGTGGCTCTTATTAATTTACAATCTATAGTTATACACTCAATCAATCTATAGTACAATCTATAGTAGTATAGTACAATCTATAGTATAGGTTTTTATCTGTTGAGTTATGAAGTGATGCAAAATCAGGCGGTGTTTTTACAATATACAATTTCGCTATCGCGGAAAAGTAGGGAATGTGTGAGTGGAGTGACACATTTCCTTTAGATGGACTGAAAACAGTAATATTCCTAGAATGAACTAGTGAAGTATTGTAATAGGTTGTTATCTTGATTATATCATTGCGATGTATGAGTCTTATCCGAGAATCTTTTGAAACTACTGTCTCCTAGATAATATCCTATAGTGAAAGTTAAATATTATTATCGTTTTTGCATAGTTTGTTGACTTTCGGTTTTCAAAACTAGTTTATGTATAAATACAATCTAATAAGCATAACTAGCATTTAAATTATAAAGAGTCTACCTAACTGGTTTTGATTTTATGTCTCGTGATATTTTAATCTTTTAAGTACATAGTAATTCTAGGAATGTAATGTACATACGTTATTCACCTGTATAAGTGGTACTATTAAAATATTGTCATAGTACTATGATAATAAGATAAAGTTAATTAATCTACGTCAATAATTATCAGTTGGTAAAGTATTCTAATTGAGTACCTACTTATGAATGGAAACGTAATTTTCACAGAATTTCCTTGGATGAAATATGAAGATAAGCTTTATCTAATACTCGTAATAATTTTACATTTTCCTGTATCGTAACAACGATTATCTTAAGCCTTCTTGTCAGTAATTTTATCGTCATCATCATCATCATCAGATCATTTAGTTTTCACTGCAGTAGGATAACCCCAATTTACCAGAAAGTTTAGGCCAGTAATTTATCACTGTTAAATTAATTTGGTAGAGCTAACTTGAACACGCTGTATATTCAAGCAAACAATTTATAACGGGAATGTCATTCCCAAATGCTTAGTTCTGGATGTTTATGTTTATTCGATTGTTTATATGGGATATAAACAATCGCCGCTGTATTGGATAACATTGAAAGTGATCCGGTACGTCACTCCAGTTCCGACTCACGCTTGGCTGGTTAATACAGTCAGATGCACAGGTATGTCTGTTATGATGATGAACGATGAATCTTATTGACTGGTAATAAAGATCAGTGTCTGTGAAAAGTAGATATTCTGTGCAGTTGCCTGTAAAATTGCGTGTTACGTTCATAGGTGCATAGGCCGTGTCATCTCAGAGAAAACTGGTGATTAGTGTAATTACTAATTAGCTCAATTAGTTGTCGATACGTTTGTTTTGTGTTATTTTAACTGTAAAGCAGTTAACGAAAAATTAAAAAATAATTGCCAGTTTTACGACAAAATAATTACAGGTGGTCATGATAATGGATAATTTATAACATGATTAATTTTGTTTAATTAGCTTTTGTTTTATATTGATTGTCCTATCACTGGATAAATTAAAAATCTAAATATAACAAACCCGTGAAGCCCTTAGTTATCTTATAAAAACTATACTGGACTCTATAGTTACTTAAAACAATAATAAAACTAGCATATTCCTGCAAAAGCTAACACATTTTTACATCATCATCATCAACAGCCCTTTACTTTACAGTCCACTGCTGGACTATGAGCCTCCTCCACTATAGTGGAGGGTTTTGCCATAATCCCCACGCTTGTCAGGCGGGTTGGAGATCGCAGTTTAAAAGATTGACATTTTTACATACTTGATGACTAACAAAGATATACAATCCCATTTTCCTGGCTTCGTGTGAGGCAGTCAATAGGCTTCCAGCCACTCCGGAGTCACCCGCGTTTAGCATGCGGCACGCGTGAGCCGCGCTTGCGCATGCTATGCGGTCATCAAGTATACTAGTTGTAACCGTGACACCGCCCGTCACGGCTCAGTGGTCACTAAACGCGATTAATTGAAAACATTATTGGTTATAATGTTTTTCATAAAGTTAAACACTTTTTGACGATCTGTTTTTAATAAATCGTGTAAAACTGAGAAAAGGTTTAGGTTTTTAAATTAATGTGGGATTAAGAGTCTTCTAAATCTAAATTTTTAAAATAACGTCTTGAAAAAAAAAAAGGTTTGATTTTGGTTAAATTGTGTGCATAGATGATTTGATTCATCTATGAAAGCGCATATGAATAAATTTTAACTGTTATTGTCATGTGGGAATAAAAAAAAACAAATTCTGTTCAAATTAGTAGGTACTCTACATTTTTGAAAATTTAGATATCTTCAGTTTTTTAACCGACTTCAATAAAAGGTGGAGCTTCTCAATTCGGTTGGTAGGTATTTTACGATGCTCAGTTTAGCTTCAAATTAAAATCATATTCACCAAGGTAGAGAACATCAAAAGAACAGACTGTATAAGTTACTCACATCAAACAAAACACAAAAATATTTAAGTATTGTTTATAACACACGCATGCACTCATCGGTAGTCTGCGCGCGCGCAGCCCTCGTGCTATTGACATTAGTTCGCGCTCGCGTATTTCGCAACGAACTATATCGGTGAACGAACGAGGCAATAAATGCTGCCGTTTGGGAAGAGAAATGCGGCTTAAACTGTTTTGAGAGGGTTTCACTAGTTTAAATACTACGATAGAGTAGTTTTTCTTTGTCTTTGAATTTTTTAAAAATAATTTTAATAAATTATACAGCCAATGTAGCTATTAAAGTAGCAAGATATTTATTATTGAATCTCTAACTAAGCAAATTACTATTTCTTCAGTACTTTCTTCATGATGGTCTAATAATTGCTAGCACCCCTGATCGTACTTTACATCATACTATGTAAGTATTTACTCGTAATCATAATCATATTACAGTATTAGCGTCTTAATAAAATCATCATCCCAGCAAAAAGAGCAAACTTTTACTTTTAAATTAGTAAACTAATAGTCAAGTAATTTTCCTAAAGTTGTAACGGCCATGAGTTTTCGTGTGGCTTGTAAACATCTGTTAATGTCTCGGAGCATCGCTCCCAAGTTTTCTCACGAGTACTTCGTTTTATAGCTTCTGAGTAATTTGAGGGGTCCCCCAGGAATACAAATGACGGTTTGCGACTCAGTGGCGTAGCCAGGTAACCAAGGGCCTTGGGGCAAATAAAAAAAGGGGCACTGCAATCTAAAATGGCTAGGTTTTATAAAGTTTATTGACATTAAGCTTACGTACTCCTGACACAGCATAAATTAATTAATTTTAAACTTTCGCGTTGCATAATTAAAGTAGTCAGCCTATGACCACGGCCGATGCAACTCGGTCGAAACGTCAGGCAAATACAGGTAATATTTCAAATTTACCCATCCGCGTATCGCGTTAAAACAGCATATTTTTTTAAGCGTTCTCTTCTCTTTTCTTCACAATAAAACGCACATATCGCTATTCGTAAAATTTACAACACTGCGAACCCACAGAAAGAATTTAGGGAAATTCTCTCTATTTAATTTGAAAATGGGGGGCCCCCTGAACTTGGGGGCCCCGGGGCACTGTCCCGCCTAGCCCCTTAGTAGCTACGCCCCTGTTGCGACTTGAATTTTGTGGACCGTCAACGCAGGTGAAGGTGATTGACACTGATCGTTAAACTGATAGTGCGGTTATAAGTCTTGTTCTTGGTAAAGAAAATTTATTAATGCTGAAACGATACGTGTTTATAGCCTTATAAATGTAGCTTTGGACATTTTTATACGTATACTGCATGTTTTATTTGTCTTTATTTGTATTTAATCGTCAAGTAATCGGTCAAGAAATGCATTATGTTGTAGTGAATCACATTACGCAATAAGTTTAAACTAAGCGTTGTAGTTGCAATTGTTGTGAACACAAAGAGAAGTACGAATCTAAAGGGAGTTACTTCCTCTCAGATAAAACACAATTAATTTCAATCATCTCGTATGATGGGTGGAGGTTCTTTATTTGCACTCCTAATTTCTATATAAATTATTATTTTGTTTTTGTTTTTAGTTGTTGTGTTTCGCAAGTTTCATAGGATTCCGTTTACTATTGTTGTCTATTCCTTTTATGATACTATTTAGTTTTATATGATCTTTCTTTCACTTAATAATAGATCTTGATATGTATTAAAAGGGATCGGTCCACTATCAAGCTCAGTTTGTGCAGTCAAAGTGGTTTTCCCTGTAAGCCCGGTCATGAACAAGCCAATGTGTATATTTTACTGAAAACTGTTAGGAAGGGACTCTATCTTTATTATGAGTGTAAGGAAACAGCTATATACTTAACTTTTCACTTTTATTAAAACATCAAAATTAAACAAACGTAGCATAGCTAGCTTATGTACATATTATATTAAAACCAAACATGTTAACAGCTTATTAGAATGTACTAATATTTTTATAATTCGGAAGTGTTTCTAATAAGGTAAAACAAAACTCACTTAATAATTTAAAAACTCCCTTAACATTAAAATTAATCCTAAATTGAATATCGTTAGTTATGTATTCTCGTATCCATGCAATTCATTGAACCCCTACTACCTAAATTTTAATTACTGCTAGTCATTTCCGTACATAAGAAGAGGTACACACATTCACTAGCAGACCCGAGCAAAACCTAATAATTATAATTAATTAGCATGCCTTTGTTCCGGGTTTCCCGGGAATGGGCGGGTAATACTAATTAATTTGTAAACCACCAAAATAATCTTTTGAAGATTTCGTTTTGTTTCATGGACGCTACCCACAAAGAGATTAAGGTAGTATGTTTATACTCTTTTAGATTTATGCAAAGGGATGTTATCGGGATTTTGAATAATTTAATCATTAAAATATTGAGTTATTTTTTAATTTAGTTGGTCGGAAATTATAAGCCTATGTGTGCTTTGATTGTTAACATTTTGTATACTAAATAAAAATAAAATTTAATACCCATCCTAGAGCATTCATTCGCGTCTCAAACATAGCGTGCGCTATGATTTCAACCAAAACAAGTCAGTTATTTTATCAGGTAGCTTGTTGACAGTTTACGGGTATTTCTCATCGCCACGGTTCTCATCGTCACCTTCGTGGCAAATTTTATTTCTAACTTATTTCAACTTTTTGTAAACAAAAATTGTAGCGCTTGATGTGAAGATTGTATTCTCAGTAAATCAGTCAAATAGTGAGTCTCGTTTGGAAGCTTTAACGTTTTGAATTTTTTGATGCCACGAAAGTGATTCTGTACTTCACAGTAATATTTTTTTCAAACTTTACTACTGTAAATGACTCTTAAGTGTTTATAAAACATATATTTTGTCTTATTTTCATAGATAAATAGCAACAACATAATATAAATACCAAATTTTTTATTTTAAAGCTTGTACATATTTTAATTTTTACCCTTTTTTATTTAGTTATAGTTTAGTTGAGTAGTTATTTGTTAATATTTAGTGGTACATATGTATAGAATATTGTTTAAATAAATCTTACGACACATTTCCTTGTCGATATTAAATAGTTACCTACTTAAATAAAATAAAACTTTACCTTTACAAGATAAAATTTTACCTATACTGTCACCTACTAAGTTACAAGATTCTACGCAATTAGTTTTAAGGGTGACACTGGTGGCATTCNTTACGCTTCAATCGTTTACTTTATACGATCCCCACATAAAGTTTTATATCTATCTAAAAATTTATTCATAAATATACAGGCTGTCCAAAATTAGCACGGAGCTATGAGGGTCTAAGACGCATCGAACAAGCTTAATATAGAAAGGTTTCATAAGTTTTGAGATATGCCCAATTTTAGTTATTATTGTCCAAAGAAAAGTTTCATGAGTTTTAAAACATGGCTGATATCAGTTATTTTAAAAAATAGGCTTAATAACTTGTTCGATGCGTCTTAGGCCTATCTACCTCTGGTTTCAGTGTGCCGTGCTTATTTTGGGACAACCTGTATGTTAGGCAAAGTTGAGTATGACACCTCGTTAGGGACCAAAGGTTCGCCGCGACAATGGGACCGGTCGCTTCCCGATATTGAAACGATTGCCACAGAATAACGAGGATCGTTTTCAATCGGATCTAAGTACCTATCTACTTAGTTGGAAATACAGTCAGGCATAATTATTTAACGCTGACATGTTTTATTTAAAAAAAATCAGATGGCTATTGTTTCACAAATGAATATACAAATTGCCTTAAAAAGTGCTGAGGTAGAGTTGGCTAGTTTTTATGAAATAAAACATCACAAAACAATGTCCAAAACACAATTTCTTTTTTAAAAAATTACAAGAACCTAGAAAAAGGCAAGTATTCAAGACAATACGTTAGATTACAAAAAATGAGTCATAAACATAACATAATTCCTAACCATCTATGTGATAGAAGGTTAAAAATTGTGTAAAGTGTAAAAAGTATTTTAATCTGTGATGGATCACAGAAAAGAAAAAGTAAAAGTCTTCTAGAGACCACTTAGTATCTCAAAATATGACTAATTAAACAAACCAAGCATAATAAAGCATTACACGATAAAACATTAAAATATCGCTAACTGTCCAAGAGCCCCGTTTCGGAAGTGGGTTAAAAACAAGCCTTTACAGTTAACTTTATGCAAATAACCAGAATATGTATGTATAATTTGGTCTGACTGTTTGTCGCTGCACTCGTCTCTTGAGACCGGGATGGTAATACAGACCGTGAATGCCATTCAACTTTTTTAACTAGATTATTTACATTTCTATAGGTTACAGATTATTTTTCTGGGCGAGAGAAATTTCAAAACTACTCGTAACTATCTATTTGTTGAGTATGAGGTAGAGCTTTATAATCTAAAATTTGTAATCTAAAAGTTAATTAGTTATAGAGATAATTAGTGAGAGTATTTATAACAGAATGTAGAAAAAAACCTATCAAGGTGTGTATTTTGTTTTGGTGGATTTACTTATTTATTTATACCATAGTATGAGCTAAAACAAAACAATACAATAGTGTTGTCTATAATTTTGCAAACTTGACCTAGATTGCGCTTAAGTATGGATAAATATTTCTAATTTCGTGACTTATGTAATGATAATACTCTTGCTCATCAAGTCATCATCATCATACACAAGGGATCGAGATTTCACGATTTCTTTATCTAAATATATAAAAGGAGAAACTGACTGACTGACTGACAGATCAACGCACAGCCTAAACGGCTAAACGTAGGCACTTGAAATTTGGAAGGGACGTAGCTTAGGTACCGTAGAGGTGCACTAAGAAAGGAATTCCCGAAATTCCCACGGGAACGGGAATTAGCGGGAAAAACGGGATTCACGCGTACGAAGTCGCGGGCGGCCGCTAGTATTGTATACAGGCAAATATCATACCAAAGATTGAATAGAGACCGTATCGGATACATTCACGCCCGTATTCACAAACGATGCTTGCTTAAGTGAAGCAACAAAGAGAACGCACAGCATTGAATAGAGCTCTGTCATTGCAGCATTATTAATAGTGACTGAGTTTCTTGCGCTGCTTCTTCTCAGCACTGGTCCATTTATTGTCCCGAAGCAGTGGTAGGGTTAATACTGGGACGTGTAAAAGTGCTTTTTAAAAGCCTATTTGCAAAAATAAATGAGTTTCACGAGTTTTTTTTAGTTTATTGGTTCATGTGTCACCTTGTGCGTCCACGCCCACTGTGAGACCTCATAGTACCTAATGTTTGTGAATCTGTTTTTTGATATAGGAATTCATTTAGATGTTTCATGATAGAAACCGAGTGGCTATTTCAGTTTAAATTAATCCCTCCAACGTACTCTTCTAAAACTTAGTTTTAATTACAGCTAATGTTGTTCAAATACGAAGTTAGCGTGCTACTGAAATTCACAAACAACAGGTTAGGGTTAACGTGCCTTGGTTGCATGCATTTTAATTAACTGAAAAGTAAATGCATAGTTGGGAAAGCAAACGTGATAAGTTATTACTCTATTTAAATTTAAAAAGTCTGAGAACAAGATGCCTTATTTTTATTTACAATATACCTACGAACATTTGGGTATGACATAGGGGATGAGCATGTTCAAAATAAGTATGAACTAATTTTTGACTACAAACTCTTTTAAAATGAAGATGTTTATGATTGCTGTGATTATTTTGTAAAATATCACTATGTGCATATACCACAGCGTTGTTGCACTTACTGTTGTCTGTAGATACCACTATCTTCAGTGTAGCAAATTAGTGAAACAATCACTTCTTTAAATCAAACATCATGAGTCAAAACATGCTGAAATAAATCTGCAAGGTTTATGTTAATAAGGTTGAATGAATTAAATACTATAAGTACCTATTTAGCTATTTCCAGAGCTTCAAAGGACAAATTAAGGCTATTAAATGCTTGAATCCTCTAAGCAACGGTCCTCTTTCGCGAGGTTTCCTTAAGCATTAGATTTACAAAGAGTTTTGATTTGAATTTGAATTGCTGATAGACCCTCACAGATGTTAAACCGGTTGATATTATTGTCCTCTTAAATGATCGATGACTGAATTTGTATTATTGATAAATAAAAAAGCAAAACATATTTACCTATTTACTTCATTTGATAACGTAAGCTGAATAATAAAAACAAAACTTGTCTTATATGGCCAGTATGCGAATTCATACGAGATGTGTTTGTCGTGCTAGTGAAATTACTATAATTATTTAATTTTGAAAAATAAAACACTTGGTCCAGCATCAGTGTAACTTCTCTATAGATAAGTGTGGATCTGAAACGTTGCTTATGCGTAAAGTGTACCTACGACTTAAATGATAAATATCTGTAAGTAGACACCAACTGTGTGATTGAATTCACAATTAAGTTTTTAAGTAATTTCGAGTTAAGCTAAATGCTTGTCTTAAGAGTGAATTCACCAGTTGAGTTGTAACTAGTGGCCATAATAAAGCTTCATCAAAATTATTCTAGAGCTTTTTTCGCGAAAGAGCAACAGAATATAAATAGGTATCAAATACCTACCTGCCTTGTTCTGCATGCAAAAAAAAAACAAGTCGTATAATTGAAATACCATAGTTCATTAACCACTCAATTATATTACGTTCCATACTTCCTGGCCTTACAAACTATTGTTTGCAAAATATCGTAGCCATTGGAGAAAAAAAATAGCGCAAAATTACGTTTCCCAACTTATTTCGCCTCAGCGCACGATGCGGTTAGCAATTTTGATATCTCATCGTTATAATGCTGATATTTCGCAATATTGATTTCTGCCGAAGAGAACGAATGACTTTTCGGAAACTCATTAAAGATGTAATATTTAACAAACGGAGGTATTAGTGAAAGATAATGGATTTCATTTATTATTAGGATTAATCGAAGCCAACGTATTATGGATACTCCAATCTCGAACAAGAATTTGACATTCATCATTCATCATCATCATTTCAGCCACAGGACGTCCACTGCTGAACATAGGCCTCCCCCAATGATTTCCACATCGAGTTTGACATTAATTTGTAATTATTTTATTTATTACACTAGGTCGCGGCCGCACACGACCGCCTTCTTGGCCGCGCGATACTGGCCACCAAGATAATTACATTTCTGTACCCCCAGTGAAAAGGGATCTAACTCGACTTAGATCAAAATTGACTTTATAACATAATGTGAATCTCTGAAAAATTAGCTATTTTTGTATCTAATCGGTATGTTTCTACGACGTATAGAAAAGAAAATAATTTTGTGCCAAATGATACAAGTAAGGCTTTGTGAACCAATTTTGAGTTTTCTTTCGTGTATATTGATACATGTCTACTTTTAACAGAGTGTACCGGAGGCTTCTTTCAATTTTTTATTGTGTCAAGAGGTACGACTCGTGTTACTACTTTNGGGGGTACAGATTTATTTTTGACCACCGAATATCGATGCTCTTTTGTTTTTACTGTCGCTCGACCATCGATTTTCAACTTTAATTTCTACGCATCAAAACCACGAAACACACAAGACTTAGGCCCATCGAGCCACTACAATATAGACGGTTAGTTAAGACGATTAATGATTACTATTTTAGTTAAACTGTAATAATTTATACCATTACTTAACGATTAGTGTCTAAATAATGGATTGATAAACTCAGGTGTTGTATTAACTAAAATAGTAGCCAATAAACTAAACATCATTGTGTTAGACTACGAGTATGTTATTGGACGAATGTAAATACATTGAAACAATTCATTGCCAAATATTTTCGTAGGGTGAATGCATTAATGTATGTGGGCTAACCTTAAACCATAGCAAACATAATTATGATGATCTAATCACATTTAACAAAGCCTATGATTTTTATGGATTGAGATATAAATATTAGGTTTCTTAATACGAAAAAATTATACTGAAATTCTCAGTTCACAAACCAGAGGACAATGTGTTAAAACTTATTTTTATAAAGTAACAAATACCAACAACAAGATACAGCTTGAAAAGAAAACGTCAAAATACTCTCTTCTTGTTTGCAACAATCTTCCAATTGTAACTGTTCTAGTAACTCACTTACGTTTTATTTTCACAACTTTTCCTCAGTTGCAAATGGAAAAGTTATTGTTTGAAAAAAACAGGCAAAGGCGTTCAACGTTGACAGCTTCTGGTCTACTTGCGGTCATTCCGTTAGCAATCCGTCTTTTGCAAAATAAATAAGTAATTTATTTTGAAAAATAAGTAAAAGGTTAGTGAGGTTTGTGGGTTATGTGAAATGATGTCTAAAAGTATGTCAGTTTCTAGCGAAAGTACTGAAATGAATCATTTTTCTAACCTTTATTTGATTGTTTTCTTTTACCTAGACAGCATGTTGTGAAGCGTTAAATTGTATTGCGTCGAACGTAATGCGGTAAGTCTTCTACCGTTAGTCGCGAATAAAAAAGTTTGCAAGTTTTATCACCCTTATTTAGGCATAAAGTACCTACTGTAAGTATTATTAACTGCCTCCTTTAGGCTTAAAATTGTCAGTTTTAGTACTTTACTAAGACCCACAAATAATAAATGACACTATCTGTTTTATTATCATCGTACCTGATTTTGTTATTAATATTCATTAAACACGCAAAGTTGTTGGACTACAATTTGTATGATTTCTTAGAAAGATATTTAGTATCGTGCATTTTTATCGTAGGAGGAAACTAAGCTTTGGACACTTAGATTAATAAAACCTAGATAGATAGTCAGTGCACGAAAAGTGAGGCCGATTTTAGTAAGCCTGAATGGCTCACCCGTAAACGTCACATGAACTGTCAAAGTGAAAAATTGGTAAACACGTCCGACGACTTTTAATTAATTAAGACGGTTTTTGCTGTGAACGGGTGTCTAAATACATTAGAAAAACGAAAGAAAGTGACCAGTGTTATATTTCATAAGTAAGTACTACGATTCGACGCGTCATCATCATCAACAGCCCTTTACAGTCCACTGCTGGACTATGAGCCTCCTCCACTATAGTGGAGGGTTTTGCCATAATCTCCACGCTAGGCAGGCGGGTTGGAGATCGCTGTTTAAAAGATTGATGTTTTTCAGAGAGCGCTGCTGCCCATTCTCTGTTTGATGTGTAGTCCCTAAGTCGCCTCTTACGACACCCGCGGGAAGAGTAGGGGTTGGTGACAAATGTATTCTACTCTGCCGTCACCACACGGCTTAAAAATTAGATTCGACGCGTATTTTGCTTGAATTTGGCTTTCAAAAATTAAATACGGGAATGATACCAGTAACAAGAAAATTTATTTCCCAATTGTTCGCCGTACAAATACACTTCCTTTTTTATGAAATCGAGACTTTTAAGTCGATTTATCTTATTGTAATTAGGTAGGTACTTTGAATTCAATAAATAAGTAAGTACATGATGCGTTTTGTTTTTGTTAATTATAAAATAATTAAAAACGTATTAAAAATTTCCCTACTTTCGGGAAAATCGCCTTCACTGTCTACACTCCCCAACAAAATTGACACTAATGACATAAGATTTTTGCCTCACTCTTGACGAAGCCGAAGCGTTTGTATGAAGACTATCCATCTAGGTTTTACCTATTAATTTAAGTTTGGACACATATTCGCGTGTCTTTTTTTTACAAATTAAGGTCAATGATCAACTTTAACTAATTAAAGTTGTAAATATTATTGAGGCATGGGCCTAATTATTCAATGACACTCAAATATAGCTATATTTGAATCGTTCGTTCGTTCGTTTCAGCCAAATGACGTCCACTGCTGGGCAAAGGCTTCCCCCAAGGCTTTCCACAATGAACGGTCCTGCGCTGCCCGCATCCAGACTCTTCCCGCGACCTTTGAATATTTTAATACCAGCAGCTATTTGTCTTTACTTTAGTCTTAGCTTAGTACTTAGACTAACTGTGCCCGCAACCTTGTTTGTATGGAAATGTTTTTCAGTCTGTGTCAATGTGGCTACCTACTTACTTACAGAATTAACTAATTAAAGTACGGACGAAAGCACATCAGACTGTAATTTTTGTTGCAAAATCGCCCGTATTAATACTGCATAAGATGCCACAGTGTTAAGCTTGATGTGCTACCAGCTGTAAGTAAGGCCCAGTGGTACAATGAATCGTTTTGATACCCGGTGGGGTCGGTTTAAAACGTGCGCTTCTAAATTGGCTCAGGCATTCCAACTCGCAGGTGCGCTGGGAAACGTGAAAAGTTATATTGGGACGTGTAAACGTACTTTTTAGGAGTTTAATTGCAAAAAAAGAAATTATTTTTATGGCTACTCTCGCAAATAAAGCGTTTAATCACACACGAGTGTGGGTAGGTTAAATAACGTATTGTCATTTTTGGATACTTCAAATGTTACTAAATATAAAAAAATCTTCACATGCATTTTGATGAGGGCTGAAGCTTTTCTATAGCAGGTTACTTAATAGATGTAAACATGCGGGGGAAAGTGTTTCGTAGGTACGAGTAAACAGTAGTTTAAAGTAGCAGATGGATAGACAGGTAGAGTTCCTTTGAATTCATAACATTAATGGATTTATTGCTTGCAAACGCCATGCTACGCCACACGAGAAAGCTTCGCGTAATGCAACCAGCCTTATCTTTAAAAAGCGACTTCAAATTGACAGTTTATTGTTTATTATTGTAACTGTCTCCTTGTCCACCTGGCTTCCTAACCATCGTTCGCTCACAGAATACTAAGCCGTAGCTCCATATAGTTAAGTTCCTTATTTTCCGGCAACAATAAATAAGTGCACATCTTAACACTAGAAAGGCCGCCGTCCCATTTTTGTCCCACTCGCGAGTTTGATCGTCTCTAACTTTTTTATTTTTCAACGAAAGTCCATGAAACTTTTTGACTTTTCCTGATTTATTGAATTTTATCATTTTTTAATGTTTTTGATAGTATAACATTATTAGAAAAAAAATTAAAATCGGTTTTACCTAGAAGCGCCACTGGGTCATTTTTGTCCCACCTTGGTATTTGCAACAATAATTCGATGAAGAGTCCTTGTTTCGAGGAAATACGAGAATGGGGAGGTGAGGAACGCTTAAGTGACTCGTCACAATGCAGAAATGTAAATATATTGTACTAGTTTTTGCCTGTAACTTCACCTAGTAAGAATTTAAGTTTATCATAGAAAGACCTAATTTCTTGACACTTATCGCTGTTATTTGACCAAATAACGGAATATTATTGTTAATTATAGACTATATTATGTTATTCTGAAATATTAACAATAAAACTGCAAAGTTTTATTAAGATCGGCTTAGTATTTTTTGCGTAAAAGAGTGAAAAAACAACAATCGATCTAATCATGAATCCACACTCACTTAGTTCAAGTTCAAGGCTTATATCCACCCATTCATCCTTCCTTTCCGTTCATCGGTTCATCCATCCATCAATTCATCAATCTTGATTAACTTTTACATTTATAATATTAGTAGGAAGGTGACTTCAAGACATGGGCCAGTTCATACATTGTATGATTTGATACATTTTTAAAATGTGTGACTTATATATTTTTTTAAATTAAACGTACATACTTTTCATTGTAACTGGTAAAAAACTTCACTGTGTGTGTACGGATAACAGAAAAATAACCATACCGATAGAAGTTCCTAAACACATAGTAGACCAGAGAGACAAAAAACCGTACAAAAAATCTTTGTGCAAAATGTGCACTATTATTTGTAAGATATTTATTATTTCTTCAAAAAGAATAATGAATAGTTAAATTAGTAATTTCATAATTTTAATACAGTATAACACCATGTAATATGTGACTATTTTTATATGAAACCAAAAATATCTGTCTTTAATTAATTCAAAATTAAAATTGAATACATTTATATTTTTAAAGAAATAAGTACATATTGATTTAACTGTATAGATAAACCATTTTTCAAATAGTTTTAACCATAATGTTCATGCCTGAAACTAAAAAATGTAACAAAATATATGGTGGGACAAAATTGACCCAGCGGCGCTTTTAAGGGGGTCGTAATCTTCGGCACTTCTAGTGTTAACCCAATGCTTCCTGGGACGTGTACTGCATAGTAAGCAGGCGATAGGGAAAATGCACAGTATTCATACAAATAGTGTAAAGGATTTTCAGCTTTATACCTTTTGGTTAAGGATGTTAGTACATAAAAATATTTGAAGTGTTGGTAGAGTACCGCCTTTTGTGACTTGAGTGTCATACCTAGTTAGAGGTAACAAGCTTTTGTTAAAAATAAAATGCCAAGATTATGAAACGTGTGAAGTTTGCCTGCACCGACTCCAAAAGTATCAATCATGGTATACATAAATATTAATTCGTCCTAATAAATAAGTAATTAGTAATTATTTTTCTACTTTTTAGTGTATGTTTTTTGGAGTCGGTTTTATTTTTTATTTTTAAAATTAACTTATTTCTTGCTTTTTAGTTAACTAATTATTACCTTGGTGTTACCATTGAAGGTAGGCAGTATATTCTTCATGTCAAGTGTAAAATAATATTCCCTACAAAATACAGGTTACCATATCGGCAACCTAAAAACACCTTAAACCGTCAGCCTACCTTAAAAACATGAAAGAATACAACTGTTGGGCTATTTGTACCTATAATATTTAAAGAATTATCCTCCAACTCCTAAACGTTAAGGAGTTGTATCTACCATCACCATCATCGTGATGAGATAATGGCTATCTGATGCAAACACTTGAATAACTTTAGAAACTATACTTATCTATAAAATTAAAAGAATTATCCTCCAACTCCTAAGCATTAAGGAGTTTTACTTTCTATCATCAGCTCATGAATTTGAGATGATGATTTCCAGGAGCAAATACTTGAATAACTTAAGAAAATGTTTGAAAAACGATATAAGTGCCTATAAAATTTGAGGGTTGCAGTCGATTTCCCTAGGATCCCATCATCAGATCCTGACTTGGTGACAATGGGACCACCTCAGAAGTGTACCCTATCGAACAAAAAAAGAATTTTGAAAATCGGTCCACAATTGACGGAGTAATCGGTGAACATACATAGAAAAAAAAACATACATACAGTCGAACATATAACCTCCTCCTTTTTTGAAGTCGGTTAAAAATAAAAGACAAGTGTGTATGGAACAAAATTATATAAACAACACGTTTATCTTCAGTATTCAAGGTGGACACTTTCGTGGTAAAAGAGCTGAGATCCTAAACTCAATTTAATAGTAGGAAAACATGAAAATTTTCTTTTTGGAAACAATCTCAGTTTGGTTAGGAAATTGCAAGTTTGATTTACACAATGATGTACTCGTAATAGGTAGAGCTGATTTTTATCCATTTCCGACTTGGTCTTTTCCTACCTAATTACGACTAGGGTTACGCATGGATCTATCAACATTCATAATAATTTATTTGCCATTTTCATCGGAAATGTATTTCATATATCCTAACTCTTACGTGTTATTAAATTATTTTTTAAATACTTACCTATAATAAGTATTTTATTTGTTCCAGGTACAAAATGAGAGCATTACTACTGACGACGTTGGCCGTCCTGGCTGTGGGCATCAATGCCTCGGAGTGTAAGTATCTCTTTCATCATAATATCACCATCATTAAGTATGCAGCCCATAGACGATAGCCATCCATAATAATCATATTCCATAGATAGTTTATATGGCCAGCTGGACCTCGTACATAATAATACGTCCCGTTGTCTTCATGATCTTAAAAATAGTAATCTACGTTTATGTAATCCAGCATGTTTGGTCCAAAAATCTATACTTATAATAAATCTGTAGAGAGGTCAATTCTGTACATGAAATATATTTTCAAAATAACTATCAGGGGGTGATTAGTGATCGATACTGATGCCAAAAATGCAATCAGTAAAATTTTTGTCTGTCTGTCTGTCTGTCTGTCTGTCTGTCTGTATGTTCCTTATAGAAACAAAAACTACTCGACGGATTTTAACGAAACTTGGTACAATTATTCTTCATACTCCTGGGCAGGTTATAGTATATAGTTATTTAATTTTTAGCGTTAAGAGTCGCATCTCAAACTAATTTGAAAATTATAAATAACTTAAAAAATGTAGGGTAGGTATACTCAACATTGATGAAACTAACGCTGGCTGTAACAGCGTATTACACTTGAAAATTTCGACGGGTTCATCCAGTGTCTAAGTAGCTCAGTTGGAAGAGCAGTCGCCCGGCAAGCGGAAGGTCGTGGGTTCAATTCCCGCCTTAGGCAGTTCGAATTTTTCAAGTTATTTATAAGGTTATAGTATACTTAGAAATTCCCACGGGAACGGGAATTAGCGGGGAAATCCTTTTGTATGAAAAATCTAAACCGCTTAAGTTAAACGCTTGAAATTTAGCATGCAGGTACCTTAGTAAACTTAAAGCTTAGTTACAACAGGATATTGCAAAATTCCCACGGGAACGGGAGTTAGCGGGAAAATACATTTGTATGAAAAAATCTAAACCGCGTAAGATAGATGAAGGAGGTAAAACGGGATCCACGCGTACGAAGTCGCGGGCGGCCGCTAGTAATAAATAAAAAAATAGTTTGGTAGAAAATCGGGTTACCTAACAACCAGTTTCAAAAAAAGAGGAAGAATAAAAAATAACCCAAAAATATGTCAGCCTGTTTCCTAATCATATTTTGAATTGTATTTTAGAATGATCGAATGATTTATTCTTATTTCAAATTGAATATGAATTTTTATACAGTAGAGATGCTGGCAAGTGAAAAACAAAATGCAACAGACTAAGTTAGCGTCAACCGTTAAACAAATCTCGCCGTGCCACTTTTGATGCATCGTCAGTGCAAATCGGCTCATTAGGCACCGTTACTTAGCGAGGTCTTTTTAGTAACTTGTTACTTGCAACAGTATTTTAAACGTGTTTTTAATACAAAGATACTGCATAGAAGTGGTACATAGTTACACACAGAGTACCTACAGATGAATCAAAAAACACTAGATCTTCAGGGATGTCCTGCAATTTCCACGTGAGATGCGTGTTCGCTAAACTACAATTAATTAAAGTCGGAAAATAATGTAAGTCAATGATTTATTGATCTATTCGTAATAATAAATTATAATTTGAGTTATTTACTGCACAACACAAAGTGAATATTTTAAACAAGCATTCTTACAAACGCCTGAAGAATGTTATAGAGCCAAAAGTATCATTCAACCTACTTTGTTGTACAGTCTTGTAGTTTGTTACGGATAAAAGTGTGTTCAAGCAAACACTTAAAAACAAAGATTAATTAATTTTAATGGTCTCGTGATTTGCGTAACTAATATACGACCCTGCAGTCGTCGGTGCAAAATCCCGCTGGTGCCAAATGTTAGTGTGTTGAACGGTTGATTTTTTTGTACCTATATTACGATATATATTTTTTTATTTATTTATTTATAAGGCATAACAACAATATATGATATGATAATATCATCCAAAACCTGAGACTGATAGACAGTTTAGATCAATAGTACACTCCGGTTGGCACCCTTTTTAGAACTTTAAAAATTATAAAACCAGCTAATTCAAAACTTATTTCTTCAGCGGACAGCAGAGCGCGCGTAGTATGCTACTTCAGCAACTGGGCGGTGTACAGACCCGGCGTGGGCCGATACGGGGTCGAGGACATTCCCGTGGACATGNTCGACCCTGAGATGAGTTAATACAAACTGTCTTAAACTGCGGACAGCAGAGCGCGCGTAGTATGCTACAGGAATCGAGGACATTCCCGTGGACTGTGCACGCACATCATCTACTCCTTCATCGGCGTGACGGAGGACACGCAGCAGGTTCTCATCATTGACCCTGAGGTAAGTTAATACAAACTTCCTTAGGACAGCAGAGCGCGCGTAGCATGCTACAGGGATCGAGGACATTCCCGTGGACATGTGCACGCATATCATCTACTCCTTCATCGGCGTGACGGAGGACACGCAGCAGGTCCTCATCATTGACCCTGAGGTGAGTTATGCTTACTTGATTTAGAAACTAAAGTATAGCACCGATACTGATCTAGGAACAAAATTTTGTTCTAGCAAAATATCTTCTAACTATTATAAAACTGACAGTCAAAATGAGAATCGGGAAAGTTGCGGAATTTAATTTCACTTGCCCTGGCTGTTTCCAAAGATAAGACAAAAGAAGATCGTTCGGTTATTTCAAATCACAATTTGTATTCGAATGAGAAAACAAATGACGCGCGATACAATCGTAATTCATACAATGCGGCCATAATAAATAATGATAAAGTATAGTCACAAATACGGGACAAACTTTCCCATTTATTTTTCTGCTTTATTCATTCACAAATTCAGCGATTCGGTGTCCTTTTAAGGTTTTTTATGAATCCGGTTTTTGGTTGAAATAAATCTTCAATGGAATCGACGGATCTGTTTGAACTGTATTTTTGCGGAATGATTTTATTTGCCCGCTTTGAGTAAGGTGCCGTGAAACGGAATAATGGATTGTTATAGAAATGTCCATTTAAGTTAATAATCCATTAGGTAGCACATTTGGCTTTATTTTGTAGCAGCCCTTTACCTATTAGACGAGCTCGAAGATTGAATGATTACTGAATCGAACTATTTAAAAGTGATCGAACCTAGGTTATCTTAAGTTATTGAATCTTGAAGTAATTATTTAGATACCTACTTACTTTTTAACTACACACTTAACACTTAACTTAAAACGAGTAGACACCGTACCCGCTAAATACTCTATTAACCACATTAGGGCAAAATGAAAAGCTCCGTTCTTTAATGTCAAAAAGTAAATGAGTTTTAAAATAGAAGTAAATTTTTCTTTGCTTCAGCTGGACGTTGACAAAAGCGGTTTCAAGAACTTCACGTCGCTCCGCTCCAAGCACCCAGGCGTGAAGTTCACGGTGGCTGTAGGCGGCTGGGCCGAGGGCGGCTCCAAGTACTCCAAGATGGTTGCCGCTAAGAGCACCCGGATGGCTTTCGTCAGGAGCGTTGTGGGTAAGTTGGAATAACAAGCCATTATGGAATAAAATTATTATAATAATTATGGCCACGGTGACGTTGAGTGGCTGGGCCGAGGGCGGCTCCAAGTACTCCAAGATGGTTGCCGCTAAGAGCACCCGGATGGCTTTCGTCAGGAGCGTTGTTGGTAAGTTTATAGAAATAAGCAAACGTTGACAAAATCACATTCGTGTTGAGTGGGAGTAGGACTCTCCCAGCTGGAAAGTTTTGGATTCAAAATTACAGTACAAAACTCAAAACTTGATTCCATTTCAATCATAGACTAGGGTTTTGATAGGTCTTCTAATATCAAGATCAATCAGATTGAATCAAGTTCTGAATGTTGTTATTCGTCATTGATAACATCACCAGTCGCTAGCGGTACTTCACGAAACAGCATTTTACTGCCTGGATTCTTTATGCAGGAAAATTCTTATTTATCATAAACATCTTGTAACAAAAGTTTTAATTGGTATGCTTTCTTTGTTTATTTAATAATAACCACAGAGGAAGTAAAGTAAAATACAGGGTTTCGTAAAGGGGTTATATAAATTGCGTGCGTTACTTATATAAGTATAAGATATTATTTCGTTACGTTATATTGTGTTACCATGAGACAACGACCATCCGGATATAACGTAACCCATAGTGTTATTTATGAATTTCTACCTATTGACTTCTGTGTTTTTAAAGTTTTCATGTAATTTGCGAAGTAGAGTCAATTAGCTTCTACTGCTTACAAATTAAGTCACAATACACTAATTGAGATTTTTTTATTAATTAGGTACGTACACATGAAATAGTAGTTAGAATGATTTATCGACGACGGAAAAATGCATACAAAATCATAAATACGCTGGCAGATATCATTACAATTAAAATGAAACAAATTAAATAATAAATGAAATGAAATAAAAAAAAAACAACACAGCACCCAATTTGAAAGGCGACTGAACTTTTTACAGCCAATCGTTACTACGCACGATTCGTCGTATTTATGTTTACGCTCAAATAAAAGCGAATCAACAATGAAAATCTGATTGGAAATCCGTAATCGAGTATTGCTACGTTCAGTATTACGACAGCACATCAAGCTAAACACAGTGGCGTCTTATCTCTTTGTAATACAGGCTATTTTGCAACAAAAAAGTATAGGCTGATGTGCTGTCGACTGTACAAACCGTTTGTCATTAAATCCGTCGGATTTTCGCATCGTGTCGAGCGGAAAGTATGTGCCGGGAATGTGAAATGACGGTGTCTCGGACAACAGGGCAGGGCGATGTCGAAAATATTATATCGATTTTTTATCGATATATTTGAACCCGGAAGCGTGGACATTCGGTAAATGATCGTGAATGAATGATGGTCGAAAACGTAGCAGGTCAATTCTTAACTTTTCTTATTGGGAAACGGTCAGTGAATTTGTATTTACAACGGGATATTTCGTTACAAAAAACTGTTGTTTAATAAATGAAGTTCGACAGTTAGTTTTTCTGACGACAAAAATCATGTTTGAAAATAAGTAGGTCCTATTATTACTTTACGTTAATTTGAGAAAAATGTCATGATCGCGATGCGTAGGTAAAATAATAGACTCTACGTCTAAAGAAAACTGCAGTAGCAAGTACCTATGTTCGCCTTGAGATTCAAATAAAACGTGAGATGTCCCATTCCTATTGGACAAGAATGGCGCCTAATTTGGCCAATTTTTAGCGAGGAATGTCCAATTAAAACTTGATAAATAGATCTCATATAACGTTTTTTGTTTTAGAATAACGATGTAAAATGAAAAGATTACTACAATGTAATTTTTGTATGAGATTTATTGTAATTTCTTTTTTATGTAAAAGTGGTTTTTCTGGGTGAAAAATTCCCTGTGAGAACCAAATCTGTATGCAAGGTCATCATCCCTTAATCACGCAATATAAAAATTCTTTTTATAACCAACATTTCTTTATCGATTCTAATTTGCATCACATAAAAATAACTTTGATTAGATTTAAATCTTATTATAAAAGATGTAGAGTTTGAAATTGCTGTATTCAGTTTTCGTATGATTACATCAGATATTTTTATATTCCCGACGATTTTCTGCATTTTGTTTGGAGCGTGCAAATAATTGTCTTGTCTAGGGCGCGCACAAACAAACTATATGGATTTAATATTTATTTTCTTCACAAAGAGTTAGTTTAAATCTACTCAAAGTACGTATGTAGATAATACTTTAACTGGTTTGTTTACTTGAAAAAAAAAAACGAATCAGGTGGGATTAGAATCTATGACCTTCTTTGTTGAGGCATTGGTAAACTGTAAACCAGTGTGTAAGATTTTTCAAAGCGACAATCTAGTTTGTGGTGGTGTATATATTTTTTTTAAATAAGATATTTACCATACCATACCATAAAGATCCCTCCAGTCTAAAGAAGTATATATTTTTTTCCCCAAATACCCGCTATTTAGCCCCCCACTCTTGACTTTGCTCTTCAACCACATTTTTTTGACTAGCAACCTTAACCAAGTGGGTTGTTCCATGCATCGGGCGAATGCGTGTGTGTACACGCAGCAAAATATGCGGTACACGTACACGAAACGAATATTATTTCATTTTCACACATTATTTGCGAAAGAAGATATAAAAGTGTGATGTTAATGTTTAACTTGATAATGTTGACTTTCGAAAGCCTTTTTAAATAAATTAAAAGGAGGCAGTGATAGATGAAAATAGATAACGAATTTCTTTATAACTTTATGTTAAGTATATACAGGGTGTCCCGTAATGTAACGTCAAGCCGGAACTGGGTGTTGAGGCAAATTGTGCTGGTTATCAGAAAAATATAAAAAAAAATCTATGTGGCATATTTTCAAAATAATAGGCATTTAAAAAAATCTAAAAATTCTACTCCAGGTGACGGTCCTTTTACTCGTGTTGCCACAAATCTTCACTTTTTCTAAAATTTTTTTTTGTTATGTAACCCTGAATAATGCTTCTCTAAATTGTTATCAAAATTACAAAACCAGCTGCTCCAGCTTGGATGAAAAAAATACATTATTCCCAAAAAATTTTCAAAATAAAAATTTTGCCTAGTTTAAACTGACTGTACTGAAAAAAAAAAATGTACTACGCGAGTGTGGCAAGTGACGTCATAATTTGGCGCATTTAGTAAGGTTTCTAAAATGGTATAACACTTGGTAAATTTTTGCTCTAGTTGTCGACAATTTTTGTTTTTTTGGAAATAGTCCCGTTTTTAACTTTATCTTGGTTAAAAATTATTATTCTAATGTGCCCAAAATTCAAGTTTCTGTGACTGACTACCGTACAGTTATTCACAGAAACTTTTGTTACCATGACAGTAATTAATAGTTGACATACTGTGACAAAGGTCACCGGTGCGCGCGCGCCTTTACTACCTGCTCTGCCTGCACTTGTACTTGGTAACAGGGATAATAAGGATATGAAGTTTCGGCTATGGATACGGTTACGGATATTAGAATAATATTATACCGGTTTCGGTTACGGTCACGGATATGAAATCATTTCAGATTATCCGAAAGTTTCGGATAATTTCGGTTACGGAATTATTAGAATTTTAAAAATGTAGGTATAATACAAATAGCAAGATGCTGCGTGAGCGTGACCCACATAGCTACTTTATGTACCAACTAAGACGACACCTATGTATGATAAAGGTAAAACAGGCTGGCATATTAGATGGTGCCAGCGAATGCCAGACAAGTTGGTAACAAATATTAAGATTTAAGGTACAATTCCAAGACGGGCCGCAGACCGCAAACTGCAACCGCAAACTGCAAAACTATGAAATCGGCAGCGCGGCATTGCAGCTGCGGCGTGTATACTGCAGATTTCATAGAGATTTGCAGTTTGGAATTGTACCCTTAGACTCCGCCTTTATCCGAAACTATCCGTAACTTTTGAATTAGTTTCGGTTACGGTTATGGATATTTTTTATTTCGGATATCCGATAGTTTCGGTTACGGTCACGGATATCCATAACATCCTTGGTAAGATGGCCCTCTCCGTCCCGCTCATACCTTTTAAAATGGCTTCTCCACCTCACTTAAGCCAGAAACTTGAATTTTGCGCACATTAGAATAATATTTTTAACCAAGGTAGATAAAGTTAAAAACGGGATTATTTGAAATTGTCGACAATTACACCAAGATTTTACAAAGTGTTATACCATTTTGGAATCCTTACTAAATGCGCCAAATTATGTCGTCACTTGCCACACTCACGTAGTACAATTTTTTTTCAGTACAGTCAGTTTAAACTTGGCAAAATTTTTATTTTGAAATTTTTTTTGGGAATAATGTATTTTTTTATTTTTTTTCATCCAAGTTGGAGCAGCTGGTTTTGTAATTTTGACAACAATTTAGAGAAGCATTATTCAGGGTTACATAACAAAAAAAAAAAATTTGGAAAAAGTGAAGATTTGTGGCAACACGAGTAAAAAGACCGTCACCGGGAGTAGAATTTTTAGATTTTTTTTAAATGCCTATTATTTTGACAAAATGCCACATAGATTTTTTTTTATATTTTTCTGATAACCAGCATAACTTGCCTCAACACCCAGTTCCGGCTTGACGTTACATTACGGGACACCCTGTATAGTAAGTTTCTGCTAAGTTTATGAATGCTGTTAAAATATCTCAGAATTCCTAAAAGTGTCCTATGCACATTTTATTCCACTTTCTTTAAATACGACCGACGAAACGACCATTTTGGGTTCATTTGAAAAATCTGAATAACAGACTAAATACAACTTGTCTAATTCGAGGAATTTCAAGCCTCTTGAGTTTCACACTTTCATTACCAATAATAATAACTTATCTACTCTTGTTACTAAATTCCAATATTAAGCTCAGCCATTTTGTCAATGCAATGATCTTACCTGACGTTAAATCCTTCTTTCTCTTTCCAGACTTCCTAAACAAGTACAACTTCGACGGGCTAGACCTGGATTGGGAGTACCCCGGCGCAGCGGACCGTGGCGGTTCCTTCTCCGACAAAGACAAGTTCTTATACCTGGTGCAAGAACTGAGGAGAGCCTTCATCAGGGAAGGGAAGGGATGGGAGCTGACGGCTGCAGTACCGCTGGCAAACTTCAGACTGATGGAGGGATACCATGTGCCGGAATTGTGCCAGTGAGTGTAATTTAAAAGTTTGATGCTAGAAGAAAACCTCTACTTGGTAAGAAAATAGTGAAATAGTTGAATAAGAAATCTGATGCTATCAATTGAGTGAGATCCTTTTTTGCGCTGTCAAAACGCTGTTACATATTGATGCAGTTTGTTTATACTTTGACGTCACTTTTAGGTTTCATTTTTCAAAGTCAACTAACTGATCGATTGATTTCTAATTACATAAATAAAAATCTAGCAAAATATAGCAACGCAACCGAAAAGAGACAATCTTTTTTCAGAACCTGAAAGTGGTTCGTTACTGTTATTTGTTTATTTATACCTACTTACTTTATTATTATTTTATTTATTTTTTATTTTGTAAAAAGGCATAGTTAGGTACCGTATGTACCGTACCGTATTTTCTATGTAGTACATAGAATAACACTTTGTTACTTAATAATTATAACTTCATTCCCTGTTATATATTGTAACGCAGTTCTTGTTTACAAATTCTCACTACTAATAAATCATAAAGGTCCACTTACACTGTAATTTATTCGCAGGGAACTCGACGCTATCCACGTGATGTCATACGACCTGCGCGGCAACTGGGCCGGCTTCGCTGATGTGCACTCGCCTTTGTACAAGCGTCCTCACGACCAGTGGGCTTATGAGAAGCTTAATGTTGTAAGTATTAAGGTTCAATTTTCATAGTTGTACACTGTAGCAGTACCTACTGTATTCCTGCCGAAGAAAGGCTTTTAGGCGTACTGCCTATTTCTGGCAAGTGATTAAAAACGCGCTCTTGCAATATAGCAAAGCTTTAATCTCCTTAAACAGCCATTTACGTATTGATACTTAGAAACTACTATCAGCAACTTTATAATCTATGTGCTAGATGCGAGTTTTTTGATACCATTGGATTTTGAATTATCATTATTGCTCATGACAATCAATCATTGATTTAACAATATTCACCGTGACTAAAACGGTTAGGTACCCAAACTGCTTCTTAAAATAAAACTGACTCATATTACAAAACGATACACAAGTATGAAAGCACACCCTATAAAAGGTTCAAGCCTGTGATTAATCTTACTATTGAAATAGATTGCTGTCCTGCATATATCGGCCTGCAGGCCGCTACCAACCGTGCGATGTGGAAGTCATTGGGGGAGGTCTATATTCAGCAGTGGACGTCCTATGGCTGAAATGATGATGATGATCTATATCGGAGTTAAAATCTTCATGTGACTGAAACAAATGTTATAAGAAAATGTTTTTCTTTCCCAGAACGACGGCCTCCAACTCTGGGAAGACAAAGGTTGCCCTACCAACAAGCTGGTGGTCGGCATTCCCTTCTACGGGCGCTCCTTCACGCTGTCATCTGGGAACAACAACTACAATCTCGGGACCTACATCAATAAAGAGGCAGGAGGCGGCGACCCTGCTCCTTATACCAATGCGACCGGCTTCTGGGCTTATTATGAGGTGAGATGAATTTGATGATTAGTCTTTAAAGTATTTTTAAGCACTTTTAAAACCCTAGAAACAAACACTTTTAAAGGCTAGACTTCATTTAACGACGCTTGGTACTTATTCTGTGGCGGCGCTTACAATCAAAAACCACGATAGCCGAACGGTGAAGGGGTCGGTCGGACTACCCGACTCGAAATCCGAGGAACGCGGGTTCGAATCCTACCGCCGCGGCGTTCGACTATTGTGGTGAGCCCTTTTGTAACACAAGCATATTATTTATCTTACGAGGGGCTAACGGGACTACTAGTAATTTGTGCAAAAAAAATTACTAATGTTCTTACTTATCTAATGACCACGGTCTGGAAGACGTAACATGGGCAGGCCTCCTACTAGGTGGATCAAACGATTTGGGTGGACCGACGATCTGGTAAAGGTCGCGTAATGCAGGACCGTGCATTGTGGAAAACCTTGGGGGAGGCCTTTGTCCCGCAGTGGACGTCATTTGGCTGAAACGAACGAAAGAATGTTCTTACTTAAAAAACATAACCCTCCTTCTGGCGCAGTCGGGTAAAAAAATGCAGCGACACTCGCATACATCGCTATCCAGTATACGAAATATACATTCACTTTGACCTGACCAAAGATCGTATTCAGTGTGACAAATTCTCAAGTTCACGACGCGCCAGGGCGGATCGACCTTCAGACTGAGTAATGCACAACAAGGCGCTGAAAATTAACTACCCTTATTCACAATACTGTATTTATCAATTAAAATAAACCAGTAATTATTTAAATTGTTGATCTAGTAATTTCAGCATAGTAATAGTATCTAGTAGTGCCATTATGTACGAAATCAATTATGTTTTAAAAAGGTAGGTATCTACTTTGGAAATGATACTTACTTTTCTATACTAAGTATTGTAGAGTTCGTCTACGATTAATATGACTTTTCACAATATTGGTGTGTTATTAGTTTTATTTGTTAAGTCAGTAACTATGTTAGGAAGCTGAAATATAAAAATTGAGTATGGATATGAATCCTCGGGCAATAAACGTCTAGTAGCCACATAAATATGGAAGGCAATTTTTCGCACGTGGCAGAAGTGTTATAACTACGGCTTGGCCAAGTGTAACTCTTATATAATTTTTATATAACTTACAGGGAACTAAAATAACAAGTTCTTTATAGCTGTAACCAATGTATTTACAAAAAAGTATTAACTGTTTAACCGTATTCTGGCACTGCGTTTTTTAGTTGCGAGTGTTGTTCAGCTCTCTTTTGGGTTTTTCCATATTTATATAGCAATTCCATAATTATATATCATTAGATCTTAATCAACGTGCCGGAAAGCTCAGCGTAGGACATCATCATACTATGTTCAGCAGTAGACGCCGGACGTCCTATGGCTAAAATGATGATGATCTCAATAACTTTTGCTGACAGATATTATTGCGAGATGAGGAAATTACCAAATAATTTTTATTTCAAGTACCATTAAAATACCCTGTATCAGCTATAGGAGTACATTTATCTTTGTACGTCCACTAAACTAACTTTTTTTTCAGATCTGCACAGAGGTCGACACCGCCGACTCGAAATGGACCAAGAAATGGGACGAGCACGGCAAATGCCCCTACGCTTACAAGGGCACCCAGTGGGTCGGTTACGAGGATCCTCGCAGTGTGGAAATCAAGATGAACTGGATCAAGGAAAAGGGATACCTCGGTGCTATGACATGGGCTATCGACATGGACGACTTCCAAGGTCTTTGTGGAGAGAAAAATATCCTGATAAAACTCCTTCACAAACACATGAGCGCGTACACTGTTCCACCACCGCGTTCTGGCAACACCACACCCACGGTAAGTGTCTGTATTTTATTTTGAGGGCAACACTGCGTTAATATAAGACGAACTGGATCAAAGAGAAGGGATACCTCGGCGCTATGACATGGGCTATTGACATGGACGACTTCCAAGGTCTTTGTGGAGAGAAAAATATCCTGATAAAACTCCTTCACAAACACATGAGCGCGTACACTGTTCCACCACCGCGTTCTGGCAACACCACACCCACGGTAAGTGTCTGTATTTTATTTTGAGGGCAACACTGCGTTAATATAAGACGAACTGGATCAAAGAGAAGGGATACCTCGGCGCTATGACATGGGCTATTGACATGGACGACTTCCAAGGTCTTTGTGGAGAGAAAAATATCCTGATAAAACTCCTTCACAAACACATGAGCGCGTACACTGTTCCACCACCGCGTTCTGGCAACACCACACCCACGGTAAGTGTCTGTATTTTATTTTGAGGGCAACACTGCGTTAATATAAGACGAACTGGATCAAAGAGAAGGGATACCTCGGCGCTATGACATGGGCTATTGACATGGACGACTTCCAAGGTCTTTGTGGAGAGAAAAATATCCTGATAAAACTCCTTCACAAACACATGAGCGCGTACACTGTTCCACCACCGCGTTCTGGCAACACCACACCCACGGTAAGTGTCTGTATTTTATTTTGAGGGCAACACTGCGTTAATATAAGACGAACTGGATCAAAGAGAAGGGATACCTCGGCGCTATGACATGGGCTATTGACATGGACGACTTCCAAGGTCTTTGTGGAGAGAAAAATATCCTGATAAAACTCCTTCACAAACACATGAGCGCGTACACTGTTCCACCAAAAATTTCTATGTGTCTGCAAATATTTAATTCGCTGGCAACACTGCGCATTAACAAGCTCGGTTCGTTTAAATAAACAGCGGTAATTTAATTACAATTACATTTGAGCCCAAATGAAAGTAGCACAGTCTTCATTGTTTTTTTTTAAATTTACCAATTGCTGAATAAAATACCTATTTACGTAGGTTTTTAATCGATATGCCATTGTCCCTACCACCATGCTCTCCCTACAATATCTTAATATATAGTAGAAAGCTTTGATCATTGTTAATTGACGTCTTTAAGCTCCAAACTATAAATAAACAACAATGCAAATAGAACACATTATTCTCGAATCAATTATACCGAGCCCACCATTGAAAACTATCGCGAACGACCCCATAAATCTTGGTAACAAATCGGCGACGGTTATTCATTGCGATTTTATCTTCAGCCGGAATGGGCCAGGCCGCCGTCGACTCCGTCCGACCCTTCTGAAGGCGACCCTATCCCTACCACGACGACTAGTAAGCCTGCGACTAGTAAGCCGTCTACGACTAGTCAGCCGGCCACGACTAGTCGGCCTGAACCAAAGCCGACGACTAGTCTGCCGACTCCCGCGCCTACTGCATCGACCACGGAGGAAGAGGCGCAGCAGCCTGAAGTGGAGTTGCCAGCTGTAAGTGAATAAATAATATCAATATTTCTAAAGTTAAAGATAATATTAATATTTCTAAATAGTAGATTAGATTAGAGTTCTCAAGTGGCGACCACGGGCTGGAAGACGTAGCGTGGGCAGGCCTCCTACTAGGTGGACCGACGATCTGGTAAAGGTCGCGGGAAGAGCCTGGATGCGGGCAGCGCAGGACCGTTCATTGTGGAAAACCTTGGGGGAGGCCTTTGTCCAGCAGTGGACGTCATTTGGCTGAAACGAGTAGATTAGATTACTAAAGTATTTAAATAAGTCATACGGGTTTTGTAAAAAACCTATCTCAGGCACCAGTCTATCACACACAAGGCAACAGTCAACTACTTAATTAAGTCCTTTTGTACCAACTCTGCAGCTCTGTAACCTTTGTGAGAGATAATAAACATTTTTATTATTATTTGTATTATACGTCTCGTTTAGTCTAGTACCTAGTACAAACTTTGCTTGGTTTGTACTAGATAGCGCACTGTAGAATGTCCAAAGTAATTTATCATTTTTTACGAGTATTTTACTAGCTTATGCTCGCGGTTTCGCACGCAAAGAATTCAGTTTTCCTCTGATTTTTTAGTTTTTGGGTTATTTCTTGCTAAGGTTCCCATTTAAGTTACTCCTAACATCAGCTAATTTCTAGTGAAAGTCTCTGCCAAATTAACCCAACAGTTTCGAAAAATAGTTTAAGTTTGATAAGAAAATTCTTCTTTACTAATTACTGAAATACTCGTATATTAATTGAGGACCCAAATGTTTCAAGTACTGTGCTTGTATAATATTCAACTGAAAATGAGCTAGTCTCATAAATGTATTAATGTATCATAATAGTTGCTGGATTCATTGAAGTCTAACTCAAACGTAACAAAATTTCAGGAAAATGAAATTGGAAACTCCGACAAGATCTGTACCTCGGAAGAAGACTACATACCCGACAAGAAGCAATGTGACAAGGTAAACACTAGGGATGTTATAGATATTATGTAGTTTCGGTTTTCGGATACGGTTACGGATATAGGAATAATATTATACCGGTTTCGGATATTTTTTTATTTTGGATATCCGAAAGTTTCGGTTACGGTTACGGATATCTGTGCTTTAGAATGCAATTTGCAATAGTTGTCCAACACGGTTCATTCATGGCCGCACACTTTACATCGAATAAAAAGAAATAAAAAAATAAAAATTAATACTAGATGGCATTATAAGGGTAAATCAGGCTGTTATGTGTATTACAAAAAACAATTTAAACAGCCTACATCCGAAACTATCCGAAACTTTTGAATCGGATACGGTTACGGTTTCGGATATTTTTTATTTCGGATATCCGAAAGTTTCGGTTACGGTTACGGATATCCATAACATCCCTGGTAAACACTAAACTTACTGCTTTACTCGGATAATTCCATTGGAAACTTTAGGAACTTTCAGTATTGTGTGAGGCGTGTTTTCTTTCATGTCAGTACTTTTTGAAGTTACTTTGTTGTATAGTCGCTATGGACCTACCACAATATTGCCCGTTTTCTCTTCCTATTAACTTGAAGGAACCGTGAAACATAAATGAAGGAAGAATTTAATAAGTCACTTACGAAGTCTTTTTGTGGTAGAGTCATCCACATTCCAGTACCTTTCATTCAGGCCCTTAAATAATTAAAAGTAGTTAAATTAGACCTATATAAAATTATTAGGACTCCTACTTTGTATCAGAATTTAATAGTTTTCTCACATAAAATATTGCCTTTTACAGTACTGGCGATGCGTCAACGGCGAAGGAATGCAGTTCAAGTGTCAACCGGGAACAGTCTTCAACGTGAAACTCAATGTCTGCGATTGGCCCGAAAACGCTGACAGGCACGACTGCCAGTTATAAAGTCGCACGACTAAGTCGCAGGACTAAGTCGCACGATTAAATCGCATGATAAAGTCGTATGGTTTATTCGTGCGACAAGTCGCAGAGGATGCTTAGACCTTAGTAGTCAGTGAAACTGACGTTTGTCAAACTTGTTTACGCTGTTGGCGAAAGCCGAAAAATGATTGCTTGTAGTATGGACAGACATCCCATAAAAACGTCATAATTAATTTGTATTCATAGCAAATACTATTATAATATTAATATACATTTTTGACATTCAAATTCATGCAGACTCGTATTCCTGCTTTAATAATGACGAGTCAGTTAAATAATTAGCATTGGATCAATATTATGTATAAGTAATATCGGATCAATATTTCCATAAACACTCGTCATCGGCAAATTACTGCGATAATAAATCCTTAGGATAAATAGCCAGTCCATTAAAAAAATAGCAGGCAATAAAATATTTTCAGGATGTCTGTACTCAGTCTAAGGCCCGTATTATGAAACAACACTTAAAAATCGATTCAGACTCAAGCATAGAGTCTGATTTTGATAGTTCTAATTATTAACATTCAACAGATCTCAGACCTGAATCGAATATTGAGTCTCGTTTCGTAATAGCCTAAAAACAGCATATACTAGTTTGACGAAGTTGTTATTTATTCCCGCATAATATTTTCGCATTTGGTTGTGTTCAACATTGTGCGACAATATCAAACAATATCTATGTGATTTTGTTAGTTTATTTAGATATAATTGACTTTTCTAAAACAAAAAACTTCAATAATTTATTTGTACTGAACTTTTAAACTTGACCTTTTAGTCGAGTGACAAAAATATATTTTTTTTACTTTATGAATAATTTAAAATGTCATATTTTTCTAGCATCTTAATTTTTAATCTAGATCTACATTGAAAGTGTTCATAAATTATAATTTAATTCGACTTTGTGTATACCGCCTTAAATTACTCACTTTACATAAAAAAAAACCTTATGAAATTAATTTAGAAAAGGCTGTCTGTTCATTATTTTATTTGTAAGCCTTGCTCAAACACATTTCTATCATTCGCACATTTAGTATGTAATTTAGATATAAGTTTTGTCACAAATTATTTAAGTGAATTATATTAAAACAAAAAAATGGACTGAGGTTTTCTGGGATACCCACCTAAAAGTCGTTTAGTAAATAAAATATTAAAGAGTCAATGCAAATTGCAGGGTAGGCGTTAAAATATCAAAATTTTCCTAAGTCCGTATTTATAATCCGTTCTTATTTTCAAGTCAATAATTACAGAAACCGACTGAAAACAAAACACTGCCGTTCAGCATATAATCGTAAAATACAGAACAAAACTTTGTGTACAATACTTTTTTAATCCACTCAAAAAGAGTCTGGCGCTGAGTTCTTTAATTTGCAATTTTCGGGCAGTCAGATAAAATTCGGCTTATTAATACGGCCTCAGCATAAATTGCGAGATCCACTCGGCTAACTCCGATGGACTTATGCCGGAATTATATTTATTTGCCGTATAATTCGTCCGGAGTCCAATTATACGGGTTCCGGAACGAATGAATATTCAGAATTACCGGCTTCTAGGTAACTAAGTCTTAATTTATTTATGTTAAGAATAATTACAATAAAATTGGTAAAAATAACGTGTTGTTTTATTCAATAGATTCGATTGTTTCGTTTACTCAAAAAGTAAATAAAGGGCGAAAAAGAAGTACCTGTACCTATCACCGTTTCTTTTTCAGAATTTTACATAACCCGAAATATTTTTTTACATTAAACCTACCACTGCTTTGAGACAAAAAAGTCGGCCAGTGCTAAGACAAGGCAGCAGCATAAGCCTGTTTTTCAAGAATTTAACAAGGTTGAAATATTGTCCCTAGTATGAACTAAGCACTTTTATACCATCAGAAAATGTTGGCGTGTAATAAAAATCGCATTTACTGAGGTTAAAGTTTCACTATCTAACAAAATCAAAATTTTGCTACAATACAATGTAAGTGACAGCTAACTGTATTTAGTAAGCATTATTAGATCTCCCCACTAAATTAGTGCAGATTGCGTACTTAGTGGATATATGCCTGTAATTAGACGGGTCGGATGGTTTACAAGTACAAATGGCCGCGGCCACTAACGAGGCAGTGGACCCACTCGTTAGTCACTCGGCCGCGATGAGACGGCGATTTTGATAAGTGATCAGCACTTAATTAATGTAATGAAATAGTTTGTAAACGGAGAAATGTAAATAGAAATTAGACAATAAATATGGCGCATAAAGTGTTAACGTCAAGCCACCACTTTTCGTTCCATAAAGTTTTATTTTCGTTCCGTTTCGTTTTCTAAGTAAATTAATCAAAACTGGATTCTTTATAAGAGGCATACTTATATTTATTTTTTAAGAAAAAAGGAAATATAAGTGAGGGGAGTCTATTTTCTTCAATTCTTTCGAATTTATTAAAAAGTTTAATGTCAAAACGCCTTAAGAATTTCAAAACATTAATTTAATTGACAAAAGCATGTTTCAAACTATACTTACCTACTGTTGCCTATTATTTATCAAAAGCACAAAAGCTTTAATTAACAGCTAAATATTTCAGACTAAACGACTTATTGCGCCCAAATTCGAGGCAATGAATTGTGAGCCAAGTCTCCTCACAAACGAGGATTGGAACTAATTGTAGTATCCATCGCAATTTCGTAAAATGAACGTCGGAGCTGCAATTTAGAGCCGTCCAAAAGCAAGTTTGATACAGCGATACGGCTCATTAGTAGGAAACGTAGCCAACATGTAATAAGTGTATTAGCATGGGCGAATAGGATTTAGGATATTTTTGAAAGCTACACTACGAGACAAAATAATTAGTTATCATAATTTCAGTGAAATGACGTCCACATTTATTTTAAGACCTACAAGTAGGTAAGTACTTACTTGTGTGCATTATAAAATTTTTGCAAAAATCGCAAGAAATTCGGTTAGTGTTTTTCAGCTTAACTACAAGTAAAAATAACCTACACTGCACACAATTAGAAATGGTAGAATCGATTGTCAGAAACTTCAGACCACGGGCTTCTGTCGCAAACACGCGATGTTGATTGATGTGGTCCCTGGTTGTAGATAAATGTATAGTAGGTATAACATCGTGATTTGATAAAATAAAGTGTCCCAGATTAGACACTGGAAAATTGGTGGAAATCAAGTGATTTATTCGCTGCGGGTCATCGTCGATTCGTCAACGCAAGATAGTGGTTAACGTCTAACTAATACCAGAAGTAAATAATTGTTACAATTTTAAGATGAAACAAATCTATAGTAAAATAAAACACTATTTTACAGTGAAGAGTGGCCGAATATAAAGAGCTGCATATAGGTCTATGCCGCTGCTAAATTATTTAGCGTTGCTAAAATACTATGGTCTGCCATGGCAGGCAAAGGTTAAAGTAAAAGAGAAAACCGCCCTTCCAGTGTTAATAAAATATTAAGGTTACCGCGAAATAGAAATGTAGAAAAGGGTGGGTCTTTACTTGGAACTATGGAAACACTTTTCCATTAAATTTGAATAATGCATTCATTAAGGGCTGTAGTTAGTTTGAATGAATTTTAAAAATATATTTCAGCCTGTGGTGTCTAAATGCGGAATTTATGATTCAGTTGAAAACTTTCAAGTTTTGTGCGTCTTTCAAAGAATCGGAAAAAAATCTGGTGAAAAGTGTGTATTTATTTTTTTGTAGCTCGTGGTATCTGGAAAAAGGACATCGAAATTAATGAGAAATATGCAGTGAAAGCCAAAAAAGTAAGTATATTATGATAACGTTTCTTTAATAAAATACGAGTATGTTTATAAAACGAATAACACATTCGTTCTATAAACATACCTCTTAATTAATGTTAAGTACAAGAATTTCAATTAAGTAAGTAGATTCTTCATACAAGAAAATCCAAAGTGTAGAAAATTAGAAACCTACATCAAGGTAAAACGCAACTCATCAAAAATAACCGTGAACAGGGCTCAGACAAGGGTCAGTCAGTAAAATGCGTGCGTGTTTTCTTAAAAATGCATCCCTAAATGCTTGTTGCTAAAATCTTTGCCGTGTCCATCCACGTTTGGGTTCCGTACACGTGCGGGTTTAATGAATTTCTTAGTAAACCCCGGCTATATCTGCGGATCTTATTTCTTCAACCTTAAAGGGTATATTGGAGTAGCACATGTCGGACTTCAATTTATTTTTAGCCGCTTTTTGTCTATACCTACCTGGAACAGACAGTACATCAGACTATACATTTCTGTTGCACAATCGCCTTTATTACTAAGTACATAAGAGGCCACCGTCTTTAGCTTGATGTGCTCTTGTCTGTACCATTGTGTAGGTGAGCACATGACCCTCGGGGATATTTTTATATTCCCTTTTATATACCGCAAGGTTGGACTCCTAAGGGATCTCCACAGTGTCCTCTTGGCATTTTTACAAGGCCCTGTAAATAAAGCATGGACGTCATCGTTGATATGAATCGCTTAGATGATTTATGAAAGAAAGAATGAAAGAGGGAAAAAATATTTGTTTGAGTTGTTCGCAATACAGTGTGAGTCACGTTAAAGTGTACATATGAAAATAGATGAAACTAGACCTATTTTTATCGACAAAAAAGAGGTCAAAAATTTTTTGAGATTTTTTTTAAATTTTTTATAGAATTTTTTTTCTTCCAGTTACTTATTGTAAAGAAAACATAATAACTTTTAAACTAGGCGGTATATCTTGATAAAATAAAAACAGTAATAATGCTAAACAACAGGCAATACTAAAAAATACATAAAATACACAAAAAAGGCCAACAAATAATAAAAAAATGATAATTTTTGAAAAAAATCCGCTTANCACCGGTTATAGGGACATTTTTTGGAGAAATTTATCAAATAACCAAAAAAACACGAATTTTTAAGCAGATTTTTTTCAAAAAGTATCATTTTTTATTATTTGTTGGCATTTTTTGTGTATTTTATGTATTTTTTTAGTATTGCCTGTTATTTAGCATTATTACTGTTTTTATTTTATCAGGATATACCGCTTTGTTTAAAAGTTATTACGTTTTCTTTACAATAAGTAATTGGAAGAAAAAAAAATCTATAAAAAATAAAAAAAAAATCTCAAAAATTTTTTGACCTCTTTTTTGTCGATAAAAATAGGTCTAGTTTCATCTATTTTCATATGTACAGTTTAACGTGACTCACACTGTATAATCTAGAGCTAGACCATTGCTTGTAATTAAAGTGAGCAAAGTTATTTATAGTAACCATATCCAATGTTGCTATAACAAAATTAATTAAATAAATAAATATACTTGGACATTATTATTATTATTGGACATAATTAACTGTATTTTTTCGTGTTTTGGCAGTTGGAGGTACGAGTAAGACAGCCAATTCTTCTGTGGGTTCCAGGCGGAGTTCCTACGGCCTGATCATCCCCTTCCATCAAGTAAGTTGCAAGCTAAGTAGACTATTAAGTAAAAAAAATTATTAGTTCTATTAGTTTACTAACATATTGTGATTTATATGCTGCTTTCTTTTCATGAATAAATAAATAAATATTCGCCAGACATTCATACAAATATTAACGTACAAACAAAAATCACCTTTCACCTTTTTGTTATTTACTGTCTCAGTAAATAGTTAAAATAATTCTGAACAAATTAAGCTTATTCTTGAGAAAACAAGTTTGTGTGGGTTGATTTTGATTAAGAAAAATAACTGTAAGTTATTTCAAATACGTACGTTAACTAAAATTCACGTAGGCGTTGAATATCTTATCTAGGTTTATTAAATCACATTCTATAATATTCTAGAAGCGAAGTTTATTTGCTTGAAGTATGGGATCTCCGTGTAAGCAATTGAAAGTCATTAACTCAGTGAATACAAACATTATAGGCGTGTAGGCTTCATAGCCTCTGGTTCTCAAACGTAAAATGAAATAATCTATACAGGGTGACTGGAACTGAACCCGCCATAGCTAATACGCGTATAGAGGAGGTCGTTTGCTGATTATTGAACCTTACTTTCTATGGCTAAAGTTTTATAGTTTAGGAGATATGTCAATTTTTATACTTTTTTCAGATTTTTCTGAAATTAGACCTAAAAACTGCTTCAATTTTTTTTCTCGCGTGATTTCAACAGTTTTTTTTATTTGATATTAATATCGAATATGTCTTTATTCAAATAAAATAAATTTCTGATCCAGATAATGATTGAATAGCTAGTTACGAGCCGTTAAAGTCTAACAAAAGTACAAACCACGATAAAAAATTCTACTTCGAATTCGATTGAAACAAAAATTAATGGTGATAATGGATTGCCAATAATCTTAAAAATAACTCTAGCTTCTCTTCTTTCCAATGATATATCACACGTTGTAATTAGATATTGAAATTTGTCAAAAATTCAAGTTTATGGAAGAAAATGGAGTAATAATACAAAAATTATCCATACAAAGTTGATTTTGAATTTTTTTAAACTCTTTTTTTCATAATGTGATTATTATTTTTAAATTCATTTTTCAAAAAACACACAAAAATAGTTATGAAAAGGAGTATAGCAGAAAATATGAGATGTTTGAAGAAACTTGGGCTAGTGTCGGCTCATATACCCATTTACCTAACACCCTGTATATATAAATAAAAATAAATTGATGTTCGTTAGTCTGATTAAAACTCGAGAACGGCTAGGCCGATTGAGCTGATTTTGGTTTTAAAATGTTTGTCGTAGTCCAGGATAGGTTTAAACGGTGAGCAAATACGCGTGCGATATTGTTTTTCTGTGACAGACAAAATTCCACGCGGGCGAAGCCGCGGGCGGAAAGCTAGTTTTAAATAAATAAAATATCCTTGGACATTTTACTCTGTGCCTCTAGTCCCAAACTAAGCAAAGCTTGTACTATGGGTACTACTGGGGTATGGGTAATCGGGTATATTGAGAACGGATATACATAAAGAAAGATATTTTTTTTTATAAATTAGAAAACGCCCAGACCAATAAGTTCATGCACACAAATGTTTGTAATGTACGGGAATCAAACCCGTAACCTCGGCATCGTAGTCCGTTACGATTACGAACCACCTCACCAAACGGCCGAAAAAGCTTCTACATCTACAGTTTTTCTACGTTTCATTGGTTGGTACAAAGCTTTTTAGCTAGGATGTGTAATTTTGGACACAGAGATTTGTATAAGATAGGTATAGTAAATGAAATATTATGGGGTTTCATAAATTGAAGTTTGGGAACCACTATAATATTATTACTTAATAGGTATTATTGTAAGGTACTAAGCCCGCGGTAGGGTTACGTTAATATGCGAGCGATATGAATAGTCCCTTTTGCTCGAGGGGAGATTAGATAGGTAATTGCTAGCAACAATTTTTAATGTAGAAAATTAGATATTAAATTTTGGTTTACACATAAACACGATTTTCATTTTAATTGTTTCAAACACGCTTCAATTCTTTCAATATTTTTTTCTTTAGTTGCAGCAGTTTTCAGTTTACTCTCTGAATGTTTAAAATAACTAGAGTTAACTGTACTTGAATAATGTATTTACTCATTCAATAGGTAATTATTTTTTACTTTTATTTCTTCTTCAATTAATTCTCACTCCTACTGGGATAATTAAAACTAATAATAAATATTATTATTTTAATATATCATCAAATTTAATATATCGACGGTAATCACTTACCATCAGGTGATCCGTCTGCACGTTTGCCTCCTGTCACATAAAAAAAAAATCATCATCTCATTTGAGCCACAGGACATCCACTGCTGAACTTAGGTATATATTTTTATTATTTACAAAATGTATTATCATTTAGTATTATACATTTAAGTGAATAAAAATAATGATAATAAAAAAGAAAAAGAAAATTCAAAAAGGCAAAAAGATGAGCGGGCTCGTCCGGGATTTGAACCCGGGACCTCTCGCACCCTAAGCGAAAATCATACCCCTAGACCAACGAGCCGGTTGACTAACTCGGCGAAAATTTAAATTACATTCATAGACACGTTGCTCTGTGAATGTCGTTGTCAAAAGAGAAAGGCGATGACGTCATTTAAAGAATTAAGATGTGTTCACATTCCACGATATAAATAACAGCAATAGCGCCTATCTGAGTTGGTTGCTGTGGTGGAGCGGTGCGGGAGAAGTGACATGTGATGTGACGTAACATAGCTGTCACGGGATATCAGTCACATTTTTTTAATGCAAGATTTTCAGCTGGTCTCGTTGAGGTTTTGATGTAAAAAAAATTTCGATAGAAAATTATTTCGCATAGTTCTACTACCGTAGGAACCTACTCAATTAAGCGCTACATCTAATAAGACATATTGTTATCTATCAATCCTTTGCTACTTAAAACTTTAGCTTTCTGAAAAGTTTAACTTCAAATATATTCTTTTACCTTCTAATTTATATTTTTAACGGGTTATTATATTACAAGTTCAGTAGGTGGTCTCGTACTAGTCTAATTTGGTGAACAAACTTTATTTAATTTTATTTACTCCATCTAGGTAACCAATTATGACTCAATACCTACTTACGAGTATGTGCTTCTATGTATTTTGTTTCACTAATATAAAACACAGATTAAGTAATAAACAACTCTCCAATATATGATTTTATAAAGTAGGTAGGTATCTAGATCTACTTAGCTATAAACACTTAATCATGAGTGATGATTATATTCTGATAAGATTTTATATTACGAGTTATAACGTAAGTAATAAATATTGAAAAAACACACAATCATAACCATAAAACTTCATAAATTAGGAAATATTAATAAAATAATCTCAAAATGTAATTTTCAGCAAGGAAAATGTACCTAAGTGCGAGTAGAACTTAACTCCATCAGTTCATAAATTTCAGTACATATTGTAAATAATTCCCAAACTTAGTATTATGTTATTATTATTTTTTAATTTGTTTAATCAAAAAAATACTTCAGATTAGTGCAATTCGCGCATCATTCGGCGCACAAGACTAGAATTCAGTAGCGCGCCTTACACGCTAGTATCGTCGAGGAGAGCGTCGCATCCACGTCAAAGCGCCGCGCTCGGAGGCCATTACGGTTTCCCGCGAAAAACTTGCGTTATTAAAAAAATAACAACTTCGCATGTAACACACCTGTGCCCAAATAATGGAGTTCTAACGCCTTAAAAAGTTAATAAAAAGACAGGACTAACACTGGCTGTTTGAACTATGTTCTTTTCGTGCGAGAGAGAAGAAGAAAACTTATGAAAAAGTTGCGAATAAAATGTGTTTTAATTTTTCAAATTTAGAACTGTGTGTGGAACGGACTTTGTGAAGTTTGAATGGAGATTTTGGTTCAGATTTTTGTGCAAGTGAGTGTATTATTGTAATCCAAAGGTGAGTAATTATGTAGGTAATTAAAATAAATAACTAATAAAATAAATAAGGTAAATTATGGGCGTTATTGAATATTTATAATTTCAGTAATAAATGTGTACAGAATTTTTATGTCCTTAAAATTGAAATTTTTTAATAATTAATTTATAACTAAATAAGTTAAATTAATTAAAATTCGATTAAAGTGCAATGGAAATTAGAAAGAACACATTTTAATAAAATGTACATAAATCATATTTTATTTGTAATGATCATTGTCACTAAACTACGCAGTTTCAGATATTTTAGATTTTCAAATACTTTAGTCTAAGGATGAGTTAAATTAACTTTAAAGATTAGTACAACTGCAATGAAAGCTCATAGCTGCAATTAGGTATAATTATATTATCTGAAGTAGATAAATCTTTAAAATTATTAATTACCTCTTGTATTAAAAGGGCAATATATTTTTTTTTATTTTCATTTCTTATTCCCAGCCGACAGACAGCGTAATGAAAATAGGAGAAGTTTTTTTACAATACAATTTTTTTTAAGTCGCTTAACCCCTTTGGTAAGAGGTTTCTAAGTTACAATATTAGGAACTTGGCATACAAGTACACGATGGAGGTTGTAGGATTAACCTCTACAACACTTAAACTTTACAGGTATTACCAAAAGCGATTAAATATTCTCAAAACAAGTCACCGAGAGGTTAAAGCAACAACTAATGGTATCGAGTTATCAACTTGTAATGGGTTAAGTTGCAATTGCAAAAACCGTTTTCCTGGAGTTTTAAATGGTTCAGAAGTCGTTAACGACTTGTCCTTAAATGGCTTTTGACTAAGTGCTGCAATGCAATGAATGAATTAATAACTTTCCTTACTTCGGGGTTTCCGTAAAATAGATTTTTCCCCTTGAAAGGACCCCTGAAAATCCATATCCTGACTCTAGTGCACCAATCAAAATCAAAAATATTTATTCAGTTTAGACCACAAGTGGCACTTAAGAACGTCAAAATGTAAATAATAAAAAAAGAAAGGGTAGCCCTTAAAAAAAAAAAAAGGTAGCCCAATTTTTCCTGACCTGAAAAATGCAGTGCACTAGAGTCAGTTAAATGTGACCGTTCACAGTGTACTATGTAAAGCACATTTAAATAATTATGTAGGTACTTATTTCGGTTTTGAGATTGGAATTCACATTTAATTATCATGAAATAACTTTTAATGAGATTTAATTATGTACCATCCTAGACCGCATCCCACTTAACATCAGGTGCGATTGTGGTCAAATACCTGCCTTGTTAGGCATAAAAAAAAAAAAAATCAAAATTATTTTGTTTCGTAACTTACTACCCTTTGAATAATAAAATGATAGGAGCTAGCGATAGCGTCAGTATCAGTAATGCTCTGTAGTTGTCAGGATTTAATAAACTTGTGAGTTTTTTAATACTTTGTAGATTTTATTTCAGTCATCCTCATTTCAGGATAAAAACCCTACATAGTCCGCTGTAATTGAACAGTGCGCCAATTAATAAAATAAAGTAAATTATTAATTTACCGAAACAGTAATTATCTCTTGGACGAATAGTGGTTAATTCGTCCAAGGATTATCTCTACCAGTAGGTATCTTCAACAATACGTAGGTAGCTCACAAATTATGAAAGGTTAAGGCTGGGTTGCACCATTTTCTTTAACTTTAACGAACGTCAAAATCTGTCAAACTCCATACAAAAAACACCGGTTATCGTTATAGTTACGGTCAAATTTAGATGGTGCAACTCAATGATGACCTTTAGACAATTCAGTGTCAGTCAATATTGATTTGGCATCAATTCCTTTGTATGATTCTTTTTGTATTGCCGCAGACTTACGTAATGAGGAAAAATCTAGGCATCTTTAATCACCTCGCAGACAGCACGTCTACCACAGATTTTAGGTTTTCGTTCAGCACTATGACGGGCAGTTTCCCGCCAACTATCTGCCAAATGGAGTGACGTTCAAATCGGCGCAGTGAACCGCGGGCAAACTTCAAAAGGTGCTTATTCAGCTATTGAAAAGTTCTGTAGGCATAAATTTTGTTTATGGTCTCTCTGATGTGGTTTATGGGCGATGATGAGTGGGTTCGTAATATTACAAATGCGAAAGTTTGTGAGGGTCGATGGATGGATCTTTTACTCCCTCACGATTAAATAACTGAACCGATTAAGATTAAAGTTAAGATAGAGATGTTTGAGACCCAGGATGTTTTGTGTTTTAATCGTTCAGAGATTTTATGTGACAAAAACTTGTTTTTAATAACTTATTCAGTTTGTTTACAATATAACCTTAGATACGAGATAACCTTAGATACCTACCTAGCTATTTTAATTTTTGTGAAATAGTCTAACGCGCTGAGTTCTTTATAATTTTACGTGATGTTGAATGTATGCGTGCAGTTAAGTACGTTAATGTAAACTGTCCTATTCCACAAGAACGTTTTTATTTGAAAAATCTTAAACGACAGCTAATACTCGAAAAGGCGAATCTTACTTGTTGAAGTTGTTTAACAAATGTCAAAAATTTGTCATCTCCATACGAAAAGAATCGGTTATCGTTATAGTTACGGTTAAATTAAGGTGGGGCACCTCAGTACTACCGCTACCTACTTAACTACGGGCATATCGTTCACGATACAAATCCTACTAATATTATAAATGCGAAAGTTTGGATGATTGGATGTCTGGATGTTTGTTACTCTTTCACTCAAAAACTACTGAACGGATTTTTTTGACACTACAGTATTATTGTTTGTAACCCAGATTAACATAATATAGGCTATAACTTATGCCGATCTGTGACACTAAATTTCACGCGGGTGAAGCCGCGGGCAAAAACTAGTAAATCCATATAGAAATCACGAGGGATGAGCCCCCACAACACTTTTCACGCGTCCTTTCACGCGGGACGGGTTCGAATGATAAATCGAGACCCTAAGTAGGTTCGAGCATAATTACAGGACGCGACGTGTAATTCGAGAACATGTAGCGTAGTTAATTGCCAGTGTCTAGAGTTGCTATTTGTTATGTGGTAATGCAGATTCTGTAACGATTAACTAGCTATCAAATAGACAGTTTAGCGTTCAAATAGAACGCTAACTTTAATGAAGTTGGTTAAAAATAAACGTATCTTTTAATATATTATTATGTGTAATGTACATTTTTTTATACATAGTATTCGCTTCAATCATTAATAGTTCAATAGTAAGTAGTCACCTTCTTTTGGCTAGTGTGCAAACAAAAAAATTGTCTGATATTTAAAGGAAAAAAATAATATTATGTTAGGCCACGTTATTAAGCATCTTGGATGAAGAAACCACTTAAGTATGAATGAAAGTAGGATATTATGATCTGTATACTTAAATATAATATAAGGTTGTGTGGGGGTAACTTATCTCACAATTATCATACACCCACGACCTTTGAGCCGTTAAGGCCTGTATTTAAACCATCCCCACGTACATTAGCATATAATTTATTATACAATTTAGAAATAGTATCAACCTGCTTACGTAAATGCGCTGTGAGGTGACGTCAGAAGAAGCCCTTAGAGAATATTTTATGACTTGAACTTAAAAAAGTAAAGCTCTAATAAGAACTTTCTTAAGTAGATACGTGTATGAAATGAATGAAAAAAGAATTTAAAATTAATCGCCTAGACGAAACTTTTCAATTTTTCAATGTCTCTTTATCTTTAGAACTCTATCAGGGCTTAGAAACAAATGTTAACAATAAAAATCTTATAAAAATACAAGATACAAAAATCATAGGACAATAACTCGCGGCTCCGTTTCATTGGGCTCCGGTGGACACCACCGGATTTTAGTAGATATACCCCTATGGGGAGAGAGCCCCACAGTGAGACTTTCCCCTGCCCATAGGGGACTCCAACATAGCCTACTGATCCTCATCGGTCAGTGGATGCAAAGCGTTTCCCGACGTTAAAATACTAAACTTGAAATCAAAGTCACTATGGAGGAGGCAGGATTTTTGTACACTCGAAACACATTAAGTGAAACAGGTAAACATTAAGGTTGGGTTGCACCATCTTACTTTAACTTAGACAAACGTCAAAAATCTGTCAAACTCCATACAAAAGACGGTTATATGGAGTTTGACAGATTTTGACGGTTACGGTCAAAGTTAGGTGATGCAACTCATCCTAAGTGAAATTTCCCATGAGGAAATCTCAAGGGCAACTCATATCTTTTGATGTGTAAATGAGATAAGATAATAATAAAATTGAATTAAAAAATACGAACGTTGCTAATGATTCTTTTTATTTCAGTTAAAACATAGTAATATGCAATGGCATTACTTGCATTTGTAGGACGTAAAGTATTTGATTACCTGAAAACACTGTAGAGATAAATCTTCTTATTACGTAGAAAAAATACCTTTTTTATTCGAAGAAAACATCCCATCTCACATGTCTTAGGTACTCAAAGGAACTAGTTAATGAAAGGTAATCCGTTGGGATCTCTCAGAAGAATTACCTAAGTGTAAATAATGCTTTCATATTCTGGGAATCTTATTGAGGCTTTTGAGGGAAAAAAGAGATCAACGCAGGGTAGATAGCATTACAAAGGATTAGCTAAGATCGAGACGGTTTTAGTAATGGTTAATTTATATAAATAGATAGAGATACTCATAAATACATACGCGATTACAAGACCTTTCTATTAGTATAAGTCTCTCTACACTGACTCTTCAGTTTGATGAAAGGCGGTTTTTAAAAACACTTTACTTCATTCACAAGATACAAATTGGTGTACCTATGTAATTGCTTAAACAGCTAGGTAAAGGTTGCTTGGCTTATAATGTACAACAGTTGTACATAAGCCATTGGACAGTTACTGTCCAAATCATACGTTTGTTTTAATGCAAAAATGTGAATATAACACAATATTATCTACGTAATCCCTTGAAAAAAAAATACCTATTCGTAGCACTAAAAACATTAATAATTTATTTAAATAATTTTGACACAATTTATTTTTGAAATATTGTAAGAACAGAGGCAGTACCTAAGTTTTGTTTAGAGGTTTAAACGATAGTTTGTTAGTTGGTGACCTTTATAGGATTAAACGTGTCGAGTAAAGTTAGTTGTGGATTATTTTAGACAAAACTAGCTTCTGTGTGTCTAATTTCCATATAGTTAATATTCTTTGCTAAATACCTTTGAAGGTCTGAAACTTTATAAAGGCAAATGAAAGACAAATATACGCAAAGTGTGTTACAATAATTAGGTAAGTTGAGGGTGTGTGTCTAAGAACGAAGATCGTTATATAAATACAATTTAATTTAAAATTTTCCGTAGAAATTACATAACTTTGCATCACCAATTAAGTTTTCAATTAGCAATACTTAATTTAGATTTAGGATGTTGTTTGCAATTTGAGAAAATCTTTAGCAAACAAAATACAAAACCGACAATGTTTACATTAAGTCACATTAAAAGCGTAAGGAATACAAAAGAGTCCCATCGGTACGCCGCGACCCTCATTTGGACTGATCCTACATTTTATTAAGGCTCTGACGATTAGACTCGAGATACGGCCCTTAGGATTAATCAGTGTCATACTCCTTGTATCCCAAACATGGATCGAGCTTATCTGCGCAAACGAAACCGTCCAGTAACTTGGAGATTTAGTATAGTGATAGCGACTGCTGACTCCATTGGCAGATTGCCAAATGGTTTTTTGCCAAATTTCACAAGGACCAAAGAATGAATCCGATCCAAGGACTCGCGTGGGTTTAGGGAAAACTGGCAATACGCAAATATTATTACAATGCAATATTTGAGTATGTTACACACGTCTTTCGTTACATAATTTGTATTAGAATTGTTATCCGTTTACCATTTATTTATGTAGGGGTGGAATGGAAGTATTGTGATCGGTTTTGGCTGGAAAAAGGTTTACCTATGATCGGTTCAAAATAATTAGACCTTCAAAAGATACTTAGTAGTTAAAGGCTCGTTATCTAAGAGGACACAAACTCAGACTCAAAACTCGATTCAAACTCTAGCATAGATTTAAGTTAGTGATTTTGAATTTCAAAAGACCTATATCAACAACGTGCTTAAGTCTGGGTGCTTAAGTCTGGGTGTAGTTTTCTAATACGGGTCTTAATACTTTTATAGTATCTACTAACATTTGCCAATACTTGAAATATTATGCAGTACACGATATTAGTTTTACCGATAGGGACAGAGTTGACACATTTCAACAACTAAACTAACTTTGAAATCGTGAAACCCGTGAAAGTAAATTAAATTTAGGTGTAGCCAATATTGAATGTGAACAATGATTCGTAGAGCTTAGGAAAGGTCAAGGATGTCATGGCTTGACATGTGGTATTAACGTGGACATGTTTGGATTCAGAATCTATATTCGAAATTGATTTGATGGCAGTCATAATTTGCTTAAAGCTTAGCGACTGTAGTTTATGTAGACGTTTATTTTCTGATTCACACATTTTCCAGTTAAGTTGGTAATGATATTTAATTTGATTATTTTATTGTTTTTTCTTTATTAATATTGCAGTTGAGTCGTACATATAAAAGAGTGAAGTGATAATACTTCACATAAAAAACTCCACTGTATAAGAGGTGGTGGTTAGCGCGTGATAAAAATAAGAATAAAACGAGTTCATGACGACATGACTGTGTGTGGTGACTGAATCCTTAGGCTCTAAAAATTCCACTTTGAATACTCGAAACTTATGCATAAACTAGCGTAATAAATTAAGTTTAATTTATGAAAACTTTATTGTTAAAGTTGAATATTACGAGTACGAACATTTGATTCTTCATGTTTTGGCTCGTGGTGTGACTCATGCCACAGACCATGACAAGATTAATCGTTACCATTTATTATGTGTATGAATTATGTGTACATTTTCTTATCTTTCATGTGTTGTAATGAATGAGGTCAGGATTCTGGTGTCAGACTTAATGAGGTGGACAAAACCAACTAAGAACATTTTTCTGTAGGCATCGGCAGTTATTCTTTTTGTAAAGAATATGATTCCAAACTCAGCAGAAGGCAGCTGGTTTCAATAGTTAATATACATACAATAAGTTTATATGAAATTAAGTAGCGGCCGCCCGCGACTTCGTACTTACGTGTGGATCCCGTTTTACCCCCTTAGGGGTGGAGTTTCGTAAAATCTTTTCTTAGCGGATGCCTACGTCATAACATCTATCTGCATGCCAAATTTCAGCCCGATCCGTTCAGTGGTTTGGGCTGTGCGTTGATAGATCTATAGTTGACTATTTCAGTCAGTTAGTCAGTCACCTTTGATTTATATATATTTAGATAGCATTCTGCGCTACGTAACAATGCTCTAGCAGCACTTCTGCAGGAATCATACCTTGTAAGATTGATAATTATTATGATTAGCTTAAATACAGGCAGTATTGAAAAGTTCAAGCAAAAGACAGCGTAGGATGGATCAGAATGGTGATTTCCAGGAACGCTTGGTATGACCAAAACTTTAGTTGTCTCGTTAGGAGTTCACTGAAATAACTTACTTAACTGTTTAATTCAGTCATTAAATAAATAATCAACAAGATACCTCCAGGGGGTTTCCCTACAAAGACTACAAAAGCCGTACGTGGGTGTACTCCAATAATAATTCCAAAAAACTTGCGTAGGCACATAACAAACAGATTGTTTACCCTTGAGCCTGTTATTTAATCTTTGCATGAGATGATCAGACACACAGTATTGTTTTCTTTAGATATTATAGTGTGTTGATCATGAAAATACCTACAAATTGGCTACATATTTTAAGGTTTATTATAGTGTATTGTTTTCAGAAAGAGAAAATTGGAAAATTATTGGTGTGTAAACAATATTGTTGATCAAACATTTTAGTGTAAGTAATGTTTTCAAATCATAGATAAGAGCTAATATTTGGATCACTTATTTTAAGAAACATTACAACGTAATTTTTTTAATGATCTTTTCTATCGTATGTTTGGAATGTCGTAACTAACTAGTTAGGAAAGGTAAGTAGAAAAAAACTTTTTTGCCCTAAGATGCTGGCAGAAGCAGAATGCCATTGATATTGAAAATGTATTAACGTGAACTTTGGTTCCGTGGAGTAAGGTTTCTGGTTATTACATCGGAGTGATTGCTACCTGACCCTCATAACCTCTGAAACTTTATGAGAACAGTTCGATGTAACTTTTTTATGGAACAACTGGCCTTTTTCCTTCAACCGTACTTGTAATTTTGAACAGAAAGTAAACCCTTGTTAATGTTTGGAACATCTTCTATAATGTCTAATAGCATCGTGTGTTTCTATTTACCTAACTTGGCCTTATAACTAAATGCAATTAATTATTTTTACTAATGCGACACCATAACTTTATTAATCTGTGACGATAACACTTTGTTTTTTGGTAGTTAGGTTATAAACGTCAACTTGACAGATCATTTCGCGCCAAAACCCAGGCTGCAAGGTTCACGATCTTTGCCTGTTCCTTTGCGTAATGAAAAACGGCAGTCCGTTCCACCAGGTCATTATAACTTTATTCAAAGCACGGATTAGTTTTGCTAAGCTCGGAAGGTCAGGGCGGGTATCATAACATGTTGTGTTAAGCCGTTGGCCGGGGCCCAAAGCGGCATGGTTGATGGCTCGATGTTTGCTACTATAAACATTAATATTATGAAAATAAAGCAACTCAACCATAAACTAACTTTGACGATCCCAAACCTACGAGAATTACGTGGGGTATAATTTAGCGCAAGTTTAGGATAGTTAACACTACCAATCGTTTTTACGAACTGTCAAACGATCCAACCGTAAAGATTTGTAATTTTGGGTAATCATGAAAACGAGTTTTTTATTTAGATTTTTTTATGCAGAACAAGGCAGGTATTTGACCGCAATCGCAACTGATCTTAAGTGAGATGCAATACTGTCGATTAGTCTTCTGGTGTTTTCAGTTTTGTTACTTTATGTAAAATCAACTGAAAATCTTGTAAGGTTGTGTTTAACTTATTTTTTTCGACAAAGCCTGTTAAATTCAGCCTTTATGTTAAATTAAATTATTGTTACTAACTACAATTATACAAAAAGTTGTGAAATACTTAGCATAAGCAACGCAGAAGATTACCTGGTTTGCAAATTTTCCTCAGTTTCTACTCGTATAGCGTTAAAATGATAAATCCTCTTTTACAACTATCATTTCCCTCCAGCTCGACAGTAACATAAAACTGAAGTAACAATATTTTAAAACTATCCATTTAACTCACCACATTTCATAACTCGCATTCAGAGCTAACAACACTAATGAATAGTTAACTCGCAACTCGTACAGAGAAATTAAAACCGCGGCGAGCCACTGAATAGCCTACTCTTTGATATTTTAATAGGGAAACCGGGAAAAAAGTTACCAATGCTAGCAGTGCATCTGTGCTAGTAATGTTCGCTGTCCGTCGTTCGATATTATACTTGTTTATCGATAATGTGACTTTTAGGGTCGATAATTTTGCGGTGGTGTATTATATTCCTGTTGATCACTGTGCATAATTGCAAAAAGATACGGACACTGCCCAGTCATGTTGTCATTTTTGGATCATAGCGTTTGTCTATTAGATACTGCCACATTGACGTAAACAATATTATTCTTGTGCTGGAATATTTAGTATTGTTTTAAACTTTCATGGTCACTAATGTAATTATTATTACTGAAGGGATTGGTACTATGTACCTTAACTTGTTATGAACATTTAGTATTTTAATTTTTATGAAGGAACTTTTTAATATAAATATTTGGTATTGAAATACTATTCATGATTTTGCTTTTAATACATCTACGTTTGATTCATGCTATAATATTGTCTCTTTAAATTATACGTATTTTATTTATAACCTTTGTTTCTCATCGAACAGTTGTCATCCCAAATGGCACTGCATGCAGCGTTTGATTGTATTTGTGCCACTTAATCATCACGTCAATAGCGTTGTCCGAACATGTTTAGATAAACTATCGACAGCTGTCGATTGGCAGCACTAGTCAATACGTCCGCTATTCAACGAGCGGCACTTCAGTTAGAGCGGATTTGTGTTCGACTTACTTTTATATTTTTATGATGAGCTTGTTAAAGGCGAATATAAAACACTAAGCATGTGTAAGGAGGGCGTAAGAACTCATTGTTTAATTTGATACAGATAAGTGATAAGTAAGTAAGTAAATAAGAGATAAAAACTTATTATAATAAATTACTTCAGCTGTAAAGCTGCTGTAGCTAGCATCAATACAAACGCGAGAGTCAACTCATGGTTCCCTGGTACCGTTTTGTATAAAACAACAAAAAATTCATACTATTAAGTCAAAGCTGAGTCACATGCGAGTGAATACTCGTATATTACTTGAAATTCAGCTGTGTAATTCATTCAAGTAGGTAAGTTACTACTTACAACGAATGCACTTACAGGCTATTCAAATATCATAATATTTTATAATCTACAACCTACTTTTTAGGGTTCCGTAGCCAAATGGCAAAAAACGGAACCCTTATAGATTCGTCATGTCTGTCTGTCCGTCCGTCCCTCTGTCCGTATGTCACAGCTATTTTTTTCCGAAACTATAAGAGCTATACTGTTGAAACTTGGTAAGCAGATGTATTCTGTGAACCGCATTAAGATTTTGATGCAAAAATAAAAAAATAATAATAAATATTGGGGGCTCCCCATACTTAAAACTGAAACTCAAAAATTTTTTTTTCATCAAACACATACCTGTGGGGTATCTATGGATAGGTCTTCAAAAATGATATCGAGGTTTCTAAAATATTTTTTTTCTTAACCGAATAGTTTGCGTGACTGACGCTTCTAAAGTGGAAAAAAGTTGGTGCCCCCCCTCTAACTTCTAAAATAAGAAAATGAAAAATCTAAAAAAAACATGATGTACATTACTATAAAAAATACCAACGAAAATTGTTTTGAACGAGATCTAGTAAGTAGTTTTTTTTTTAATATCTCGTAAACCGCTTATTACCGCGTAATCTTTCATACAAATAAATTAAAAAAAAAAAATTCATAAATAAATGGTACGGAACCCTTTGTGCGTGAGTCCGACACGCACTTGGCCGGTTTTTCTAGTTACGATTTTGTTAAGTATTCAATTTTGGTAAGAGTACGCTTTTAGTATTTTTTGCCAGAAAATTTCCATAACATACATTGTGTTATCTCGTAATTCTTAAAGTTATGATCTCGTGCCTTCACTTAATTTATTTCACTAAAAGACTTACTGCGCATAACCTACTCTTTGGACATAAAACAAGAAAGAGGAGAGCGTGGCACCGATAGAGGACGTCACATCTGCATAATGAGCGATATTGCAAATACGTCGCTAGCTGAGAGCTGACGCTGATACGTAGATTACATTTACGTAGATAGGTAATATCATATTGTACATCTCGTTTATGTCTGTATCAGTTTTCAGGGATCCTTAAATTACTGGTTCGCAAAAAACTTGTGAGTTCACAGGGCAGTATCTCGTTTTTTGCGGTGCGGGATTTTTCAAAAAGCTGCTAGTGGGATTCTGAATTTACTGTGTGCTTACCATCTGATTCCGTTAGTCGTGCTCGCTACGTACGTTAAAAAATCTATGAAGAATTTATTTCTTGAATGTAGCCGCTAGGGACGCTGAAAAATATGTCATACATTTACACACTGCATCGGTTTTTTGCGGGACTCTGCAAATGGGATATTCGTGTGAATGTTACGAGTAATATTGAGATCCTGCAAAAAACTGTATCTCTGCAAAAAACGGAATGTCTCCGCAGGAAAGAGCCCGTACAACTCTCTTCGCTCTCCTACTGTCGAAACCGAGTGGAATTAGTTAAAAATGTTTCATACGTACTTATAAGGGAAAAGTGGCTAATGGACGACTGGCTGAATAATATTCGCAATATTACAATCTTACTGGCCGAGATTGCCTGACCTAGCTCTTTTTGTTTTGTACTTACCTACATGACTAAACTACAAAAGAAGATTCGTAGTATGATTTAGGTCGAAATAGACTGTGATTAATGGGATGGAATTATGTTTCTACCCACATCTTTATCTATCTTTGAGTTTCAATTATTTCTGTAATTAAAACTGGCATCATGAAAGAGATGAATAGAGCTGAAAATTAAATATTAAAGAGCAAGAGTTAACTAGCGCTAACAATTGATTTCATTTTAAACAATGAAAGCATTAAATATTTTCTATTTTTTTAAAGGCGTTAGCAAAAATTAAGTTCTTTTGCCTTAAGAACCTAAAAAACAAGACACAACCTGAATGGGAAGGATTCAATTTAAAAGATAATTTTGGCTATAGTCAAGGTTTATTAGATGGGACAAATATCCCTTTGTATCACCACCACTTGATGCTGAATAAGTGACCTACTTTTACTTTTTATTCAGCCCCAAAAAAGAAAAAAGTTTGGAACCAACTTCGTTTCTTGAAAGTTATTTACCTACCAAGTTTTTGCCATATCCAAATCGGGGCGGCCATATTTCAATCAACAATGATATTTGTCGACGTCAGATATCCGATCTTCAAAAACAAATTGCGCTTCCAATAAAGTGAAAATATTATTCAATAAGATTATGCGGTCTGTTGGGAATGATAAAATCGATATCGGCCGGCGCCTGTTAGCCTAATGACAATTCTAAGAAATGCCTTCTGCTTTTGCCTTTAGGGTTGCCAACCTTTGGAGTTGAAATTTATTTATTTTTTGTCTCAGGCTACTATAACCCAAAAAAGTAGCTAAAACTTTGATGCAATAAAAATTGAATTGCTGTCAACCGAATGTAAAAAGTTAAAATAATAATAAATCAGACAAACTATGTCAGTGCCACCAGGTAATAATATAAAGCTTATGACTAACCAGTTTATAAAAATACGAAGGTATCTATGCGAAGAAAAAAAAGGAAGAAAATACATTTATTTGGCACACTAAAAACAGCAAAAACCAGAACTTAAACAAGTTGTAAATTAATTTGAAAATTATGTCAAATAGGCTTCCACTAAGTACCTATGCGTAGCACCACGACGCTGGTTTCCAGTGGTCGCCAGATTGCAGTGGTGGAGAGGCGCAGGTAAACATTAAAAAAGGTGATTAAAACGTATAAAAACTTCAGTTAAAAAGTTATTTCAGATACCCTTGACGTCTTATTCAATTTTTTCGCAAGTCGCCAACCCTCACTTCTGGGCTCTTCTGGCGTTCAAATTGATATTTTATTTTTAAGACGACTTAACTTTCAAATGCCATCAGCTTTAACCTCTCGTTATTTCGATATTCGCCCGTATTTTCAATAGTCCTCAGTTATTTAAATTTCCTCGTAATTTTTCAAGCACTTTTCTTTTTAAGGATGTGATTAGATACGGAACCAAAGGAACAAAGTGTATTTATTATTTTTTGATATAGAAAATAAGCGACAAAGTTTTAATAACTATAAGTAAAATAATTACAGACATACCGACATCTCAAAATGTAATGCGAATGTGTCCTGGCAAACATAAAATAGATTTTTTGCGTCGATGTAGAGCTAGCCAATTCAAATCTATAGTTTTGAATATAGTTTCAATTTTGTTGAAAGAGCTTTTTATATTCAATTCATTTAAATATTTTATACACAATTCATGTGCGTCTGCATTGCATATTCTATTTTATTAAGAAAATTACTTCGACCGACCGTTTTTACTGAGTTTTCCACTATGAGTAAGAATTTCTTGAAAATTTTGTGGTCTTTGCTGAAATTGAACTAGTTTCTAGTTTAGTTGTTCTTATAATGAAATGAATCAAATATAGTTTAGAATGGCAACCTTGGTAAAATATACTTACTTACCCCAACTAATCTTGAACTAAAATATGCATAGAGTGTCATCTACTTTCTTGGTATCTCCAGTGACGTCACGCAATTCTTCGGGAACACGCGCGGAAAAACCGTTGCGATACTTAGTCTAATATACTGCAAACTAAATAATATACGGCGATAATATGCTATAAAATATTTATTTAATATTGCGATCATCATCATCATTCTGATCATCTGTCATAGGACGTCCACAGCTGAACATAGGCCTCCCCCAATGCTTTCCATGTTTCCTGCTACCAACCGAGAATAATTGCGATGCATGACAATAACGTGGAATAATTGCGATACATATAAGTACAAATACCTATGCAAATAAATTAGTAAGAAAAATATTTGACATAGGGCCTGGTGGAGTTTTATCTCATGGGTCATGAAAAATCAAAAACTATACTGTTGCGCTAGTTGAATGTTGTTTTCATTGCACAAACCTTGTTGTTGACGTAGGTGATACTAGTAAACATCTGGGTATTTCCCTTAAGAAATTGATTTTCCAGGCTCTATTTACGGTGTAGCCTTGTATATTTATAATTGGCAAGACTTTACGTCGGTCAGCGCATATTTAAATTTGAACAGACAATGTTAAGGTTTTCATGGAAGGTCAATGAATGATTGCTACTTTTTTACGTAAAAACTACTACACCTAGATTTTTATAAAACTTTATTTATTATTATTACTTATAACATAAGGGTACAAATATACAATTTATATGTCTAGATTGAAGAATGTTTATGTAGTAAATATTATGAACTAACAAAATCAAATTCAATGTCAATATTATCCTTAATATTGACATTGACATATTATCGAGAGTCCCTCGAAAGTAGAGTAACTAGATACTATTTGTTTTCCGAGAATCGGCATCAATTTTAATCTAAGATATACCCGAACCAGCCAGTTTGTCCAACAAAATCTGTGTAGTTGTTTCGTACAAATATCCGAACACCCAAAACTTTTACATTTATAGCATTATCAGGATTAGCTCCAAAAGTACATAAGCCTTAACACAGCGTATTAAGGCCTATTTTAATTCTCCCAACATCCTTTCTGTTTCGGAACGAGTGTACAGTCAGTATCAGAAGTATCCAATTTGTTGTAGGTTTCAAAATACGTGCCATAACAAAGGGTATTTTGGTTCATTTTGCTAAAATTCTCAGTCGATTTGGGAGAACAATGAGGCGATACATTGGATGACGATTGTACATTTGGAACTAATTCTTCGATTGGCGATTGAATCCAGGAGTGGTAATTACGGCTTATTCTACCAATAAATTCATTGGAAGTGACTTTTACTAATGAACGCTTAATAGCTTCGGGAAATTAAGGGCGCACTCGTAATTTTCAATATATTTCGTGTACAATGTTTTCGTATGTTGTCTGAGTTGCTCTTTTGAGGCTTGAATGGCGTTATGAATTTTGTGCTAGGTGTAGTTAGGTCTTAAGCAGCTATATAATTACTCACGTTCGAAATGTTCTTGTTTAAGTAACTTTTAGGTCCAACTCCCAGCCAAAACTTCGATTGGGCTACCACATTGACCAGGTACACACAACTTACGAAATCTATCCACTGATTTTAATTTTCGACTAGCGGCCGCCCGCAACTTTGTACGCGTGAACCCCGTTTTACACCCTCAGGGATTGAATATTGCAATATCCCGTCTTAGTGAGCACCTACGTTCTAAGAGGAACCCTCATGCAAAATTTGAGACTCCTAGCACTTGTAGTTTCTGAGATTTCGTGATGAGTGAGTCAGTCAATCAGTGACCTTTCGCTTTTTTAAATACCTATAGATTAACGTTTTCTAATCTACCCTTTGCCTTTTCACTCAGGAAAAACTTAAAATGTTGCACACTGATTTCATTAAGTGGGAGCATTGAATACGTTACTCAAAAGCTTACTCAGCATAAATTAGGTTTTGATATTAAAAGCTTGAAGTTTTAAACCCAAATCTCATTTTACCAGCAAAGGAAAATTATAACTTTATGATGACTAAGAGATAAGATAACATACTACATTTATGTACAAATAACGAGTTTTGTTAGCCCGATATCATCGCAAAGCAACTTCACTTAGTTGATTAAAAACTTCTTCCATGTAGACTAGGTCCTACTTCATTGCATGAAGTTCAGAGATCAAAGATTTCTAGATAATTGTATGAGCAAACTTCGGTATAATGAACACGAGTGTATCCTGTGCGATGAAGATTGCTGGATTCCGTGAGATCTTGGTTATTACATTAAGCTGCGAGATTAAGTTGTGACGTCGGCGGGAACGCCTGTGGTAATGCTGTGAACTTCTTAAACCGGAGGTTTATTATGACACTAATTAAGAGAGATAAGATATTTAAAAGTAGAGTGCTGTTGATGTCTTTATTTATTAGTAGGAGCTTGTCTTTCAACTTTTGCTTACGTGTTTACAGGTAACTATTTGCTTCTATTGGATAGGATGTCACAACTGTATAAACAAAACCGTCTGACAGCTTTTAAATAAGGCCCTACGGGGATTAATGGGCCCTTTTAATGGGGATTCATCATACTCATGATTTTTAATGTCATTGTGTCCCCTGGAACTGACAGTTAGTGTCAAATACTTAGCGCGTGACACTTAAAAGTGGCCAAAAAGATGACAACGCCACCTTATTATAATTGTAACAAAGACGTGGTGCGAACTTTTTGGCTACTTTGAGTTTTACGAACTTTTTGACGCTGACTATACATATAAGCTTGTGAACTGAAAACTTCAATAATACAAAAAATTAACTTTTTAAAAAAATAAAACCGACTTCAAATGCGTGAACACAAAAAAAAACTAAAAATTAAAAATATTGCGTATAAAAAAGTTCATCCCCAATTTTCCACCCTTGGGGGTGAAATATTTTCTTCAAATTCGCATGAAACCACCCTTTTGATAATACCTATTCAACAAAAAAATAATCGTTCAAATTGATTTATAATCGGCGGAGATATTGCGTATAAAAAAGTTCATCCCCAATTTTCCACCCTTGGGGGTTGTTTTTTCTATTATTAAATTTAAATGGGACCACCCTTGAGGTATTACCTATACGCCGAAAAAAGATTTGTTCAAATCGGTTCATAATTGGCGGAGTTATCGCGTAACAAACATAGAAAAAAAAAAACATACGGGTCGAATTGAGAACCTCCTCCTTTTTTTTTAAGTCGGTTGAAAAGAGATTTTATATTACCTTTTATGTTCTACTACAGAATACTAAACTTAAGTTCTACCTGAAAATCTAACCCAGTTAGTCCGATTTGAGAAAGTCTAATAGTCTAACCACTTAGATGTAATTGCTGTTGTGTTTAATCTATTAGCGTGGTTTTATAGAGCAACTAAAATAAAGACTAAATTAAAACTGAAAACCACAAAGTGTCAGGGCTAATAAATTATAGTCTTGAGACTAGTTCCAAGTAAGTTTAGGGGTTTGTAGGGGGTAATTAATTGTCGTAACCATAGAATAACTAAGGAGAGCGGCCATGTTAAACCCAAAGCTTCAAGCATCCAGATTAATACCCACTCAAACGTATAGACAACGACTTAGGCTAAACAGTGTCGGAACAAAAGTACTTGTATCCAAATGATAAATTTAGCCCGATGGATAGAATTTAGCAAGCTGAAGTGGCAATGGACACTAATGGGCAGGGCACATAGTACGTAGAACTGACGGCCGATGGGGCAGCAAGGTTCTGGAGTGGAGGTCGCGTACCGGAAAACGCAGTGTGGGACGGCTACCCATAAGGTGGACCGACGACATCGTAAAGGTAGCAGGAAGGCACTGGAGGCAGGTCGCTACCAACCGGGCAACATGGAAAGCATTGGGGGAGGCCTATGTTCAGCAGTGGACGTCCTATGGCTGAGATAATGATGATGATGAAATTATTAGGCTCTAACTTCTAACAAATTTTTCGGCTGATTTAGGGTGGTCCTCTTCTACTAATTGCCGTGCCCTACAGGGCCCATAATGTTCTAATTTTAAGTACATAGATGCAATAAAAGATATTGACTGAGTATATTTATAACAGTCACATGTTCTCGCGACTGTACACAAAGCATTAATGACTTTTTTAGATTCATGAATAACTAAATTACGATTTATACAAAAGCTATAGAAATGAATGGCCCGTTTAGACTAAATAAACACCGATTACAATATAATAGAGTGTATGCGTGACTGTTCACTATAGATTTATCACCCATTGACTTTTGTTTTACGTAATTTAAAGCATTAACTTTAACTAGGCCATACTTTATTTTAGAATAAATTTATTGCTTTTCATGTTTCTCCTTACTGAACATGTTTTTATTTAATTTTACTGCTACTGTACCCGTATATTGCTTAAAACGATACAAAAATAGATCAACTGTCTAAGTGTCTAGGCCTGAGATGAAAAATACGCAAATTTTAATCTTAGCAATTTTCACAAGGCTTCTTGTTGATCCCATGAGGCGTTAAAATATGCAAATATTATGTGAAAAATTTCAATGAAAGGTCTTATGTAAGTAGGTAACCCTGAAAAATAGTCTGACAAAGAAACCCTTTTGGCTCTCATTAATAAGCATGTGCAATTTTTGAAATCTGGTCAAATGTGATAGTTTGTTACGTTCGCGTTGTTGTGATAATTTATAGTAAAGAAAGAACGAGAGCTAAGATCAGTTTTGTGACTTTTTCAGAAGTTGTACAGAACCACAAAAGGTTTAAAAAAAACTTCCTTTAAGTACCTAGGGAGTTACATGTTTGTAATGCAAAAGTCATAATTTTTCAATTTTAGCTTGAATGACGGAAAATTCTTAAATAAATTGTGGTAAAAATAAGCGTTTTAGCATAAACAATAACATGATGGTTATTATGACAGATCAAAAAACAATTTGGCAACTAAGTACGCGGACAGTAACTATAGTAATAACAAAAAATAATAATTTTAGGGACCCAATAGTGAAAATGTTGTGACCACAAATGAAAATTAATGTTATTTACCAGCACATTATTAAATCGAGAGCACCGTCAGCTCCAGAAGTGTGGTTTGTGTTTTACGACCCCTCATGAGTTACGGCGCCCGTCGCGGCCATCATTAAAGTCGTTCGCAGCGTGTAATGGGGGCTTTATTCTTCTACAAATATATTTTTCAGTTTTTAAAACATTTTTGTACACATTCTTAACAAATGGGTCAACAACTAGGACACCTAAAAATTACCAATGACAAAAAATCATACATACTTAATTGCCTGCACCTACTTCAAAAAATTTATAGGCCTGATAATTACTTTTTAGTAAACTTTTTGTAGTCAGTTTTACCTATTCTGTTATTGAAAAATAAATTAGCGAGAACTGAAATGGCTGACAATGATAGAGCATCGCGTGACATCGTAATTATAATCAAACGTCATTGGTAGTATTTAGTATATTTGCGCGTAGTGATAAAATCACGAGGTATTATTTCAAGAAAAATCTTTGGTAGGTACTCGTAGCTAAGTTTCTTTGTTTGACTAATAAAATAATGTACTAGGAATAGTAAACGTTAATTTATTTCATATTCGTTTGGGATAACAAAAAATTGCGCAATATTGCAAATACAACTGCTGCATACATAAAGTAAGTGTATTACCAACCAGCACCATTATCCTCATAGTAAGTTAAATAAGCATTTTGAAATATCACAAAATGTAGACCATTACTTGCCGGCACATAATAATAACTCAATCGTATGTCGAACTTTTGTGACCGTTTCCAGTAAAAGTATTTTCTCTTTGTTTTGAAGTAGAAGAATCCATAAACGCTTTCTGGTTGCTGGCAAACATAATTTTGGCTGGTGACCTGCTAAACTTCTACACTAACTCTCTTTTACTCTTGAAAGGTCAAGTGCAGAATAACGACACTAGAGTATAATAAATAACGGAAATATAGTACTTAAAGTATGTGACAAGTGGATGCTTTTAGTTTGAACGGAAATTTACGTTGACCCGGTTGATTTGTAGTTATGAGTGTTTTAATGTGCGTATTACTATTTTGTATGTGACTATTTTGAATAGTTTCAACCAAAGGACGACCACTGCTGGATTGAAGTCTCCCCAAGGCTTTCATAAAGACCGGTGCTCTGACCGCATCCATGCATAGATTTTGACTTATTCATACTTCTACGAATGCAAGTGGGAATGTTTTCTAAAAACTATAACATTGTCAAGCAGTTGTAGTTTTCAGAGTTGGGTCGTGTATTCCTCAGACACTGAAGCACCAAAGTTTTGATTGCTTTTTCATTGGGCCATCAACAATCTTTACTATTTCGTCTTTTAAATGCGTTTTCTGACATTACAGTGGTTTTGAAAGCCAACTAGCTGAGGCTAATAAATTTTATGATTTTAAGTAAAACCAAAGTACAATACCTTGAAGTGTTTAAGCTTTAAGCTTCAGATATCATGTCAGTAGATGACCTTGCCCTAGTCAAGTCTCGGCGATCGAGTAGCCACTTCACTGACAGTATCTATTGTGATCAAATAAGTTAAGTGCAATGACAGGCGATAGAGCTTTAAGCTGCGTTCGAAATGTTTGCTGCGGTAAATGGTGTTATTATTCTTGAAAGTTTTGTTTTGTTTTGGTGAAGGTGTTTGATATTATCTTGTTAGGAATACCACAGATTTCTAATAAGTTACTTCGTAACTAATACTTTTATTTTATTTTATTCATAACAAGGCAGGTATTTGACCACAATCGCACCTGATGTTAAGTGGGATGCGGTCTAGGATGGTACATATCTGCCCTGTAAGTGCCTATTCACTCTCGCCTTGAAAAGGTTAAGTTACTTAAAATAGTTAAGTTGATATTTTTTATAAAAAACGTGGTCTTGAACGGTTTGAAAACATAATAATAGGTATTTGCTCTGTTTCACAAATCATGAAAAAATATTTGTTTTACACTCTCATTCTATTTCAGGCAAGAATACTGCTTCGGTTCTAATAAAATCAACTTATTAAAATGTAAATGTAGACCACCTGTAATTAAATCAAAATTGTATAATAAAAAAAAAAACAAAAAATGCCTTTACTTTTAGCCAAAAACTCCAAAATTGCCTCTAGTTTTAGCCACAGCTTTTTGAAACGTCTACACTCGTTTCCAGCGATTCCACGAAGGTCAATTCATGCGGAAAGTGGCGGTGTTCAGTCGTAATTTAAGTTTGCTTCCACCCGGCAATTACACTGAAGCCCGTGCCCGCACATTGCTATCGACACAGCTCAAAAAGAACAGCCTGTTTACAGTTTCCCAATCTGCAATCTGGGGCCTACGTCACGTCAGCTGTCACAGCTGTAATTCCGAAATCATTTCGCTCCGGTGTTTTTTGTATGCAAGTACCTAGTTACATCGCTCAGTTGAGTAATTTTTAAATTAAATTGTCACAATCGTTACTTTGTCTAGGCCTGTAAAGTATTTTTTTTTTGGAATTTGAGAAGTACGTATTCGAATTTAAGATAATAACACTAATAATAGGTAAAACATGTCGCCGTAAGTATTGTTAGCTTACACATCATTTTCTCGGTGTCACTTTGGTCCTGCTGTATGCGTGAATAACCGAGAATGATTACATTTGTTTTAAAATGTTGTCACGAAGCATAAGAACTTTTTTAGCTAAAGTGATTACTTACATCGTAATCACAATCATAACACTGTTTAAAAATCTTTGTAATTATTATAACTCGATAATTTTAAAATAAACGCATTTTGAAGGTTTTTTAGAGTGGCTGTTCTGCCTTACCTTTGTTTCAAGGTGGTTAACTTTGTCAAAGCGTTACTAGGGTAATTCGCTGAGAAAACTCAACCGCATTCGAAAATGTTTGATTTCCCCAAATCAAATAGGAGTCGTGTCAGCAATGAGTAACGTTAAAAGTTGGAAACGACTTTCGTGGAGGCGGATTTGCTATACCAGGGACGTATGCAGGTAGCGGTGTTGGGGTCCCGTGAAACTAAAATAGTGTCTCTATCTCTATATCAATCCTAAGAGATGTACCTACGTCTCATACTGAACACAATAAGGAGTAAGGAGCGTAAGGAGCTAAGATCCTTTATGCAGACCTAGAGATAGAAGGTAGAACAATAACTTACTTTCGTTTTATTTTGTTGAACTCCGTTTTATATTTTGACCTTTCAAACGTGTGGACAGTGGCCGCAGGTAGCGTAATGAATATTAATACCTTAAATGAAAAAAAAAAGCAAATGATTAAGAAAAAAGTTTTTTGGAAGTAAGTTTTCATCTTACTTTCAGACTTTATAAATAAAGCAAATTAAATGAGACCTAGATGTAGATATTAGACGCAAGATATTTTCAGATAAAAAGTTTTCTTGACTGGGCTTTCTTGCTATAATTTATCTATCTACATAATTGTTTTTCTCATTTCGCTTGTTTATTTTCCTCTACGCGTGTACCCATTTCCCCAGCGTAAGTGCGGCCCTGTAGCCGTCTAGATAACGTCCGTTGTTGGTATGAATGAGAATTTACTAAAGTTTTCGCTTTCCCGGCATGGTGTGACATGATTTTAATGCCATGTGTGATAGCTAGACTTAGTTTTGTTTGCTACTCTTGTTGTTTTGCGGTCGGATGTGTGGGGGCTATACATAATGTTGGAGAGCCGATTTTGCCAAAAATATGATGTGCTAGGCCTACTTTTACTATTTGCAAGTTGGACAATTTCTTTTGTACAATACTAGTTTCTGTCCGCGACTTTGTCCTGAAAATTTTGATTTGTAACATGTTTCCTGCTATGAAACCTTTATTTATTAATAACTAGCTGACCCGGCGAACTTTGTTCCGCCTTAATGGCAATAAATAAGCAGACTTTTTTTTTAATTTCGAACGGGATAAAAAGTATTCTATGTCCTTCTCCTGGCTCTAAACTACCTCCCTGACAATTTTCAGCTAAATCGGTTCAGCCATTCTTGAGTTATAAGTGGAGTAACTAACACGACTTTAAGATGGCCCTCTCCGTCCCGCTCATACCTTTTAAAATGGCTTCTCCACCTCACTTAAGCCAGAAACTTAAATTTTGGGCACATTAGAATAATATTTTTAACCAAGGAAGATAAAGTTAAAAACGGGATTATTTCCAATAAACAAAAATTGTCGACAATTATAGCAAGATTTTACAAAGTGTTATACCATTTTGGAATCCTTACTAAATGCGCCAAATTATGACGTCACTTGCCACACTCGCGTAGTACAATTTTTTTTCAGTACAGTCAGTATAAACTAGGCGAAATTTTTATTTTGATTTTTTTTTGGGAATAATGTATTTTTTTCATCCAAGTTGGAGCAGCTGGTTTTGTAATTTTGATAACAATTTAGAGAAGCATTATTCAGGGTTACATAACAAAAAAAAATTTGGAAAAAGTGAAGATTTGTCGCAACACGAGTAAAAGGACCGTCACCTGGAGTAGAATTTTTTGTTTTTTTTTAAATGCCTATTATTTTTAAAATATGCCACATAGATTTTTTTTTATATTTTTCTGATAACCAGCACAACTTGCCTCAACACCCAGTTCCGGCTTGACGTTACATTACGGGACACCCTGTATATAGAAAATGTACGACACCAACCACTACTTATAAAAAAGATACCTTTTTTTAAAAGCATTCTTTTGTTCTTCATTCTTTCTGTTGGTAGGTACAAAAGTCCCTTCATAATAAACTTAGACTCGTCACATGAATTTATACGGGTTCGGAGTAAAATTAGGAACAAGCGTTTTACATTTTGTTTATCTAAATATTCCTCTTATGTTAATCTTCAGCATAATTGCAATATCCATTTAATTTAGGTCATTGTGAAATGTCCGTTATAATCCAAATGTATTCAATTTCGCACTTTACACTCCCCAGTGACTTGTTACTGAAGTTGCCGAATAATTATTTTCATATCAATTACCATAAAGGTCTTGGGAATTTGCAAATCAAATTCTATGAAATAATATCATAACTAAAGACTAAATTTAGCTACACAAACAGGCAAGAGTTAACAATGAACATTCGTTAGTTTTCACCGAAGTTAAGACAAATAAAGATAATAATAAACGAACGCTAGGAAAATAAACTTTTATAGTCAGAATGAGTATTTGCTACAGAGGATTTCGAACTTTATGAATTTAGTTTATGGTTAAAATTAAGTTAAAGAAATCATTATTTTGGGGTAAGTTGATAATGGCAACTGTACCACAGAATAATAATAAGTACTACGTACATAAGTTTTACTTCGCGAAGGTATTTGAAAAAATGTATGCTCAATGTCATTAACAATATGGTGTAATTTAGCCTGTCTCAAGATTCAAGCACCATTTTGTTGACAAACGTCACTGATCGGCACTGCGCCGATGCTATAGGCCTGAATTCGGTAAAATGATGTGACGTGAGGTGCCAAACTGCGGAAAATGCCGGAGGAAATACATGATTTAGCATGAATAATATTAACTACTTATTTACCTCTCAGTGTCTTGAGGCAACTTAAAAAAGTACATTCTGTGTTTTTATTATTATTTAGGCAGTTAAATACTGCACAGTATTTAGTACACCATTTTCTTTATTTTCTTCCATCATACACAAAAATACGCATGCGTGAGTCAATGTTCGCTCGTATGTGAGGCCTTGTCGAATAGTATCCTGAAGGTGGGCTATCGTGCGTGTTTTGTTTTCGATGTAAACTCGCGGAGATGAACAGGCCTGACTGTACTTCTGTTTAAAAAGGCTGAAATGTTGGTAAGTATCTGTCAGTTAATTAAAATAATATGTCAACATATTAAACAGGATTATTCTTTGCACATCCTTAATTGACAGTAAAACACAAAGACGCAAAATCGAAATCTATAAAGTTACCTAAGTGCAAACTTATCATGCTACCCAACTTTACTTGGTCGAGGCACCTTTTATTTTATTTGCCCCAAAATAAGTGAGTAAATAAGATTTCACTGCTTTCGGAGAAGGGATCAGACGTCCAGTGTTAGAGGTAAAAGGAGATTTTGCTATGAAACAAGCTGAGGCGTGAAACGTTTGGAACTAGACCGTGCCTGAGGGCATTACCCGAAATGCCTTCAATATCTTCACATGACATTTTATTTATACTTCGGAGTAACGGAACATTGAGCGCTTTAGCAGATGCGATAAAACAGGACGAAACGGGCGCAGATTGTCGTGGGCCATTTGAAAAAATGGGAAGTTACGTTGAATAACGTTAAACATCTCTTTCAGATGTGATTCTGTTCGCGCACAATTTAGTTTATTTCTTTGAATCATCGACAAATGTACCGTTTATTTTGTTCCACAATTTCGTGAATGATACCATTCAATAAGGCGTGTTTGTCGCAAATACATCATAATATTCGATCGTGTGAGTTGACAGAACTGAGGTTGCTTAAAACAATATGCCTAAATCAATAATCTCGACAGTTTGATTTGCTGATGAAGCACGAAATCATTTTTTTTTTAATTTCTCTAATGTAGTGTAGGCAGACTTTGGACTGACGATCTGGTTAAGGTCGCGGGAAGCACCAGTGTACCTACCATGAGTTTACGTTAGGTGTGCTCGTTAACGAGTACGTCAAAAATCTCTATGAAGCATTTGTTTCTTGAAAGTAGCCGCTAGGGGCGCTGCACAATATGTCATACAATTAATGTCATTTTTTTACGCAGTCGCTAGCGAGTACACCTAACGTAAACTCATGGTAAGCACACTGGATGCGGGCAGCGGACCGGTTGTTGTGGGCTTTGTCCAGCAGTGGACGGTATTAGTTTGAAACTAATGAATGAACGAACCTGTTCAGAGCACTTAATAATGAGTTGACAAGTGGTTAAGGAAAATGGTGTACACAACACGGAGTTAATTCCGAAAGCCCAAAAATGTTTGTGTCACTGACAAGCACCGCAAGTGTACCCTGGCATTCTGCCTGCTTGATTCTATTAAGATAGAGGCTGAAGGTGATGAATTACAGGAATTTGTTATTTCAGAGAGTTGTTGTATTTATTGTATTTATGTGAAGCAAATACACAATTATAATTATAATTTACCGCAAAATAAATTCGCGCGAAGTTATAATTTCTCGGTTTTACTTAGAAATAACGTACGTTATAAGTAAAGGCATATTACGTAAGTAGTCAATGAAAATTGGTTTTACAGAATAAGAGCGTTATCAAAAATGTATGTATTTTTACAAAAATAGCATTGGTAAAATAAAAAGGAATAGGCATTATAAACGTAATAACATCACAATTGACCAAATTCCTCAAAATAACATTAATACAAACCATAGTGTAATCATAATATTATGTCACTATAAATGCCTATAAACCTCGATTAAGCTCCTAATGGTTCTATAAATTACTAAACAAATGTCCTACCATATGTCACGGGTCAGACCAATTCCTAAATGAAGTAGGCAATAAACATAAATGTGTCATTATTTATGCCTCGTGATAACCTAAATATAATTTCGTGGAAGGATCCTATATGATTTTATCTATTTTTTTTTATTAGGAAAACATACAGCTTATATTGTAACACAGGTACCTAGCAATTTTATCGCTTATAACAAAATTTCTGTTGTGTACCGATTCGTGCCTTGTCAAATTATCAAAAACTCCCAGGAGTAAGAGTTGTAACGATTAACCCAGTTCTTTATTTTTAATTTATATTTATGATAAAATAAAATATTACCTACTTACCTATCACCATCATCATCATCATCTCAGCCATAGGACGTCCACTGCTGAAAATAGGCCTCCCCCAAATCCCCAATGTTTTCCATGTTGCCCGTTTGGTAGCGGCTTGCGTCCAGCGCCTTACCTTGCTATCTACGAGGGCGGCACTGAAAATTTCGGGAATCAAGGAAGTGAAACAACATTACTATTTAAAAATGTATTTATTGCTTTTTAAAGTATTCTCCGCGAAATTTGACACATTTTTCCATACACGAAACCAATTATTGAAGCAACCATTCCATTCGNTCGTATATTTTTTTGTTAATATTGTCTTATGGTAAAAAGTTAAAGTTTAAAAATTGTTTTTAAAATTGTATAATTTATTAATGAGCTAACTTTTCTTGACTCTTAAATGGGGTTAACAATACAAAGAGTAAGAATCCCTAATATTTCGGACTTGTAGGTCGCGCCAACAATTTGTTGTTTACCGTCTCAACCCTGACCAAACCCCAACCCGGCAATTCCGGCCAAGATATAAAATGTTTTAATGGTTTATAAGTGCTCTGCATTTTCTTGGGCGCTAGATTCTTTTTATGCGTTCTTTGTTTATTATTTCTTTGGCATTTTAAAGCTGAAAATAAAGGCGTGTTTGACGTTGTTGTTGGCAATAACCATTGAGTCCTGATTGAAGTTTTTTTTTGGTATATTGTTAAAGCCCCAACGTTATTATGGCTAGGCCTGTAAAGAAAAGTGAAAGTGGTACATTTACCCTAGATGTGAAGGCCGCACTAGGTCAAGAAGTTTTTGAGTGAAGAAGCTATTAGCAAGGTAGCTTTTATACGAAAACAATTAAGGCAAAGAATAAGTAAGTAACAAGTGTTTTCTTCGGGATTAGCAACGAAGTCTTTCCGTGACAAATTGAAATTTAATAGGATGAATCTGCGAACTAAAGCTTTTTAAATCTTATTTGCCTAGTGTAAACAAAAAATACTTAGTTGTAAAATAATAACTTTATTCGTTCTCATTGAATAGTACGAGAGTTACTAACTACATTTGCTGCAAGTAAATCAGCGTTATTAAAATTTTATTTAAAAAAGAAACCAACCGAATTACCTCCTCCTTTTGTTGAAGTCGGCTAAAAATACAAATTATCTTTCCCAAAAATTTCCGTATTTGGCACAAATTGGAGTGTGTAACAATGTCAGATTGCGTCGAAGTTCGCTTAGCCTTTCAGCCAAGATTTTCATTGATAAAAAATGGGTCACAACTTTTCTTTTACCCTGACAGCAGTACAATAACGATATTTGCCGATATTGGCTGGTGGCCAAGGTCCACCGGCTTTCCTGGACATGCTGTGATTTGTAATAATCCTTGCGGTTCAGTGGAAATAGTGGAATTTAGACCATAGATTATTATTTATTGTAAAAACACTGTATTATTACCTTTCTGAAAAAATGCCTTTGATTAAGATTTTAAACGGATACAATAAAATTAACAAATATTATATTTCGAAAACTTTATTTCTGTTTACATTAATTAAGAATTTTATGCTTTAGTCTACGGCGGTTATTTACGTCTGTGCACGTTTGCTTGGGACAAATATTTAGATATCCTTGTTAAACCGTCTATCGAGATAGCTGAAACACCACAGCCAGGAGGCTTCAGAAAATTAGAGATAAAGTTTTGGCTCTACGTTATTTTTAACTCGTGGCACCCTGGCTGGGTTGCACCATCTTACTTTAACTTTAACAAACGTCAAAAATCTTTTAAACTACATACTAAAACACCGGTTATCTTTAAAGTTACCGTTAAAGTTAGGTGGTGCAACTCAGCATAAGTGGTAGCATGAGACTGCAATAAAATTTGATTTATATTGTGTTTAGATTTGCTAGTACTTGAAGGGATAGGATCAGAAAGTATTTTAATATTGATAAGACATAACGTGAACAAACCACCACAAAACATCAACTTGTTAAGTGTTAAACATTTATTTTCTGAGAGTAAAATTCCAAATAGTTCTTGTACCTACATAGTTTTTAATTTTTCCTCTATCTATTATTTTGTCTTCCTATGCTTTCATACCTTATGTCGGCTCAGCAGGCCAATCCATTTTGGTAATTTAGGTAGTTTTCCTTACTTTTGGCTGTTCTGTTTTTGATATACACTAGTCCACTAGCTCCGGGACTTCTAATGGGATCGGTTGGGATTAATTAAATCTGTCTACCCTTAAGTCGATACTCTAGTTCGAGTTCTATTTGCCATTACAGCTGGGTCCCCATCATATACTGATTTGACAGACAATCTGACTGTATAAATATACCCATAACCCTTTACATGTAATACCAACAATCTAGGACATGTGGTGATATTACTAATCTAAACCCTATAAAGAGGTAGTTTGTTTGCGAAATGGTTTATAGGAAGAAAATGACACGCTCTTGGATTTTTTTCGCTTGTAGAAAGTCAAATTTCAGTAACAGACTGAAATTCAAACAGATGAAGTCGTGGGCAAAGACTATCAACAATTTTAGAATTATGTTCAAGATCTTCCCTATCATTCTCAATCACTTTAAACTTATAGGAGGTATATACGGGACTATTTCCACCTCTCGTTCCCACTGCTGCAACTTCTGTATAGCCCGGGTCTACAGCTTGACCGCCAATAAAAACCCAACCAGTGAAGTTCCAGTTTGCTTTGCAACTTTAAAATTATGTTTACAATCTACTTTAGTGCACCAAGCAAGCTGCTAATATTTCAGATGCATGTGTCATGCTATTCTAATTTAAACTCACAGAATTCCCATTCAGTGTCCACAATCCACGTTCAGTAAACAGCGATTCGACTACCCAAAGCTGCACGCGTTTGTTACCCAAATTACCGTTAACGTATCCGTATTATGCATTTATGTCATATGTATCTTTAGAGATGTACCTAACTAACCTCTCTCAACCAAATCGGAGAAAAGAATCGATTTTTTTCACTCAAACTCGATATGAAAAAAGTATCGAATAAATCGAACCATAACCTTGACGATCGCGAGCCGGCTCCGCACAATTGATTTTCTATGTCTGCATTATAGATAATGCCGGATGATATTTGTTACTGTCAGGAAAATTGATACCATGTTCATTCCACGAAAAAACTTTTGATATGATAGTCTACTTAGAATCGAGTAAAATATATTGGTAATAATAGATTATGATATTTTTTCACGGAACAGCCACTTTTTGTAAGGTCTTCATCATAATGAAAGTTTCCTCAATCTTTCCTTAGAATAAAAAAAATACATTTTTATTACGCTGCCTAATATACAGGGTGTTAGGTAAATGGGTATATGAGCCGACACTAGCCCATGTTAACATAGTCATATAAATGGTATGGTGAAGTCAGAAAATTGATATCTTCATTTTAATTATTTTATTTTTCATACAAATCGATTTTTATCAAATTTATTTTGTATGAAAATAAAAAAAAATAAAATGATGATATCAAATTTCTGACTTCTCCATACCATTTATATGCCCATGTTAACATGGGCTAGTGTCGGCTCATATACCCATTTACCTAACACCCTGTATAATTATTTATTTATACTTATTTCAGCCAAACGACGTCCACTGATTTACACAAAAGAAACCTACATAAAGAAGTATGGGCGACTATGCTTGTATGCTTGTCTTGATTTAAAAAAATATAATTCTTATGAATTGTTTATTTCAAATAACTTTTTTCCCACTTGTCAGTTTTTAGCAATAATCCCTGTGCCGTATCAACTTTAGTGTATTTCTCTTAATGTGTACAGTCCTAGTCCCCAGCATATTGTAGAATTTAGTACAAAATATCACCTATTACAACCACCTGCTCGACGTGCCATCCGTGAAACCTATCGTTCCGGAACGATTCGCTTAAGTTCATGAGAATCGAGTGCGTACTCGAGTTATTGAGTCCTTGCGAGTACTCGGCATTAGTACGTCACTATAAGTAAGTACTCAAAAATACGAGCGGAAAAGGTTTAATGTGGGATCTGCTTTTCAGTATTTTCAGCGAATATGCGTGTTTTAAAAAGTTTTAGCTCGCAAGCGCAACGTTGACAGTTTAAAATAGTGCAATACGAATGTTTTTTCTCCATGCATGAACAAATATTTTTAAAAATATTTACCATTTCGTTACATCAAGGTTTTTCTTAATAATTTCTTATCAATTGACAAAATCCACAGTCCATAAAATATTACAATCCATCAAGCGTACTTTTAAGACGATTACTCTAGATATGTGCACATAGAGCTAATAATGTCATAATTCGCCTTTTGTAACCCTGGTCAATATGCGTGAAATTAATAAATAAATTATTACATAAAATCCAATTTAATTTCTAAACTTAAAGATACACAGAGTTCCGTATAAAGACGTACTTTATAAAATATCTTTTATTTCAACAGCGAAAGACTGCCGATTTTATTTCCAGTACGTAATCGGCCGTCGGAACGTGAGTTCGCGCAAAGGCTTTTCCGCGCGAACTGGCGTCTGCACCCTGCTCTTTTGAAGCTAAAAACGGCTCGAAAGGAAACATTTAAATGCGTAATTAGGTTACCTTTATCGCGGTTTCCCCTCTTTATCCCTCTCACATTTGAAACATATTAATCTTGGAGGTTTCATGACTCTGAATGAGAACATAAATTACTTACTTTATTTTAGATTCATAGAAAGTTCTTGGGTTGCACCATATTATAACTTTAACGAACGTCAAAGGTCTGTCAAATTTCAAAAAACAACAATTTTACAGTTACGTGTGTTACGAGTGGATTCACCTCAATAATCCAGTGGCGGCAATAATCCAGAATCAGCGTTCTTCAGATCTCGATTCAGTAATCAGCAGTCCGACATCGACAACGTTAATTTATTGTTAAACAAGATAGTATTCAATGATCACAGTTTTTAACCGACATAAAAAAGGGAGAATTTCTCAATTCGAGTGTACTTATGTCTTTTTTGTATGTACCTATGTCACCGCAGAACTCCGTCATATACTCCCGAGGTGGTCCCATTGTCACCAAGTCAGAGTCTGATGATGGGATCTTAGGGAAATCCTACAATTCCTACATCCCTCAAATTTTATAGACACATATCGTTTTTCATTCATAAAAAGTTCAGATGCACCTACTTATCTACCTATATGGTGCACGTTTCGCATAAGATGTAGGCACCCTCACCTTCTCGTAATTGAAGTCGTTTACATAAAAATTCGAGAACTCTGACGTAAGCAGGGAATTCCAGTCCATTCTATATTACATTCCATTTCCTAAGTACGCGCGCCTCATAAATACTCGTATTATGACAAAACTTCTGGTACTAAAGAAGTGTCTTGAGATGCTACGCTATGTCGACTATTCAACGTCGAATTAACTTTGTTTTCAGTCTAGCTTTAAAACAAAAATAAAAATATTTTCTTTCTTTCTTTCTTTCTTTCTTTCAAAATCAATATCAAATCAAATCTTTATTTTACTCATACAGTTATTGAAAACAGACATGAGATGATGTAAAACACAATACATAATTATCATATTTTAATTTAAACGCGAGACAATGATTAGGCACTTTTTCGATAACAAGTTTACTTTCAACGTACCTAAGTGTTTTTTAATGGATTCACTATAGTATGGAAGGATTACGACTTATTCTATTACATCCGAAGACAATGAAAGATTCCTTATTATTTTTCAGAAGCCCAATCATTGTTGTTCTCTTGCAAGCTTAGTTTTACAACTTACTTTATTGCTTTGAAATAAATGAATTATTCACTCGGTTGACTGTGCAAGGACTCGTAAAATTACTTTGTAATTTAAGAATCTTACAAAAATAATGGAAAACTCTGTAATCTGGACTTATTACAGAAGGTAAAATGGGCAAATGAATTCAGATTACGCTTCCAAATGACTGTACAAAATGATATTTAATATTTTGTTGTATTTATTCATTCATTAATAATGAGTAAACACTACTTTGGGTAACAAAGCGTTGTGTAATGTGTTGGTTTTTTATTTGCGTGAACAATGATTCAAATTGTAGGGTAGTGTTTCAAGCACACAATAAGGTTTTTGCCAACCTTTTATTGAAAAACAACGTAGTTATTGATTTGGATTTCGATTCTAGAACTAAACCAGAATATGAAATAAAATTCATAATTAACACGATGTACCTATGGTTTAAGGTGTGCTCCTACTTATGTTAGCTCTCTACATAATTATGTTTCACTGCTATTCTTTGGACAACATTGGCTACCCACGTACAAATTAATTGGCCGAGGGGAAAGCTCCCCCTGGTGGTTATTTCGCAAAGTAAACATTTCAACAAAGGCGATTTGCGAAGAGAAACATAATTTCTTCATAGCTTAGCGATATTTTTAAACTTGCCGAGAAATAAAGTACTTATCTACGAGTTTAATTTTCTTTGAAATTGCACGACTTATTGACTACAGTTTGCTTGTGATAGAATAATTTTCTGCGAAGTTTTTAATTGACAGTAATAGTTTTGTAGACAAGATTACTTAGTTCTAACTTCTAGTTCTACCATAATGAGTCAGGTGACTTTTCAGTTGTCAACAAGTTAGATCGCGATCGTTTCAAAACAATATTTTTAGCGAAGGTACTTACTTACTTTAATTCTATTGAACAAATACCTACCTAGTTCCTTAATCCTATTTAACTCAGCACTAAAACATTTATTTAATTCAGTGTTACGAATAACATGAGTGGTTTATCAAAAGTTGTAATGGTATGCCTTTCTTTCTTTTGTAATCTTGTTGGTGGACTGGCTATCAAGTGAGTAAGTACCTTTACGCTCACACCATTTTTATGACTTTAACATACCTATGTAGTTTTCGTATCGCTTATGTTCGTAATCGCTAAGAATGTCAAAGATACTAGGTAGTCACAGTGTTTTATTCAACCGGTGTGGTTAGGTTGAACCGATTTGTGCCGCAAGTAAATCTTTGCTATTTCATTCTATTCCTATTTCATCTGAAAATTCTAACTATTGCTATCTGACAATTCATTTGCCTAACCCAAACTCTGAAACTATCTGGTCTTTATTCAGTATTCATATCACTGCATCTTGCAGTCAGCAAAATGCGGGCTCACTTCAATGGAAATTTGACTCTATGGAAATTTCAATGCACTGTCGACGTTTTAGTCTAAAGTTGAGTGTATGTTAGAGTAAAGTGGCATAAATGCAACTTGGTGCGGTAAAACAAAGACATCAATGTTTACATGTTAAATCTCTTTTCTGTAAAACGATAAAATGTTAAAACTTCATCTCTATTATATCGTATTAAATAAAATTAAAAATTATATTTTTCCAATAATTTAGTTTAACCAAACTACCTACCAAGTAACATGACAACTAAATAAATAGAAAAATATAAACATTTCATCAGTTGATAGCACTTCAAACATTTCATTTTTGTTACTTAAACTTATTAAAAGTAGGTTGTTAAGTCCTAAGTTGCCATGCCATGTTAGGATTATATTATCTTNGCCACAGTGTACCTACAACTTGATCTAGTGACGTCTGTAAATATACGTGACACAGTAAAATAATGTTATTACCTAGTACTTATTATTAACATGAATTTGTTTGCATCGATCTAGAAATGTAACTAAAAATAATGATGATTTATTGCTTTGTGATATTTCCGGACTTTACATTTCTGGAGCGATTTGATTTATAGAGTTCTTGTTACCGATGCCGCTGCTGTGAACACAAGCACCACCATAATTTAGCGTAAGAATCAAGTTGCTAGCTAAAAACATAATTAATTTTGTAATTAGAGAACTAATCCTTATATCATCTATATCTATAAAAGCGAAAGGTCACTGAATGACTAATTCACTCATCACGAAATCTCAGAAACTACAAGTGCTAGAAGTCTTATTTTTTTCATGGGGGTTCCTTTTAGAATGTAGGTGCTCACTAAGACGAGATTTTGTAAAATTCAACCCCTAAGGGGGTAAAACGGGGGTTGCAAATTTCCACGCGTACGAAGCCGCGGGTGGCCGCTAGTAATTAATAAGATTCATTTTCCTTTTATCAAATTATTGTACTTATCTTACTTGACTAAAGCATAACTTTTCCTTCTACCAAGTTCTTTTATTCTATCCTATTTGACGGAAGCCTCACGTCTAAAGAACTTACCAGTTATTGAATGTCCGTCTCTATTGACGTTGAATACAATGCGAAATCTACCCTACTTTCCCATAAATCATTTGCGAAAGAAAATAAATTATAAGGGCCATTTTCCTTTTTCATTCTTCAGAAAAGATTAGTGGAGCATCACTAGTGTGAACTGTTAAGCCTTGATCACACTTACCGAGTAAATGGGCGAGACAGTAAAATTTTTACTCGGTCGAGACAGATGGGTGAGTCGGCCGAGCGCTCGAGTATGTGACTCGCTCACCCAACTGTCTCGTCCGAGTAAACATTTTCCTGTCTCGCCCGTTTACTCGGTACGTGTGATCAAGGCTTAACCCATGACAAGTTGGTAGGCGCCGAACGACAAACAAACCAATAAATCGGGACCAAGTTTGTTATTTAAAATATTTGGGTGTTTATCAGGGATGCGCGAGAGCGTGGGTGGAAGCGAGAAAGAATTCACAAACGCTACTTTTTTATAAACATGTTTTTTGTTAGTATTTTTATTTGTCCATAAAAATACCTAGAGCCACTTTTTATGTACGGATTCCAGGCCGTGAAATTTAAGACCGTTTTTACCATCTTTCGTTCGTTTCAGCCAAATGACGTCCACTGCTGGACAAAGGCCTCCTCCAAGGTTTTCCATAATGCACGGTACCCGCATCCTTCCATATAGGTATTAAAAATTAGTATAGCTTCTGGAATCGAAAAATCCTTCTAGATTTCTATATTTTTTATTAATCTATTTAGACCTACCATACTCTAGTGATAGATTGTTTTACTCGTAGGTATTTAGTATAGAAAATATTTTAGCATAGAAATAAGGCAGACAATATTCTTCCTACAAATAAGATAATAGATCTGTCTCGTTTGCTAAAGTATTCATTTAATTTTGCTATCCAGTAATTTGTGATTTCATCCTTTTGAGAAAGTTTATAAACTATTTACTAAATTACAACATTATTAAATACTTAACCTTAGTTAATTTTACCCCTCTTTGACACGTGATACAAGAATTTGGTATCGTGTTATTTTGAACTTTGTCAGAAATGCAACCGTTCACTAATCTAAAGTTCTCATCTAACTCATTCACTAGTACCACTCAACTTTGAGTGTTAATTAAATCTAAATAAAATTTGGCATTCAGGTAGATGTTATGACGTAGGCATCCGCTAAGAAAGGATTTTACGAAACTCCACCCCTAAGGGGTAAAACGGGATTCACGCGTACGAAGTCGCGGGCGGCCGCTAGTTAATACTATAAAGCTTTGGATGCGTTGTTTTGAGTAAAATATATTCAAACCAACTAAACATTTTTAATAATTGAAAGTAGATAGAATGTAGGACCAGTCGTTGTGGAAATCCTTGAGGGAAACCTTTGTTTACCAGTGGACATACTTTGACTGACATATTTAATAGTCATTAAATTTTTTCTGGCGTTAAAAGTCGCCTCTCGATCTATATATTTTTAAAATAACTTGAGAAAATAGAACTGCCTAAGGTGGGAATCGAACCCACGACCTTCGCTCAGCAAGCGGAAGGTCGTGGGTTCGATGCCCACCTTAGGCAGTTCGATTTTTCAAGTTATTTGAAATATTTCATGTACGGACGAAGGTACATCAAGGTCAAGGTCAATACTGTGCCATCTTACGTTATAGAAATATGGGTGATTTTGAAACAAAACTGTGGGTATAATCTGATGCGCTGTCAACTGTATATCCCACCTAAAAACATTCTGTAAAAAACTAGCCAAGTCTCGATGGAGCCGCTTGTTTATCTCTAAAAAGTAATGAAATCTAGACAAAGTCGTGCCAAGTCTATGGTTCCTTACTGCAATTTCTTTATTATTATAGTTAATGTTGTGTGACTTGGCCGTTGAAGGGTACAAAACCAGGTGCTCCATGACACCATTGCACCAATCTGTCGCCAGAACCGCTACCCATAGACGATGGAAAATTGCCACTTGGAAAACGTTGATTCAATAACCAGTCAAGTAGGCTTGATAAAGCTGCGTATTTCAATAATACTTTTGTATTATCTATAATATATAAAGCTCGATTTATCTTATAAAGATTGTTCAACGGCCAAGTCACAAAACATTAACTATAATAATAAAGAAATTGCAGTAAGGAACCATAGACTTGGCACGACTTTGTCTAGATTTCATTACTTTTTAGAGATAAACAAGCGGCTCCATCGAGACTTGGCTAGTTTTTTACAGAATGTTTTTAGGTGGGATATACAGTTGACAGCNAGTGTCATAAATGCGAAACTTTGCTTTCGCTTAACTTTGAAACTAAATGACCTACAGACTTGAAATTTTGGATTTTAAGTATGTGATTATAGCTTACTAGATAACGAAAATTTCAGCGTTCTGGTCTTATCCAGAGGTTCTCAAATAGAGACCTGAAAATGCGGCGAAATGGTTCCAGTAAAGGATGGTACGGCAGTGTTTGCTTCGCGCTCGACTTGGCGGGGGCACTGCCGTGCCCCCAGACCTACCTAATAGATAGAACTGTGTTGTACTTGAAGTGAACCCTATCGATATATTCGGTTACATAACCGACAATGCTATTTATAAATTCTATTCTAGTTCTTGATCGTGTTATACAATTGACACGAGTGGAATTGTTGACCCATGACATCATTTCCTATAACATTCTATGTTTATTCGTATGATTTATAGACTACAAGACATTTTCATGATTTAATGATGATGATAGCAAACCACTCATCTTCATAACGATGATTTTATTTGCCTCCGAGAATAGTAATTCACCACCTAACTGATTACAGTTTTAATTTTACTCAAGGGCATTTTGTATGCTAACAAATTGTCAAAAAAGCAATTTATAAAACACACCAGTGGAACGTGACAACTTTTCAAACAAATAAAGGCAAATAACATTTATAACATTTTTATCAACGGTCAGGTCAGATATTTATATCTAGTGATTTAAAATACATTTATAAATATTACTTTGACTGCAAAGTTCTGTAATAATAGGTACCTATCCTTTTTTTTAATTATTATGAAGCTAAAGAGTTCGTTTCTTTGTTTGATTGAAAAACTTTTGATTCTCGAACAGCGAACCAGAGTAAGGTCGAACACTTTGAACTGAAAAAATCTGTTTGTCCACTATTGTGGCAATGAGCTAAGTATACCTAGGATATTTTAATATTACGTTGCGACTAATAGCAGAGCATAGGTGAAAAATTATTCAAATGATTTTCACGCGTTATCATTGCGGGCACAGCATATTTTGTAATTATGTTAACTTTTTCCAAATTGTCGGTCTCTATTGGGGCGGACTATATGTAAACACATCAAATCAATGTTATTGCTGCTATGACTATTCTTTGATATCCCATAAAAGTGTTTTAGGCGCGCTATAAAAGTAATTTTATTATTGACGTTCGTATATTTTATTCGTCAGGTCGTTTATTAATAGTAACACTATAATTTATGGGGCTGTTATCTACTAGAAGGATATACGATGAGTATGATAAGGATAGAATACAAACAACGTACAGTCGTACATTTTTGATATTGTGAGCTATTTTCGACTTACGCCCGTATTCACAAACGACTGCTTAATTATGTGAAGTAGAAAATCAAATGCACAGTGTTGAATATCGCTGTGTGATTGGTTCGTGTGTCACCCTGTGCGTCCACGTGCACTGTGAGATCTCATAGTAATGTTTGTGAATACGGGCCTTAGACAACAATCCGAGTTCTCTTTTCACAATTATTAGGTGCTCTTTTGGTACATGAATTTAACATAAGTTACCTGATAAACTGTAGAATGAGTGTTATACCTAAATATATTATAGGCCCCCAGTTTCTTATACAAAATGCAATCAAGAAGTAATGATTGGTTTATTTTGATATCAAACATTGCTACAAGTAGGTTCCTTTTATATGTGATAGTTGTACATGCATCTATTTTGAACTTAAGCTGTTATATTCCGTCATGTTCAAGGTTTCTACGTCATTTTCATTTACATCAAGGAAAAGTTTGCTGATACGTTTGCAGTTTAAAACGATAACTTTTCCATTTGAAATTCTGTAATTCTGAAAAGCATTTTATATTAGGTACGCCTATAATATCTGCAGTCTAGATCTGCTGTTGCTGTTGCTGTGACATTGGGCTAATTAATTGTATTCTAGGCCAACAAACACCATTATCGAAACCATCCATCATCGTAGCTACAAACTGACTGTCGCCACTTGTCGATAAACTTATATCGAATCAATAATGACCTAACTAGAAATAGTTACTGGAGATCTGTTTAACACGAAAAGTTTAATGTATGTAACACGAAAAGTATGGAAACGATTCAGCTGTAAGAACTTTTAAATAAAGTCAATTCAGTTTGACAGTTTTCAATTCAAGTAAAAATATTTTTGATTCGATCAAAGAAAAGGAGACTTTTAGTTCTATTATTATTCTTTTATTATAATACGAGAAGCAATGAGATTTTTAAGGATAACCAGGACTGGTTAAAGTATACAAGGCAAAAATATCATAGTTCTTATAATTGGTCTATATTCAAAGACCGTGGTATTCTTTTGTAGGTAATAACAAAACGCCCGCACATAAAGTTCGTAGTTAGACAACAGCTTTGCCGAGGGCAATCCCGGTTTTTTAGAAAAAGTAATTTTGACCTTAGAAACCCTTTAAGTCCCCGCAGACTATAGAAATTTTGTTAGTAGATAGTTGGACTGTTAATCAGAATGAACACGTATGAAAGCACGCGGATTACACGGAGTTGGTATCGAGAGATTATTTCTCACAATAAGAAACCGACCAAAAGTCTGTGTAGTCTTAGGGACTCTAAGGCTGAGTTGCACCACCTTAATTTAAGTAACTATACTTAGCCATAGTCGGTGTTTTTTGTATGGAGTTTGACACACACTACTCTCTATAGAGTTTTTGTCAGCAGATAGTAGCAGTCGGCAGATAGTAGAGCTGTTAATCGGTATGAACATGACCGTATGAAAGCATGCACAATGCACAAGTACACCGATTTGTTATCGGCCAATTCCTCACACACATTAGAAGTCAACCAACTCTCTGTAAAAGCATGTAGTCGGGGACTTTTAACGTCCGCTATCTGACCACGCATTATGTGAATTTATTAGCTAGTGCCGCAAAAAGTTTCCGTGGCCAATAATTTTCAATCAACCCCCGCATTCTATGGGGACCCATTATAGTTCCGATGGTATTGTGCCTTGAGTTCATCGATTTACCTACTTTCAATTATAAAGAGGATTAAGTATTTGATAGGTTCAGCGTACAATTATCAAAATGTTTTCCTTGGTTACGAAAGAGCAATTGTGTTACTTATCTATGAAAAGATATAAAGCATATATTCCTAATCATAAATGAAGATCTGTGCTTGAGTGTTCAGAATACAACTCATTTAATGTACTTAAGTATCGTGTAAAACAACCGAGTTTAGTCTATCCATTTTTGTTGTCATTAGTGAATTAAAAAACAGCACTTTGAATATACCGCTTCTGCCCACTCTAGAATACCTTTAAGCCTGTATTGGTCTAAATATTGAATTAAATCTATACTCAAGTTCAAACCTTATTAGTTCACTTACGTAATACGAGAGTTATTTGGAGCTCCCCAAAACCGATAGGCCGATGTTTAGTTATAATATTTAATGCCTTTAGAGAAACAGTTAAATGTATCATCCTACCAATATTATAAATGCGAAAGTTTATAAGTATTTAATTTGCTACATAATTTATAACAATTTGTGAGAAACTAAATTTCACGCGAGTGATACTGCGGGCAAAAACTAGTATTTCCTATAGTCCTCAGGTCAATTCGATACCAGACATTCGAGAGGACTGTTAACCCTCAAAGAAAGGACGAACGTTACACCGAAAAAGCGGGGCGAAGTGCGAAAATACATGGAACTACGCCGTTACCCTGTAATACGGTTATTGTGCTGCATTCCCTCCGAAATTGCTGGGGGATTACTCCGAAAAACGAACCCAAGTTTCGAATGTTGCCATCCCTCTCACGCAAAGCGAGATGCCAGCATGAGTGGCGGTGACAGATAGACCTGAAACTACGTAAACAGCGTTCCGGAGTAGCCCCGAGTTCATCCCGGAACAAAGTTTGGGGTATCGACCTGGAAGTAAGAGGTTGAACGGTTTTTCTTGTGTAATCAAATTCTTAATACATGTTTAAACATAGGTGTTTTACTGTAAGTATAGCCTTTTCGTAATCAATGGCTGCTAAAGTAAAATATCTTTTAATTGAGCAATTCTTTTGGAATAATAAGTTTTATGTATGTTCATTTTTTGTCCACAACTAGGAAGCTCTTGGTCTGTATCTCACCTGATGAATGAGGCCGAAAGTGGAAGTGAGCTTCACCCGGAATCCTCAACCACGGAGGAACTGGCTATCTTACCTCTAACTGCCGGAACACAACAATGCTTTTAACATTTTTTAAGCTATATTTCAGGCAGTTACAATGCAGTTTAAGAGCCTTCAGCTTCCAAGATTCCACCCATACAAATTTGAGCCAGTCGCATCTTCGGTAGAACAAGGGCACAATTGTCAAAAATTGCAAAAATGAGTTAAGTGTGCAGGAATACTTTAAAAATGTGTTTTCAACTCGAGAAACAAAGACGTATCCATTGTTAAAATAGAGCGTAGCTCTTACAATGTTTATAACACTTTACATTTCAGAGATATTGTAAAATATATTAATAAATTAAATGCAAACCTAATACGGCCAAAGAAACGAAAATTCCAAAAAGCAAAACCGTGGCTTGTAAATTGTTAGCGTTCTTTACGTCACTGAGACCCAATGCATTAAAGCAACTACACCACATCCTTCTGTGGGACAAATGTCCGCAATTTATTTAAGAGAAAGGTTCCACAAAACAATCCTTCTCGTTACGGAACCAATCTGTCGGCACTTACGATACGACACAAATAGGTACACCCGGACCCGGTTTGACGAACAAACACCTAAAACTATTAATAGAACAAGTGTCCTCAGGATAATGAGTGATAACTTGAAAGATAAACGTCTAAAAACTATTCATAGCACAACTTTCATCAGTACCTCTAGTACGAAGTATATTATAGCCCCCTAGGGCGGCTATAATATAGGGGGCGCTGTTTAATTTTTCATACAAAATTTTTCGATGACACTTTGAATACGCAAACGAAACGAACTCGAAAGTTTTTCGTACTAGAGGTACAGGATATTGAGCTGTGACTGATCAATGTTTTCAATCCATTACGTACTTACGGATGATAGGTATAAGTTGACAATTTCAGTTTCAGCAAATAGAATAAAAAGCGACACAGGGATAAAAAATACAAATCATCATAAATGTTACCTTAGGTATTTGATAAATAAAATATTATGATCCATTTATAAAAATATTTCAATGATTATAATCTGAATTTTGAACTAAAATTTTAAATAAAATGTAGGTAATAAAAGTAAAATCAAAACTTCAGTTTGTTAGCTTGATTTTATTTAACCATCACCATCGATCACAGCTTACCTGTGACCGTAACATGACAGAGAAAAACATCCAAGTCCCTTTTCCTTTAAAAACAATTTTATTTAAACGAAATCCTCGCTTCTATCACAAACCGAATAGCGGCGTTACGGTACAAGTTAATTTTACGCTAGACGCCGCGTATACATCCAAATCTGGGATAATCCCGGCATCACCCATTAGAAATCCAGTAAAAACCGGCCAAGTACGAGTAGGACTCGCGCACTAAGAATTCCGTCCAAACGTGTATGGAATCTTTCTTAAAATTAAGATTTTCGAGCAAAATACCGCAAAAAAGTCACGATTGTGGTATAGGAGCCCCCTTAAATATTTATTTTATTCTATTTTTAGTATTTGTTGATAAAGCGAAAGCAAAAATACATCATCTGCGAATTCAACTGTCAAGCTATCACAGTTCATGAGATACAGGCTAAGATGCGCGCCGTGTTTATCACACTTATCATATCGATGATTTAGACGACAAATGTATGGGCCTATCGCGTAAATCGTCAATCGACAAAGGGCGCGTTAAAAACTTATCGCGGCGTGTATCCTAGGCCTACTGGAGACAGACAGACGGCGAAGTCTTACGCCCGTATTAACGCACAGCGTTGAATAGAGCTCTTTAATTGGTTCGTGTGTCACCCTGTGCGTCCACGCGCACTGTGAAACCTCATAGTAATGTTTGTGAACACGGGCGTTAGTAATAGGGTCCCGTTTTTACCCTTTGGGTACGGGACCCTGAAAATGGGCCCGGATTGTATTGCGCTGCTCTGTCGTAACGCGCCCATTAACATCAAACCATTTCCCGCGGAGTGATGCCTTTGTATATTGTAAGCGAACTTGAAGTTCACTGCGTAATGTTAGGGCTTCGTCATTTTTATGATAAAGTGTGGTTTTGCTTATAAAAACGGCTTTGCTCGTAGCCTTATGAGCACACTTTTTATTCTTTGCCCTTTGTTGGCATAAATTCCAATGCAATTCGACACGTTGGTCAGCCGTCATCAACGCTTAAACGAATACAAAATACTTTACGTGTTTATGCATACGTGTATATAATTGCAGAAAGTGTATTTTGTGCAAAATTATGAAAAATAACGAAAATTAAAACGTGTCCTACGCCTGCACCTAAATTCATACTCATCCTTTTTTTTATGCATAATACGACTATTACCACAATGTTGACATAGTTTTTATACATACGAAATGTTAGTTGAGTGACAAAATGGCGAGTTGTTAAAAATATATATTATAAGAAGTTAGTTACTTCCAAAAAACATACCTCACCCCTTCTATCTGGGTGTTAAAAATAACCATAAGCTACTTGATAATATTCCAAATTCAATGGCCCTCTTATCTTAATAGATCGATAGTTCCGACAGCCGAAAACTGCGTGGCTTTTCATTGCTACAGTCCCGGGGCTCGATGTATTGGATCATTGGATCAGGGAGCGAACATGCATAGACGGTGGCATGTCAACGGGACTATTCCCACCTCTCGTTCCCACCACTGCAACTCCTGTGTAGCCAGGATCTACAGCTTGACCGCCACAAAAACCCAACCAATGAAGGTCAAGTTTGTCCCGGGGGAAAGTTAAACTGTCATTGGACCCGCAACGAAATTAATCAGAAGAACATAGGAGGAGTTCGAAATTAAGGTTCGACTTCCCTCCATTGCAAAGCGGATGACAGGTGACAAACAAAGGTTTAAAACCTTTAAGAAAAAGATTATGCACCACGGACAATAAATTAAATTAAGGGGGCCTATCTTATGAGCAATTAGCAACTACCTGCCAATAATATTTTTCACAAAATCGCTTAAAAGCACGGAAATTTTTCCTTGTCGCGACAAGATCGGTGTAATAAATTGCGGAAACAGATGTATGTTGTATTGAATTAAGCATTATATCACGTTCATGTTTCCAAAGATCACACTCCCACAAGATATGATGGGCAGACTGCTCATGACTGACATCATCAGTGGAACACTCGCAAAAAGGAGACGGAACTAGTTTGAATTCGTGAAGTTTATGTTTAAAGTTGCCATGTCCCGTGAGGAACTGCGACGAGCAATGGTCGATTTCTAACCATCGCCTAGTTAGACGTTCGCGTACATTCGGGAAGAATTTATATAAGTGACGTCCTTTGACTGACGTATCCCATCTTTTTTGCCATTCATTAAGTAAATCTTCTTCAACGACTTCTCGGGAATCAAATAATCGACTTATTTTAGAACGATCGCGGCTATTTAAGAAATCGGAGGTTATATTTTCCCTTGATGCGAAGTACATAGCCGCACGCTTTTGTACCTCTAAGTCGACCGGCAGTACACCAGCCAGGACTGGCAGAGCCTCCGTGCTCACAGTTCTGTAAGCTTTGCAAAGAAAAATCAATGCAAGGCGTTGACGGTGGCATGTCAAGCCATATATAGTGGGGTCTTAAGCAGTTGTAATAAAGGCGAGTTTGCAACAAAAATGTATGTTCTGATGTGATGTGTAGCTGTACACCGTGATATGATTGTTGGGGAAAAGTCGATATCAACCGTGAGATTGTAGAGATTTGTAAATAGTGCGTGATACTTTTTGAAAAGTATTTTATGTGTGGTTTTTTCAGTCGGTTGTTCAAAGTGTGTGGGATATAAATGCTTACAGCATCGTTGTGCTTCGGCAGTTTGTTAGATAGCCAGTTCCTGTGTGGTTAAGGAGTTGCTTTCAATGATGTAGCTTTCAACCAAGCGAGGCCAAGAGCTTATTCGTTTCGGAAAAAAAGGGTGTTTTCTTCAGCAAAAGAGTTATTAAAATTAGCAATTAAAGCAACTTGTACAACACTAGATTAAATCCTACAAAACCTTCTCGAAAGCTCCTTGATGACAAAACTGACGTGAGAACACATAAGCACTTCATACAGGCCAAGTTAAAACCCCTTTGTTGGATTTTAACAGGTTATGTTTGAAATTCGATAAGGGCACAGTGTAACAATGTTCCCTATGAAACATAAGGACGGTACCTCCGAGAGGGCGTAGAGAGGCTTAACAAATAACAAAATATCCGATTTCATCGGTTGTTGAGCTATCGGATAATTAACATAGGGCAACATATTTCGGACTTTTGGAGAGCAAGGTTCATAAAAATTGAACTTTGTGTGGACAACGAATAAGAATTTTGGACAAAAAAGAACCTTTGGGGTCTTATTACAAAAAAGTTAAACTCGGGATGATGGTTTTTAAATTACATTTCCATACTAGATGTCAATTTGAACTAGAGTTCAACTAGGGTTTATCTTTTTGTAATAATAGGACTTTTATCGTTACAACTCTCAATAGAATAAATATTAACTAAATCTCATAATTTGTTCCTTTTATCCTGTACCTACTTTATACTTGTCTTGCCAATTGTTTAGGAACCCGATAAGTATACTTTCGATCTCATCACAAAAGTAGACGTAAGTTGTAAATATGTTTGGTCATGTTTTTATCTTCGAGTTGAGTGGTATCTTTCCCCAAGGAGACCGCTAACTTGACCCTTGTTTCTGATACAGTAGACTGCACATCAGAATACACTATTGTTGTAAAATAACACTTATAACAACTACATAGAATGCCATATTGTTTAACATTATAGGCTGGTGTCTGTACAAATCCATCAACATTTTTACCAATAGGGAATTGTGTCAACTTAAGTACAGTATTGGCAATCTCTATTGCCAATATCTCTTTATTACTGCTGATATCTGAAAAATATATTATTATCTTAAAATTAAATTAATTAAGATCTTCTTCGTTGCTTCGTAGTTCGTAGTCTCTAACGACAATAATTAAAAAAAAGTTTATTGCCATGAAAACACACTTATTTCGTTATTATTTCACTCACTCATCACGAAATCTCAGAAACTACAAGTGCTAGGAGTCCCAAATTCTGCACTGGGGTTCCTTTTAGAATGTAGGTGCTCACTAAAAACGGATTTTAGGGGGTAAAACGGGATCCACGCGTACGAAGTACTATAATACAGTGTGAGTCACGTTAAAGTGTACATATGTAAATAGATGAAACTAGACCTATTTTTATCGACAAAAAAGAGGTCAAAAATTTTTTGTGATTTTTTTTTATTTTTTATAGAATTTTTTTTCTTCCAATCCTCAAAAAAAAACCACCTGTTATAGGGGCATTTTTGGAGAAATTTATCAAATAACAAAAAAAACACGAATTTTAAAACAGATTTTTTTCAAAAAGTATCATTTTGTATTATTTATTGGCCTTTTTTGTGCATTTTATGTATTTTTTTAGTATTACCTGTTATTTAGCATTATTACTGTTTTTATTTTATCAAGATATACCGCTTAGTTTAAAAGTTATTACGATTTCTTTACAATAAGTAATTGGAAGAAAAAAAATTCTACAAAAAAATAAAAAAAAACACAAAAATTTTTTGACCTCTTTTTTGTCGATAAAAATAGGTCTAGTTTCATCTGTTTTCATATGTACACTTTAACGTGACTCACACTGTATAGTAATGTATATGTATAGCGGCTTTTGCACTAAGCATAGTAAGTCGCAGTAACTGTGAGTAATGTGGGAGATTTATATTATTTTCATGCGACTATTTTATGATTATTACAGGAATAATAATGTTGAGATTGCTTTTTGATAAAAGTAATATAGATTACTAATAAGTTTGGTAATACCTACTTTATAATATTTTGAAAGTAATCAACACATGTTTTTCTTTTATGGTTAATTAATTGTGCAGTAAACTTCGCAATATAAAAGTTTTCAGTTCATTTTCAGTCAAAACTTATCAGAACCAAGGCTGGATTTGAAACTTTATTTTAAGGCTAATGGACGAAAGTGCTATTCCAAACTTATATTAACTAGTTAAGAACTTTTGTTGCTATAATTGCAAAAAGAAATTCAGTTGATTTTATTTATGGGTGCGTTAATTTGAAATCAAAATCATTATTTTTAAATTAAAATCTTTCTTTATTTTTGACTTGACCTCAGTAAAATACCAGAGCGCAGACGTTTGGAGTTCTTAAAGAAATAAAAAAAGTAGTTAAATTGAGTTGACATCACTTGCTAGTATTTCCATATAAAATCTATGCGAGTCTCGTTTTAAAAGTTTAGACAGTACGTCAATTGATTGGTGGTGGCAAATATCCTTTAATATGAAGTAAACTTCGCAACATTATGTATTACTTACTTACATTTTTTATTAACTTACTTTTATAATAACAGTTAGGTAGGTACTGCATTATAAAAGTAAGTTAATAAAAAATGTAAGTAATGCCGCATGTGCCGTAATTTATCGCAAAACTAATATTTCTCTTTCATTTGTTTCGCGTACGCTACAGCCACTGTTAAGTCAGATAAGTCTCACATGTCTGGACGTAATAAATAGCATCTTGATATTTGATTTATCACGTTTATTCCGTACCAATAAACTCTGACAATTCTTCTAATAAAGCTAAATGTGTCACTGAGGCATTGTGATCTACGTTACTTACATACCTAGAGGTTTGATTGCCATATAAGAAGAAAAATAATAAGCCATTTCGATTTGAGTAAACCTTTATTTATTTATTCACAAGCATCAATAACACTTACCTATTACGTAACAGTATTTTTATCACTAGAGGTCATTTGTGCCTGCACTACTGCATTGTACTTTTACTAGTACCTACAAATTAAAGTACACGATAGCGAAGAACCCTCGTTTTAGCCAAAAGACGTCCACTGCTGGACAAAGGCCTCCCCCAAGGTTTTCCACAAAGACTGGTCCTGCACCTCCCGCGACCTTCACCAGATCGTCGGTTCACCTAGTGGGAGGCCTGCCCACACTACTTATCTGCCCCAACGGCCATCAGCTCTATTGCGAAGATTACAAGATTGCCAATTTCTATTAGCAATTTCTAAAAATACTTTTTTACGTTACAAAGATATTCATTCAAAAAGAGCCCTTTGTAAATAAAGTATCAACAATGGGATTGTTAAATAAACCGGGAGCTTAGATTGTTTGCTCGAAGAAAGAGTGGGATGGTAACCACATGAAAGGCGATCTGTTGGCTATGGGGTTTTGAGGGGTGAGAGGGCAAAGGTGCCTTTATGTAGGTCAAACTGGCAGAGGCTTTTTGACCTATCGTTTTTATACAGATTAATTAGTCCAATCCATTTCAATAATATGGTGGTAAGAGCTTAGAAAATGGTGTAAGCTGGACTCAATCCAGATGTTTACTATGACCTTATGGTCAATTATTAGATTAGCAATAGGAAATTACCCTAAATAAAAGAACACCATGTTTCAACAAACATTTAGCTGGTAACAGAGAAAAAAAACCAAGCTTTTATCGATAAAAGCTCAAAATTGAAACGTTAACGCTTTTTTATTTTTATTTGCCTTAAAACATAGGTTATTTTCCCTTATGAAAGAATTTGTCTTTTTGTTTATTTTATAACTACACAAACAGACACATAAAGTAGGTATATAACTTTTATTAATAGTTCGCTTCAGCCGAAAGACGTCCACTGCTGGACAAAGGCCTCCCCCAAGGATTTCCACAAAGACCGGTCCTGCGCCGCTTGCATCCAGGTACTTCCCGCGACCTTCACCAGATCGTCGGTCCACCTAGTGGGAGGCCTGCCCACGCTACGTCTTCCAGCTCAGCTCAGCTCTTATTAATAGTAAGTACAAATATTCCAAAATCAACAAAATTTTATTAATAAGTAGTAGGTATACATTCCAATGTCAAAGAAACAAACAGCTCTGTCCCCGGACCGCAATCGCGTTCGTTCGCGATTTATTCAATTATTCTGAGACATTGAGCACTCGAGCCTTTGAATGGGTCTCTGTGAGATTAACTTCGTCCGTCTTTCGGCACTAATCAAAGCTAGGTGCCGGGTGTTCTTAGAAGATTGGGCCGACGGCATTTAGCTTGAAAACGACACTTTTTTTTACTACAGCATAACTTGGTCCGTATAAGAGATGTTACGGAGGCTTGATTCCGAGTCCGGAACTTCCGATTTCAGTTCTGATAATTTTACTCGGAAGTTATACAGGAGGTTGATGGGTTTTTAGTTAGGACAGCGGGGACCTTCTTAGCGTGTTTATTTTCTGATGGAGTACGATCAAGCCGAAGTGAAAGCTAGTTTTAGCCTAAATACTCAGATCTGGTTGCCTTACCTCTATTTGGCAAAACACGCCAGTTTGCTATATAGCATAAAATTATAGTGTACAGTGCAGAAAGGGGTTTTGATAGTGGTAAGGTTTGCTCCTCCACCTAATCATTCTTACTTTAGGTTACATTTAGTTAACCTTTAACCGACGAGGTGCGGTCTCACAGACCGCTCCGGTTTTTGAAATTTCTGGATTGCAATGTTCTACTTACTCCCGTGTCCCGAGCGTCTCAGTACCTTCGAGTTTAGTTGCCCAAACGCCATTACAGGTAGTGGTTACATCGACGAGGGCAGTTTTAATAAGATGATTCGATTTAAAGTTCAACAGCGGTCTGTGGGACCGCACGTCGCAGACTACGTGACATTTTTGTACCATACTGAAACTGGCGTTTTTGTTTTAGACGACTAATTTTTCGTAAAAATGATGGATCCTGGGCCACCACAACCTAGGAAAAGACATTTCCTAATGATATATTGATATTTGAACATAATATTATGTAAAAGATGGTAGTCTGTAAAAAAATACCGCGAAACGGGTGGTAAAGCAAACAGTGACATGTATTCTAGGCTCTGACATTCCAAATCAGCCTGATGTCATTGAAACAGCTGCAAAAAAGACGTACATTTTAGTCCATCTAAATTGAAAACGAAATTATCTTACAGGTGTTACCTATGCATTCCGAAAATGCTTGGCATGCAGTAAAAAAAATGACCTGATTTTGCCTGATGTTTACCCTACGTCAATTTTTTTTTGTGCATGTAATGTACGTGTCATTTATTTTTATTTTATCCATTATGTTCACTTTATTTAGGAAGGAGTATCGTTTTTCTTGCTTTGATTAAAGTTTACAAGTTATATAGGTATTATTGAGCTCTAGTGTAATTTCAATGAAATTAAGGGTCAAAAAAGTTTTAGCCATATTTAAATAAAAAATATACATTGATTCCTCGCAAATTATACGTATGTTTATTTGTAATACTATAATGTTCTCAAAAAATATAAAACCAATATACTTTTATACAAAAAAATATTACTTTTTGAGTAAACAGTATAGCGGTCCCACAGACCGCACGTCGCAGACGGCGTGACAAAAAAATCACGTCGTCGGTTAAAGGTTAAGAACACCAATAAAAAGCGCGGTGTGTAACCGGCCTATGTACCTACATAGATCTAAGGTAATCTCAAACTTCTAATAGATCTTAAGATTATTAATGACTTTTGAATAATGCAAATTGTTTAAAGATAAAAAGACCATATTTCTGAGTTCAAAGAAGATATTTTCAAATTAATTCACATAATAAAAAGGTTGTTAATACGTTTTCCCCGTTTCCCCATTTTGTTCTTGCCGCTGGCAAGAGGCGTTAAGCGGCAAAGAGTTTTTTTAATTATATTACGAGTATCATTTAGCCGAACAACTTTTGCTTTAAAAATTTTAAATTATATTCGTTCCTAAATAATTCTAAGGCTAAGGCCGTGAACCATGCAGCCTGCAACTAAATCCCCGTTTAGGCTTTCAAAAGTGTTCTAAACGCCATTGTCGAAAAAAACCCATACAAAAATATATTTATATGTAATATTTTATGTTAAAAATTTTAAGTTGTTGGCAAAAACGTTACTTTCTTCAAAAATTTTAGTACTTTCGCATTGGTTTTAAAGTAATAACTAGCCAAAGTTTGTGCGATCTTGCACGCCTCATTAGCCGTCTCATTTCACATTTCTGTAAATTGTAGATAGTCACAAACTTTTAATTAGTAAGTTTGCTAATAGTCCAGTCAATAAAGCATTATAGATGGAAAACTATAGAACACAATTTCTGACTTCAGGACTTTATTTAGACTAGTTAGGAGGTGAACATAGCAAAAGTCCCCGTTCTTAGCCCTTAAGCCGGCGGGGAGAGGGGGGTTTAAAGGTGCCACTTTTCGGTTTTTCGCTTAATCCTCGGAAACTATGCGTCCTAGTGACATGACTACTATGAACCAAAAAAAGCATATTCAATTTGCTACAGGTGAGATAGTCAACTTTTTTGATAAATTGTATAGTTTTCGCGGCATCTGCTCTAGAAGGTCTGTAATATTGGAAATTTTATTTTTGTCTTACATGTTCCCATCAGGAGAAAATCGACTGAATCAACATTGAGCAATCATTCTAGACATGCGGGAGCATGTTAAGCCTAGTTCCAGGGAGGGGACTGCACCGTGCGTATATTTAGACGAACCACTTTGAGCCACAATTGACCCCTCATCACTCAAAAACTACTGTGCATTAACACTTCAAATTTGGCTCATGTGTTGAGACTTGCAAGATATACATCAGCTTCAAATTTCATAAATATGCCTCAAACGGTTCTTTAGGTATTGACGTCCAAAAATCTACATGTCTGACCTATATACCAAATTCTAACCACTTCTAGATGACCTCGAAGATTCAAATTTGGCATCCAGAAAGGTAGTTATGTAAATACAAAGGAACAAATAAAAAACCAGTAAATTTTAACATTTCACAGGTGATAGATAGATTTTAGTGTTCTAAATGTCGATTTTTGAACGTCAATACCTAAATAACCGTTTGAGGTATATTTATGAAATTTAAAGCTGATGTATATCTTGCAAGTCTCAATACATGAGCCAAATTTGAAGAGTTAATGCACAGTAGTTTTTGAATGATGAGGAGTCAAAAGTGGCTCCAATTGGTTCGTATAAATATACGCACGATGCAGTCCCCTCCCTGGAACTAGGCTTAACATGCTCCCGCATGTCTATAGTGTTTGCTGAATGTTGATTTAGTCGATTTTCTCCTGATAGGAACATATAAGACAAAAATTAAATTTCCAATTTTACAGACCTTCTAGAGCAGATGCCGCAAAAACTATACAAGATATAGAAAAACTTGACGGTCTCGCCTGTAGCAAATTGAATAAGCTTTTTTTGGTTCATAGTAGTCATGTCACTAGGACGCATAGTTTCCGAGGATTAAGCGAAAAACCGAAAAGTTAAACCTTTAAACCCCCCTCTCCCTGCCGGCTCAAGGACTAAGGGCGGGGACTTTTGCTATGTTCACCACCTAACTAGGCTAAATAAAGTCCCGAGGTCAGAAATTGTGTTCCACGGATTTCTCTCTACACCGTCGTTAAGGCATTCATTGACTGGACTATAAGACTATTACTAGGAATGCTTTCTTTGTTCTTGAAACTATGCCCGAAGTGCCCTTAATGAGCAACTAATGGGGTATTTAAACGCGCAAATATTTTATAACTAGCTGTGCCCGCGACATTTCTATTTTGTGCCGCGACATGGACGCGTGAAAATAGTTTGAATAATATTTCCCGATTTTGCAACATTTTTCTTTAGTGCTCCGCTCCTATTGGCTGTAGCTAATGTATAAAATGTATAAATGGGCTATCCAATACAAAAATATTTAAAAGTATCAGCTGTCTTTTTACAGTAGCTTGAAAAGTGAATATTACCAGGCCTCCGTCACTCGCCTATGCCGGCCGAGATAATTACCTACAGCGCGCGACAACTTCAAGTTGCAAATCAGTCCGGGCCGCCACGCGCCTGTTTGCACACGCGTATCTATAGGTACACGCTCGGTCGATCATAGCAGGCCTCCGTCACTCGCCTATGCCGGCCGAGATAATTACCTACAGCGCGCGACAACTTCAAGTTGCAAATCAGTCCGGGCCGCCACGCGCCTGTTTGCACACGCGTATCTATACACGCTCGGTCGATCATAGTCGCAATCAAGGTTTATTGTTCCAACAGCACTGTTATTCGTCTTTATAATGGAAAATCGTATATTTAGAAATAATAATTAATTGTAGTAATTTAAATAATTAAAAATAACAGCATTTTTTTAAAATAAATTTGAAATACTTATGGCAAAAAGCTATAGCAAAAACATTATTTTAGCTAATAAAACATTAACTGTTTGTCCAATTTCGAATTATCGCAACACTGAAGTTTATTAATAGGTACTTTGGAGATGGTACGAAATACAAACACCACTAGATTAAAGTTTTCTAATCGTAAATACAATAAATGTTTCTTAAAATTAAGTTTTTATTTATTTTACTTTGCTCATTAGATTAATTTTATTAATCTAAGCTTTGCTCATACCACCCTGACGCTTGAGCGGTGACGTAGATCAATTCTAAACACAAAAAAAATGCGCTCTTGTGAGCGTAGTAGTAAGGTTCGATTTCGAATGCACCATGTGCGTTGGATATTTTGCATTATTATTATTACCGTTAAAATGTCGGCATCTGATCCTACACAAAGGAGTGCAATTTCTGTTGCTACTATTATGTATTCTGTGATATTACTGTACTTTTGTTACATTTTTCAGTAGGTAAGTACTATATTGTTTTTTTTTAATTTAATAACTGATTTTGGAAGGCTTCCAATATTTTTTACCGTGTAAATAATTACCTATCCTTGAACTAACAACATCCTATCCATTTTATAATGCCGGGATCGAACCCACTTCCTCTGGCGTAGCAGTCTAGCAGTTTGTAACCATAAAGTCAAGTTCATATTAGTTCATTACATGAATTATATCTTTACGTCAAATGAAAACCATTGTTCGAACACAGCTTGAAACATCTTTGTTCTGGAGCTCATTATTCAAAGAAAGCGCTCGTCAACGCTGCGCTCTTAAGATTTCACGTCTGGCAATATTCTGCGCCTTGAGCAGTATTGCCACCAATCCGAGGGTTACTATTTACGGAAACTAACAGAGATTTATGGCTGCCAACCGTTTGGATTGCTGGTCTGATTCTGAAATGAGGAAATAGTGATTGTTTATGGCCAGCTACAAACAAAGTCATGTACCACATACAGACATCGACAATATTATATTTTTTGCTCACATAGTAAAGATTTATTTATTTATTTACATAAAGAAAAATACATAGTGCTACCGACTGCCTAATTTCTAACACCTATATGTATATTGTTACCTATGTTTCACAAATTATCATATTTGATTTGATTTGAAAATTATCACGCGCTCTTTACGTTCATAAATAGGTAATGCTGTCACCATTTTAGTAAAGTACTATTTCTTTTGTTTTTGTTTAAAATGAAGTTTATTATTCTATGAATAACACTGATACAAAAATACTTTTTACTTTTGTACTATTTTGAAAACATTTTTGACAAAAGGTAAACCATTTTCAACTAAATCCTCAAAACAATCACGTAAAATGTAAATACGATTCTAAAAACAGCTCCACACCCTAAAACTATTTTTTCCAAATCGTTCGAATTTAGAACACAAAAACACGACACGCGAGTCACCGCGACGTAACGGCTTTTTCATTGGCTCGATGGCTATCCCGCCATATTTTGAACATGGAACTACAATCTGCGAATCGTTAAAATAGTGGGCAAATCCAGTCGGCACTTTTTAGTCGCAGATTTTTTTTTTTCGATACTGGCGTCCGATTTTGTTTTTATGCGATACTGGCCAGTTGGAGGGACGTGCAACTGCAACGTACACTTGATTCATAGATTTCGCTTGTGCGAGTAAAACCGTTAGGATTTCACGCAACGTTTCAGTTGCTCGTTGAAATTTGAAAAGAATTGGAACTTTGTGATATAAATCAATGCAGTTGTTCTGTTTTGTCTCTCAGAGCTGCTGTGCTTCGTTCACGGTAGAGTTGCAAAAAATAAAAAAAAATATGTTTTTCATTTAAAACTGTCGGCTGTCTCAGCTGGAATTGGATTCTATAACCTCGCTCAGTAGGCGACTATTTTAACCACTGAGCTCTAGATTCGTTTTAGATGTAAACCTATTTCTTTTTTAGTTTTCACACAATGACCCAGCAATTCTATCAACGTATTTAAAAATTACCATAACAATTTGATTTTCCATTCTCACCCCAAAAAACGAGTAGGACGTCCATCGCAAAGTGCAGCACTTGACGTTTATTTACTTTTTATGGCAGTATTATCTATTCAGCCTGAACGTATTGTCTCCGGCACTTTGCGTTGATTTTACAGCTTTTTCATGATACATTATCTATTGTCCGCGAATGGGCTATTCGGGAGTCGTAAATAAAAACTCAATAGTTATCGCAACGCAACAACTTCTAAGTATAATATTATACAAGGTTGTGGTCTCTGTTTAAACTAAAATTGTGTTGCGAAACGATTGCGGTTACTGGAATTTCTCGTTTCAAAAAGAAAAAAAAAACAATAGTTCTAGCTGTTTATACAAAAGTTTTGTAAATTCCAAAGAAACATCATAGGATATTTCTTCGTATCTATTTTCATTCAATTGATCCTGAAAATCACAGATGGTATCAAATCAAACCTTTTTTATACTATTTCACTAACTTATTGAAACTAAAATAATATCCAAATAATATTCGAGGGAAGCCTTTGTCCAGCAGTAGACGTCTTTCGGCTGAAACGACGAATATTCCAGCAACTCGTTAATACCTTGTTAAGACCCTCCTCCGTTTTTGAAGTCGGTTAAAAATAAACCATTATTCCTACCAAAGACAAATGATTTTCAACAACAAAACAACACCACATTCGTCACCATTATGTTGTTACGCAATTACTTAACAACATCGACACTTCAACTCGAGTAGGTCTCAACAACAATTACAGGTCTGTAACAAATACCTCAGAGGCTCGAAACAATGAAACGTGAGTGGTACTCTAAAATAACGACAGCCTTCGGCGAACAAATAAATCCGAATAAAATTCTCGTTTGTGCGAACTAATGGGATCTATTTAATTTGCGTACGTTGGGTCTTAAGCACATAAGGATAACATATTTTTTGTTGCAAAATAGCTTGTTTTAGAACTACGTATAACGTAAATATTGGTTACATACAGGGTGCCCCTAAATTAGCACGTCACACACTGGAGGTCTAAGACGCATCGAATAAGCATGTCCGTAGAAAATTTCCATTAGTTTTGAGATATTATGACCAGTTTTGGTTAGTAATGTCCATAAAAAAGTTTGATGAATTTTTCAAATGACCAATTTTAGTTATTTTTACCAGACTGCGCCAAATGGAGTGTTATTTAAAATGACATTAACAGATTTTTTCGATACGTCTTATGCTTATCCACCTCTGGTGTCAGTGTGGCGTGCTAATTTTGGGACATCCTATATAGCTAATTGTGCCGTCGAACGTACATCTAAAACTATACTTTGTTAAGGTAATTGAAACAATGTACTGAAACTGAAACACTCAATTATTCAGGTTTCATTATTATTATCGTATCATTAAGTTTTATTAGTTAAATTGGGTCTACTTAAGATAATGATACACAATAAAAACAGAACTTATAACTCTCTATAGATATCCAAAGTACGGACTACAGCACATCAAGGTAAACTTTAAGTACCTTTCTACATGTAATAGGTGCTGTTTTGTAACAAAATCGTATAGTTTTATGTAGGTATTTCCATAGTAATTTGTATCATAATTCTGTATTATTAGATGAAATTAATTAATAGCTAAGGGAATTGGTTATAAGAACTGGTTGGACTCTGTGCAATTAATCTACACATTATTACTGCTGCTACTGCGTAAGTTTCGGTGTGCTGTGCAAACCTATAGGCAATTAGGTAGTGCCTACTTAACAATAAATATTGTATTCATGAAAATCGATCAGTGACGGAACGTGAAAGTTTAACAAAAATCCAAGTGGACAAAGCTAGAATTAACCGTCTCTGTGGCCTAGTAGTAAGACCACCTGCTTCAGACGCAGAGGTCCCGGGTTCGATTCCCAGTGGGGGCAAATTTTTCTGTTCGGTTTGGTTGAGGTAGGGCTTGTCTAAGTCCGCCTGGCTAGCTACCACCTATGTTAACATCATTGTTGTGTTCCGACAGTTAGAGAGTGGTAAGGTAGCCAGTTACTCCGTGGTTGAGGATTCCAGGTGAAGCTCGCTTCCACCTTCGGCCTGATCATCACTTACCATCAGGTGAGATACAGGCCAAAAGCTTCCTCGTTGAGGATAAAAAAAAAGATACAGAACCTAATAATATGATTATCTTCTTATCAATGTTAAGTAAGACAATAAAAGATAAATTTAGACTGCGAGTTTGTCATTCGGCAGACGTTAAGGGCGGCACTAAAACATGTTTAAAACGGCCTCCACATAAATTCCGGTTAACGTTCTGTGGGACGAGCCGCCATGATCGAACAGCGTTTGAAAACCGCTTCTTCACTGTCCGGAAAACGGTTAACATGACCGAATAGTTTGTTCCGGAACCAATGACTAGCTGTTGGAGAAAGAAGCAAATATGTAGTTGTAAAATAAACCTTGCTAGGACAAGGAAAAAACATTTCAAATGACATAGTTCTTGGATTCTCGTATGTACTCGATAGAACACGTTTTGGTAAACGTAGGGTAAACTGACCTTCGTGCGGGAGAAAGTACTGAATTTCGTGAAAAAAAAAATGCTACAGATATTATATTTGTCGGCCGTTTGGTGTAGTGGTTCAGAACGGACTACTATGCCGAGAGGTCCCGGGTTCGATTCCCGGCCGGGCAGAAATTGAAATGATGAATTTTAATTTCTGTGACGGGTCTGGGTGTTACTATGTATAATATGTATGTATTAAAAAAAAAGTATATAAGTAGTGTATCCGTCAAGCTAGCACCCATAACACAAGCATTAAGTTGCTTACTTTGGGGCTAGCTGGCGCTGTGTGAAATTGTCCAAAGATTTATTTATTTATTTATTTATATACTAAAGAAGCATCTTCTAAGCTGACTTTTTATTTTTGCAAACCCATTACTGCCCTTAATTAAAACTTTTTTTTGATTATTGAAATAATAACGACGAAAATCAAAGAAAATTCTCTGTAACGCATGTAGAGCGTAGACATAAGTATGCTTAGAATAATGAGTGTCACAACAGTGAAAGCTTTTGCTTGGCCTATAAAGAACTTTTTTGTCTTTCAGATCACGTGTGAGGGGTGCACGAGCGGTTCATGGGTAAGTTGGAAATCTGTTTTCATTCTGTTTTTAGTTTTCCGTAGGTTGACATTGTCAGCCTTGTCAACTTGAAAAGAAACCCTCATAAGAATATTTTTCCGTAGGTACACGGTTTTTCCAGTAACTCTAGGTGGAAAATTTAAATTTCGTTTAAAATACTTATCTACATATTGACCACGCGAGTCTTGAATGAAATGTCAATGCCAGATTTTGTATGGCAGGTGGCGTCTTTTGCTATCGACCAAACCTTGTTTTTTGATTACAAAATAGTGTAATAAACCAAACTTACTATGACATGTTATATCTCTAAACTCAGCCTGAACTGAGTTACGAGCGTTAGAAGTTTGATGATTTTAGCTCGCAAGTTTTGTAAGAAATTGCAACAAAATAGTTACATTGTATACCTATGTGTAAACAAACGCGCGAAAAATAAAGACGCCAATTTCCGGCATTGTCTTTTCTACCATAATACACTAATTGTAAATAAGTAAATGTATATTACTACCCTGAATCTCATTAGGTACAATTATTTCGTTGTTATCAAAATGTGCATTCATTACAGTAGGTAGCTGTGTTCTTGCCTACCTTTATTCCAGCTTTCTGCATCTCATTATATGTATTTTCGTGTTTGAAGATGTAAAATCCTAGTCCTCATTGCTACGAGAAACTTAAGTTTAAATTAACGTGAAAATAGTGAAACTTACTCACGTACTTATTTGTTAGCTGTCTCGTTTGGTTCATTTTGAATTTAAACCCTCATTTAACTCTTTAACAGTTTTCCTCACACATATTATGTCCCTTGTTTTCTTTTTCATCTTCTTTTGTTTATGGCCAGGTCTAGGGTACTTACGTAATTACGGAAGCGCTAGTATTAACTAGGCGAGTGAGCTTTACATGTGTGGTGGCTCGCTACTGTTCGTTTTTCAAGTTTTGATAGACATTACACTATCGTTATGTGAATGTACACGTTCGTACACATACAAATAAAGCTCACTTGCCTTCGTGAGTTGCTAGAACTACACATACATCCCTATCCTATAGTTAATGAGCGACACACTGTTATTTAAATGGTTGTAATATGAGCTATTTTGCTACAAAATTTGTGTTGAAATAAAATACATTTGACGCTTATCAAAACCTTTTCGCCTTCATTTATCATTTAAATAATAACAAAATTGTAATAACGAGACGATCGCTCAAATAAACGCCAATATTTAGATTAATTTCAAATGAAAATAAAATAAACTCTTTAATCCTGGACCATTTCAAACGTATAAATCCTAAATACAACCAGAGCAGATAACAAATAAAAATTCCGCGCCAAAACAAATTTTTAATATCACAATATCACTGTGGCTAAAGCAGTGGTTCCCAACCACCTCTAGACCATGGACCACTTTGGTTTATTGTTAGGAGGGAAATAAAATAAATAAATAAACATAAACCAAAACCTCTTTAACTATGTAGGTACGGGATAATAAATCAAATACCTAATTAATTAACTAGGTACATTAAATGTATCAATGTGATTTTTGAACTTGCTTTATTGCATTTATATCAATGTGATGTGTGTGTGAATTTGAGCTTGCATTCTTCTGTACAAGTTCGGTAATTCTAGAACTATTTATCTACTTAAACCTTCTAATGATACGCAAAATTCTTATTAACAAAAGTCGTTCATGGACCATATTTATACTCCTGCGGACCATAGGTTTGGAACCTCTGCTTTAAAGAGACTTGTTGTTCGCTGTTTCACCTCATCTGCTAGGCACACACAATAGCCATTGTTTCCAGTAAAATATTTCTATTTTTTTCAATACCACTAGCGGAATAAATCCTATGAAATGGATATCTGTTTCAACGCGGAGATAAACGTTATTGTCGTTGGATTTCATTGTTAGGTCGTAGTTTTTGTGAAGCTTACGAGGTAAACGGTTAAAAGTATACATAGAAATCAGTGTATATTTTATGGAAAATTGACGTTATTTTGGGTCAAGTATCATCGTTTTGGAAAATAACAGTGAATGTTGAATTAGCAAAGACATTAAAATATAACTTATTCAATTGAAAGTTGATAGGTATTAATTATTACTTAGTATACAAAAAATAATACCACGACTCTAGTATGTGTTGAAAATGTTCGGACTGTGATATGCCATTACGGAAAATTATCATCATCATTTCAGCCACATGACGTCTACTGCTGAACATAGGCCTCCCGCAATGATTTCCACATAGCGCGACACATGGAAAATACGGATCAGTAATTTTACGAATCACAACGAAAATAGGTAACTGACTTAAATGACAAACAAATAAGAATTAAGATTAATGTATAACCAGTTATTACCAGATTCAAGGAATAACAATAAATTCAAAGTGCACAGAATAGACGATGATATTGAAAAATTTAAGATCGAATAAAAATCTAGTATTTGATCCCGAGCGTCGGAAATTCATTTTTCAATTTTACGTGCCCGACAAACATGTTTGCGCAGCGTCTGTTTATTTATAGATTGCAGGAATTTAGACCATTTTGAGGAAATATAATAAAAAAATGCTTTTGAACTAAACGATATTTTTTTATATTTTTTTAATCTTTTTATTTTAATTCTGAATCTGGAATAGAAAACATATTATTAGGTACATAAATTAGTTCGTTCCATTCGTTACTAACTAATACCTTGAGGTTTTTAACAACTTATTGAGTCAATGAGGTTCTGAAACTAGCTTTTCAGTTACTGGCGAAAATTTAAAATAAATGATAACCAAATGTTTCGTGACACATAATTATCACATAAATTGTATAAAGCTCAGTCTATATTTATATTAGGTACATTTTGTCACGTATGAAAGATTAATTCCACGCATGTTTGTTTTAATAATTAGGACTAAGTAAGATAACAAAGTGATCGTTGGTTTTAAGTATTGTCTGTCGTTAGTCACTATAAGTTTAAAAAGATCGAGAAAAAAAAACTATCTGTAGATAAAAAGTATTAAAGTCATCAATTCATCATCAATAGCAGCAAACAACCGTATGTAGCTTAAAAATATTATTTTATTTCGGTCGAATTGCTTCACATCCAACCGCATTTTTATCAGTAAACATCGAAAATGGTGTTGCAAATAGCTCGCATCCGTACCGCCAGTAAAGCTGAAGCGACACTAGCAGAAGGAGCGAAACAATGTAAATAAAACTGGAGATATGAGATTTAAACGTTCGCGTTCCATTTAAACTAAAATAGAGAAACACCTCAACGCGACATTTTTTTTATATAAGTTACATAAGTACGGCTTGACGTTTCGGCTGCTATACTGCAGTCGTGGTCACAAGCAGACTGGCGGCTCGCGGCGTTGGAGACTCATGTTTCTTTAGTTTAGTTAAAACTGGAGCTATTGAGACGATATTGTAACTATACTTGTTACTAGTTGTTATTAGTGAGAGATAGACAACAAGTTTATGGAGTTGGCCTATTACTCGTATAACTCAATAATTTGTAGTTTTTACTAATTTAAGAAATTATAAATAACGTGGTAATGCGTATTCAGGACGCAAGACGTATGGGTAGACTGTTGGAGCGGTTCTGTTAAAAGTTGCGGGAGGACAACGTAGGACTTTCGTTGAGGACATCCACTGCTGGTCAAAGGCCTCCCAATAGTGGACGTCTTTTGGTTCAACATTCACGTTGAATTTAGCCTTAAAATGAGAATGCTAACAATTTTAAGCCGCGTTCGTATTCCGTTACAAGTTGTTTCAGAACTAATGTACCCTCAGCCTAAAAGCGTTGTTTGGCGCATTCCAAAAACATTTACCATTGTATTTGGTTTTCGCGCTGTTGGAACCGGAAAATAATTGCATGTTTTGTTTGCAATTAGTTACATGTGCTCTCATAATGATTAACTTTGTGTACATTATTGATGGTGTGTACAGTTGCTAAACTTATTTTTAAATGGCAAACTTTTCACTAAAAATTTCAGACTTAACGACTACTATGCTTTTGTGATTCAAAAAAGGTTAGTTTATACGTCATAATATGCCTGATAGCTGTAGCATCCAACAGTGTAAACACAAATTGAAAAATTATACTCTAATAGGTACTCCTTTTTTCACATTAGAAAATTATGAGTTTGACTCAAGTAATGTACCGTAATAAATGTAAAGTAATCAATGAAAGTTAATAATTATGATTTCTTGTAGGTATCAGAAAGCACAATAATCCGTCGTATTGAGATTAACCTGGTTGCTCATACAATTTTACCTTAACCAGGATTATGACCTTACAGTAATATAACCTTAATTTGGATCAAACGCAACTCTCTAAATTAAAACATTCCTGAAAATCCACTGAAAAATAATGCACGAGAAAAAAGTCTGTCGTTGCACCACTTATCCACTTATTCTAAGTGGTAATTTATTCCCATAAAAAACATAAAGATATCGAACAATTTACCGCAACTAACAATGTCGCCGCATATTTCCCCCTTGTTCCACTACTTAGTTTTACACACGTGGCAACACAGGTCACGCGAGTAAACGATCAAGATTTTTTATGCTTGTTTCTAATTCTGTCTTTATCCTTCCATATAATCATAACAGGGATAGAGAGAGAAGGCTCTCTGCTTCTACGTGGGATGTATTCTTCGTCTTCTTATTCGTTACGTTCTTGGCAGAGCGGTCATGGTCACGTTGAGGCGTTTGTTCACATCGTTGTAGAGGCGGATACAACTCTCCGCACGATCTCCCGCGATCTCTCTCTGTTTGCAGACTGTCTGGTGCAGTCACATAAGCCGTCTCCCATTGCCGATTTCACTTGGACAGTTCAGCGCATTGGTGACCTGCCACGCGATCGGGTTCCTTCGACTTTTCTTTGGACGAGCAGTCGTTGTATGGAGTTATCATCCCGCCTTGAGACAAAATTGTATGTCAATTCCAATATTTTTTTCTTGTCTTGAGATTCCTCCCAGTTTTTAATTTAGCTATTTTCTGAAATTTATATTTATGTAGAGTCGAGCAACGGAATTATTTAAATGCCAAAATATGTAGTACATACCAACCAATCTATATTAGAACCTAATTTACAAGTGACTATAAGAATAATCTATATCTGTCCTGATGAACAAGATAACTGTAACTTAGGTACGGGACTCTTCCCACCTCTCGTTTCCACCGCTGCAACTCCTGTGTAGCCAGGCTACCGCTTGAACGCCAATAAAAACCCAACCAGTAAAGGTCAAGTTTGTCCCGGGGGAAAGTTAACTGTCATTGGACCCGCAACGAAATTAATCAGAAGAACATAAGAGTTCGAAGTTAAGGTTAGACTTAGTAACTTAGGGACAGAGTATCAAAGTAAACTGAGGCATCTTATAACGTTGTATTAGGTGCTAATTTACAACGCAACTTGTTTCTTTTTTGGCCTACCCACAGCGGACTTGCTGCAAATGTCTGTTTCCATCCCACAACAAAATTACCTGACATTCTGATCTTGGCTTACCATAATAGCTCCAGTGATTGCCACAACCTTTGCAGGCTTATGAAAATATGTGTGATATTTTCACAATCTAATCTCGGAAGATTTCATTCAAGATATTTCTTATATTAGATTAAAACGGGCGAGATACCTTTACGTGTTTATATTTGGGAGTAAATAATCTTTTTTTTTTAATCCAGATTATATTATCGTATAGCTTGTATTTTTCCTTATAGTTGGTAACAATCTTTACCAACTATAAATGAAAATCTTCCGTTATTATGCCAAAATTGATGTGTGGATTTAAGTTGTGTTTGACTTTTTGTGTTGGATAATATTATTTGTTTATTTGCAACATGATAAATGGTTGTTTGCTTCATAACTTTGTATATAATTCAACTGGTTTAGCCGAGGCACGTGTCTACGACATGCTAAAAGTAGATTTATACGTTCGTAATGTAAAGCTAAAGACTACTACTAATACATCTTATTCAAAGCGGGAGATTGCAATCTAACATTACAACTATCTTGAACGCCGAGGAGCTACACGTTTGTTCTTAACTCAAGGCGATAGAGTTTAATTTGATGCAACATCATGCCTTCATTGCGCGTGTATGACTAAATGAAGAACGTAGAAGTGTACAAACGATTACGAGACTATAATATTAAAACACTATTTTACGATTAAATGGATGGATGTTGCAAAAGGCTACTAAGAGAGAAATGTGCGGACATCAGGACTCCCTAAACTGGTCTGGCCAGCTTGGGGAGTTTATTAGGCCAAATCGTCCATTTAACCTCTGGTAAACGAGAGGGTCGTCTTCATGCAGCGGAAACTCAATGACCTGCACGATCCAGGTATGACGATTATGCACAAGCTAACTTTTTTCTGGGTCTGTGTTTTTAGAAATTTATTTCAGACAGTGGCTAGCATTCCTATTATTGTGTATAATTTCGAAACATCTACTTCGACGGGTAGGAAGTTTGTTTGTGTGCCAATAAAATAATTCTTATTCTTAAATGTCTAAATGTCTTAACTATGTTTTATATGCTTTTGATTCCGGCTGCTTCTATGTTTTAGTTTACCGCATTAACGTTACACTTTGCGTGCGCGTGGGTGTGCCGCGCTTCCGAACTACATTTGACATTTTCACTTTTGCTTCCTACGCGTTATGGGTGCAGGATGGTGACGTCATACATGGTCATTATCTCTCCCACATCGGGGAAATGCATTTTCTGTAACAATACATTTATTTTTAATAGCTGTAGTTGTGCAATGTGGATAATGGATTATTATAGTTCTATAGGATGAGCGAGTCAATTCAAATCCTCAAAGTATTAATTTGTGTTTGTATAAAGTGCTCTAGCAACAAAACTTCCTTGTGTCCTTATGCCCCTTCCGTTGAATCCAAGACCAAAGAGTCCAACACGTGTGGAGTGCAAAATAAAGTTTTCAAATCCTTTTTTTTATTTGTCCTTTTATTTTTAATTGTTTTGAAGAAGGTAAATTAACTGTCTTCTGTGGATAAATTGTAGAAACTTTATATGGGTAATAGATTTTCTGATCCCAAATATCGAAACTTTGTCACCTACGTTATATTCTCACCAACTTATCATTCGAACTTGGGGAATACTTTACTTACAGACTTTTCACTTAAGCCTTCTACCCGACTGTCCAATCGATAGTAATGAAATCGACCCCAAGACCCCAACATAAATTAAGAAAGGGTGTTGCAGATAAAGCTGAAAAAACCTTTTACAGAGGCGTGGGAATTGGCTTAGAAAACTGTTGAATTGCATAAATACAGGAATGTTGTTACTTACTTATTATTATTTTTTTTTGGTTTTAGTCACCGATACATCACTACCGCAAGGACGAATAACTCGTAATCTTAAGTTGCACTAAAAATTGGAACACTAGGTAGGCACAATTAATTTCTATAAAAAAAGATCTTTTTAATTTATAAAAGTTAAGATTTTCCCCTAATGCCAATCTGTTAAACTGCTGAACAGTTTGTCAGCTAGGTTCTTGAAGTATCCGTTTTTAGAGCAACCCTAACAATATTTCTTTCTGTTCTGTCCAACAAACATCAGTGTTCCTTCCATATTTTTTACCAAGCACTTCCAATAGTTCCGCGATAAACTTACATTTAAAATTTTTTTGTAGAAAAAGACAACATCCTAACCGGCAAGAACTTCCGAAAGGTCAAATTGCTTATTGAAATAGGAAAAGAGCCCTCTTATACCCCTATCACGAGAATACACTTTACGAGACAACCGTTTATATACGTTCATTATAGTTCCAAGGCAGAGCTAGGGCTTAAAAAATGTGCGCCCCCATCGCAGTCTACCCACGTTTGTTACAGTGCGGGCCACATTTATTTCACACGCTCCTATCTCTGAATCGGCAGTGTAAGTCACGAGGCTGGCGTCGAGCGATAAATCTCTATAGGCTACTACTGAGAGCGTTTGTATAAAATGCAGATATTTTACTCTCTACCGATTCAGGTATTTGCCTTTTTAGGCTTGTCTTTTGACAGCTGGGCTTACGAATTTGTTTTTTTTTTGTTGTTTTGTCTTCCTCTTATTGTTTGTGGATTTTTCCTAAGTAGTTGGACGGATAACATTATTTTTATTAATATCTATAAGCTCATTTCTGGCTACTTGCTCTTCTTACACAAGTCCCAAATAATAATGTTCCACTAAAAGTTTGGGACAGCAATACTTAGCTAATTAGGTCACTTTTTGGAATCAGCATGTCAATCACTTCTAAATCGGTTCGTTGAATCGATTGTAATTTAAATTTAACTTGAACGTTTCGATTTAAACTTTCATCGATATCTAAGTAGGGTAGAGTTGACACACTAATTGTTTTAGTTGGAAGTATTTATACAATTGCCTTGAAAACTTCTTGGTTCCTGATAGCTGAGTTATCTATAATATAAAAATGAATCGCAAAATGTGTTGGTAAGCGCATAACTCAACAACGCCTGGACCAATTTTACCAATTCTTTTTTTAAAATGTTTGTTGAAGTCCAAGGATGGTTTTTACAGCGAGAAAAGTTTGAATAATTTCCGGGTAAACCCTGAAAAACTCGAAACTTCACCCCTAAGGGTAAAACGGGGTCCACGCGTACGAAGTCGCGGGCGGCCGCTAGTAATTAAATATTTTTAATAAGAATGTAGGAACAGACGACTGAAGTATCTTATATAGTTTTAATAGGGGCGTATTTGCAATAAAAATGTACAATTTGATATGCTGTCGATTGTACCAGAAGTTTTTTAGCTATAGATTGCAATAGCAAAAACAAATGAATGGTTTGCCAAGCATTTGATCGAAAAAACATTTGTAGATCCATTCAGTTCGTTCAAATATTTCTAGCATTCGCTTTCGTTATTCAAAATTCGACTTTGTTTATTTACCCGCTGCAATATTGCTTTGAAAATTCGAGGCAAAATACCGACATAGAATAATTGTCGGTATAACCGGTAAATCTTGACACTCAATTTATCGTTCGCTCGTATCGAGCATCGCCAAAGAGATTGCTTTCACAACAATAAATTACAGTTTGTCTAGAACGCTATTCAAATTGATGCAATACGTAAGGTAGCAATAGAGTGGCAAAGAGTAGGGTCATTAGTCGACTGATCGTGAGAGTTATTTGTCAGATTCCGTCTTTTAGGTAAAGAAATAAGAAAATTTATTTTTAGCATAGTTGTGGCAGCGTTTAAATCTGTGTTATTAGGATTTAATTAACTAGCAGATGAAGGCCCGATACGACCAATTTTTTATCCGAGAATAACTCCTGGTATAACTGGCACATTGACAGTTTCAGTATGGGAAATATGTCAAAACCGACGATTTATTCTGAGATTATTTATTTACTCTTGTTTGGTCGAATCCACCGTAAATATTTTTATCGGATTAGGTAACTAGTAACAACTGTGAGTTAGGAAATAAAATGTTGTAATTTTTGTCGTTACGTTATTCTAATAAATAATATCGATGTCATTATTTTCCTCTTTGCGTGTACACTGCCTTAGGGTGCCTTCTCGGCCAAAGCGCTACAGCCGCGTGGCAGTTGATTGAAAATTTGAAGGCGCCCTTACTTATTATCTACTGACGCATTCGCTCATCAATATTCGTTTAATCATCAAGATTCCTGTCATGAGTCAGCAATAAATAGCGGCAGTCATAGGATTCTCAACGCCGTTTCCAAATTATGAGGCGTATTTTGCACTCCCAAAATAATATTCAAACTAAGCTACTGCATCTGTGTCTGCTGTGCATCTAAGGCGTGGCTCCACAATATTAAACGTAGATCGGTCGTAGGATTCGGAGACGTTAATCTATACTCGAACACAATGTATTCCGTCCATTTGTGGACTCTCAAAGCTATCGCAGCCGAAACGTCACCCATTCCAATTTATGTATGAGTGGGGGATCACAAAAGCTGACAGTCTATTGATTTTGATAATAATCCCACAATCGAATACTACTACTATGCTAACCCAAAAATAATACATTTGATTGAGTGTGAGGGATACGTATCCCTTATTGTACCTATTTCATTTCAATTGTTTCAATCAATGTTATGTTATGAAAAAAAAATGTAAAATATTAGAATATTCCTTTTTTTATTTCCTTGTGAACATTTGAATGCTCCTCTATGTCTATAAAACAACTATAGTTCTTGCAACTCATGAAGGCGAGTGAGCTTTTTTACTTGTGTGTACGTGTACATGCACATAACGATAGTGTAATGTCTATCAAAACTTGAAAAACGAACAGTAGCGAGCCACCACACAAGTAAAGCTCACTCGCCTTCGTGAATTGCAACAACACACACACACACACACACACACGCACATACACACACACAACCTGCATGCAAGCCTATGTTTCTTTTTTTTTGCCCCTTTGACTGTTTTTTACGAGATTGTAATAATATATAGAATCCATTATTGGCTGTAAGAACAAAAATACCTGTTTGTATTATTATTATAAAGAGCTGTGGTTTTCTGAATAAAGAAAAATAAATAAAATAAATAAATAAATAAACTATACTCGAAAATATTTTTACGTCCAGAAAATGCAGTCATTTCCAATAGTTATTACCAAAAAAATAGAGAACTGAGCATAAATCAGTTGCAGGATCACGTTCAGTTGAGCTGAAAAATGTAGAATGACCCTTGGAATCTGTAATGACGGTATTTGCATTATCTTTCATTCAACAACGGGATAAGAAGTAAAGACACGTTTACACGTTATCTTGTGACGTATTACACGGCTATATTGTGACGTATTACACGTGCGTAGCTTTATTTTAGTGTCAGAAATATCCCACCAAAATCTTTTATGTAAAATCAAATTCAAATTCTTTGTTAAGTAAAAACATTAAAGACATAGGCCCGTAACATGTTGCCAAGAAGAACCGCTTGCAATGTGAAAAAGTTTTCAGATTTCATGTAGAGCCAAGCCTCTAAACGCCTAACTCTACAGTTCTAACACGTCCTTAGTCAAAATATAAAGTTCCATCGTAGACACGGCTGTTCCCATCAGTGTGGACAGCTTAAAAAATACGTTTTTTAAATAAATAATTAACAAAAAAAAAAGACTAAAAATCATCTCTGTTTATTGCTATGTTCCATAGATTTAAGTTTTTTATCCGCCTCTCGATATACGTCTACTCAGATTATAATTGTACAACCAAATCGCTGTAAAAACTAAATGAATTGAAACGCACCATTACTCGAAACCTTGGCAGTGAGATATTACTTTACTTATTTTAAATACAAATCTTTAAGACAGCCAGACAGTGTGAACTGCCCTTGCCCGCCCTTCGAAGGTCGAAGCTTGGATAGCTATCGGCTCATCGCTTACGATAGACATCACCGTAATTCTAACTTCCATTCGTTCCAACCCAGGAAGTTTTCATTTATCTCTGCAGGCCCATTTATAAGGAAATTCGGCGCGATTCCCGTAATTTCAACTTTATCTGGTGTGAAAAAGATCATTAATTTTTTGTAACGATTTTTCAATAACTTCGGAATTCGTTTCGCGGAAACGAAGATGATTTAGGTCACTTTCAGCTTCATCTCAAAAAGGAGGAAGAATTTAAACGTCGAATAATTTAAACCAATTGATACTTCAAGCAATTAACATAATAAGATTTACAAAATCTAGAGCATAATCATGAAATTTCAGGTAACGCGAAAACTTTAAAGTTCTATTCTGAAACGACGTTCAAGCTCGTACACAACTTCAGAGAGGCTTTATCATCATATTAATAAATCCTGATAAAGGTCTGAATCCTGATAAATGAAACCAATAATGATACAAAATTTACGTGCTTTTAAAATACCAACTAAATGATTTGATTTGATTTGATTTGTCACCTACTAACAAATTCACGAGTGAATATTGTAACTTTAATCCAGTTTATTAGTTCATTGACCCGTGTACTGTTAGCTCCAATTTTGGACCGGATTATTCCTGACATGACAGATGCCAGTTCCATCGTGGCATAAAGTTTTACTGCCTAAGCGACAACGTCCTGCAATTTCATTTTTGACCGAAACGAAAACGGAATGCAATTCTACAAATAGCCTTTGTAACAGTGTTCTAAATATAGCCTTTGTTATGGAAAAGGAAAATAAGTTGTGAGTATCAAACCTACTTACTGTTATATTTATTTAATACGAAACAACGACATAGTATATACCAACGTATATACCTTTATGAACTGTCCAATGTCATTCACAATGAAGTTCCAAAGAACATCGGTTTTAATAAAATCTACAGCAATATTTATTATAGACGCAAAGAACTTAAAGTACCAATTAAAAATATTTTCATTTGCAGTCCAATCTAGCGCAGCTTTTGTCCTATTTATGAATCTTATTTCCTTCTGAAAAGTTATTTCAGTAAAGAGTAAAAGAGTTACTTTTTTCAACTTTGGAATAGTTGACGGTAAGTTCGTAGTGTATAGGTTCTTCAACTGAAAAGCGACGTAGTTACGGTTATTGTATGAATGCAAAGCTTACAGTGGCTTTTTGTAAGCTTTCTTCAATAGTAACGTGGTTAGACGACAACAAGGGCAGAAAACTTCAAGATTTATGTCGTGGAGAGTGAAATTTCGGCACGCTTTTTCATATTTAACTTGAATTTATTACTACTTATTAATAATCCAAAAGTTTTGTAATTTTGTACTTAAATAGGGCAAACTAGAATTGGGTATTTGCCGTTACTTCCCAATAATTCTAAAGCACAACTTTTTAAAAAGGCACTTCATTCTGGTCTTAAAAACATTATTTATTTTAAAATATCTGCCAATTTAGATTTTTGGTTGCATTGTAAATGAGAAAAGTAGTTTAATTGAGTTGACAAAATAATGACGTCACTGGCTATATCAGGCCATACAAAAGCTATGTCAATTGATTGGTAGTGCCAAATACCCTATTACTCTAGAATTTTCATAATAACTACACCTAATGACTAGAGTAAATAAATAGTGGAGTTCTTTTAATTTTAAAAGTACTGTTACATACGTTATTGAAGAATACTTTATTTTCCCAATTAAAGAAATAAAAGAATATAAAAACTTATTTAGTGGAATTCCACTAACAAGAACTTAATGAATGAACAACAAAAATACGCACAAAATAAGGATTTTCATGACATATTTTATGCAACAATTAATGAATGAACAACAAAAATACGCACAAAATAAGGATTTTCATGACATATTTTATGCAACAATTATTTCTTTGTTTAGCAGCAGACCTCATAATGTATGAAAGGTAACTTACTAGCTGCGGCTGCCAATCGAGTTCAGAACTTCGACAAAGTTGCGCCAAGTTACGGTTAGTGGTCAATTTATAACAATAGTTGCCACTCAGTTAACTACAGTTCGTAAGTACGTACCCGTAAATATCAATAGTTGTTGAAAGAGCTTAGAATAGCGCTATAATGGTGTAATTTGGTGTGTATTTAGGAAGTACGGTGACAAATGGTATTTTATGAAAATCAGTACAGCAGTAGTTTATGACACTTAGGTACAATCAACGTCATAAGTAGTTCGTGACGTCTAAAGTAGCCAAAAAGTTGGCAGCACGTCTTTACAATTAGATTTGTAATGACAACTTTTTTCCCACTTTGGGTGTCATGAACTATTTGACTTAGGCTGAGTTTCACCATCTAACTTTGACCGTAACTTTAACGATAACCAGTGTTCTTATGGAGTTTGACGTTTGTCAAAGTTAAAGTAAGATGGTGCAACCCAGCCTAAGACGTATTACCTATTTATAACTAAAAACTAGCTTTTGCCCGCGGCTTCACCCGCGTGGAATTTAGTTTGTCACAGATCGTCATATCTAGTTATTCTTGGTTATAAACATTAATACTGTAAAGTTTCGTCAAAATCCGTTCAGTAGTTTTTGCGTGAAAGAGTAACAAACATCCAGACATCCAAACTTTCGCATTTATAATATTAGTAGGATTAATGCCCTTCTCTAAAAAGGTAAACTATGCCAAAATCTCTTAAATATTTTGTAAAGTTTCTCTCTTACCACCATTCATCTAATACCTCAAACATAAAAGACTTACTCATATTGCAAGCACTATACTCATATTAAACCGTAAAGTTAAAACTTACAAAGTCTCCTCGAGGTAGGTTCATCAAAATTCATGTGCCTTAACGTGCGGAATATTATCAGCATTAATATTTCACAATACCTGTCGTAGTGCGCTCGCTGCGAAATACGAAATTACTAACCGCAAAATGCAGCAAAGTCCGCCATATTTGATATAGGATACAGCGCTTTGTGCTGCCATGCAGTTTCTTTAAGTCGTAGTATAAACTGAAGTACCATTTTGTGATAAAAAAAATGCTTTTACGATTGGAAATGGACAGTGAAACTTAATGAAAAGCTTATCAAATCAAATCAAATCAAATCAAATCAAATAAGTTTATATTCGAACGAGTTCATTTGTAACAGTATCTATGTATTATAGTTATTGCTATGTGTATAGTTCTAGCTATATACAATTATACATAAGTCATACCTAAGACTTGATATTAAAAGAATAGTTGAAGTTTTGCTCCAACCACAGCGTTTTCATATTCGAAATAATAATATCTGAACCAAATAGACAAAACTCTGTAAAACGCAAGCAAGTTATTTTTCATACAAAAGTTCCTTTGAAATACTGACACGAAAGCAAAAGTTTGTACCCACAACAATCCTCAAAATAAGAGACATGGAATTTCAAATATAACGAAATACGTCGTATTTTGTTATTTTCTGGACCACAGAAAGTATTTTCCCTCGTGCTTGGAGGATAAACATTAGCGCAAACAGGATTTATAGGGCGCAAATAGGAAGGCGACTGTGTAGTAGTTGCAATTGATTCCCGTGGGGGGTCTACCTCTTAGCAACGAGGTGGGGCCATAACGTAAGTGGTGAGAGTCCAGACACTGACCCACTGGATATAATATAATTAATTCCAAAATTATTTATTGAATAACGAAATTAAAGAAAACCGATAAAACTTTCATTCAATAAATATTTTATGCCCTTGTGCAGGATCGTAGATACATTGGCAATGAAGACATTCTTATTTGCTTGAGTTTTTAAAAATAGCGACTCAATTGCCAAAACGACCCATTGTGGCAATTAATCCGGTCACTTCAAGAGTAAATAAGCATTTGCCAAGGTACATTTATCACCCTAGATTGCATTTCACATAACAAATGGTGTGATTTCGGTCAAATACATTGTTCTAAGCAAAAAAAAAAAATGGTAAGTTAAAATCGCGTTTCTCCTGGCCCCAGCAAAATGGCGGTGTTCAAATAAGTGGTGTCGCCAGGAGTGTCGGCGTAGACTGTAGCCGAGTGTCGGCAATGTCGGCGTTCAAGTTCTTTGCGCTACACGTAGAACTATGCAGAATTCAGGTTAAACCAGCAAGATATTAATGCGAAAGTTTTGTCTGGGTTGGAACGTGATGTGACGGTATTTCAGAGGCAGCACGCAAGTGATAAAGTGTTCAGGGCTTAGGTAAGGTAAAATACTTTTTTGTTTTAATGGCTGTTGTTGCGTCATGGCACGAAAAACGCGTTAAAAATAGATCCTATCTCTTAAACTTTTTTTAAGTTTAAAAAAGTATCTATAGTTCCCATCAATAATGAAAGTAAAGTAAAGCGAGTCAATCACTACTTTAAAGTGACTTGGCTTTAATAAGATGTTATACTGTAATCACAGTATTTAGTTGAAGTGTTTTCTGTTCACAAAAATGTATAAGTAATTTAGTAAGAATTCCCTGAAGCCACGAGAAAAATTACTTTGTGTAACTAATTTCAAGTACTTACCTACTTACCTACTATCCGTTCGCGATAAGTTTGCCGCTGGCGATATGACGTCACTCGAAGGAATGCGTCTATAACTTTAGCAAACTATATTGAAAATATTTTTTATTTATTAATATTGATAAAAATTGTGTATTTGCGTAAAATAAAACACTTAATTGCGTTTAATCACTAACAAATTTCATTTAAGGCCGGGTAACAGTGAAAATGGCGAAAATGAGGTTTTCATTTTTCATTTTTGAGGTACTAAACAGTAAAATAAAAGGCTAAGATTTTTTTTGGGCATAGTTGAGAATATTTTCTAGGGCTATTAACGGATGGAAACACGATTTGATGAAGTTGACTCGATAGAATAAATTCCCAAAGTTACCTCTATTCGTTTTCTAATAATGGTTTTATTTTTAAAATAAACGATTTGAGATTCTGAATCTTTTACTAAACTAAAGTTTAGAAATAACTTGAGGGCTTTTAACGGATGAAATTTTTATATTGCGTCTTATTTAGTTACTATGTTAAAAAATGTGGAAAAAATCGCCCATGACGGCTTGGACAATCTCAATCAGTCGCGCGGTGGCGCTTACGGAGGACGGACGCGTGCCAGTTTTTTGGCCGTGACAGTTCTCGATTTGTCAATATTTTTGACAATGATGACTTTGATGAGTCACAGTATAATAATACCAGTGTTACTGGAGAAAGCTAAAATTTTTGATAATTAAGAATTCTGAATTTTGTCTACCTATTGAAATTTAAATCGTTGGCATCCTTTTAAACTAAGACTCTACTCATGATACATTCCTCAAATATGAGACAAAACCAATGAGTTAAAATTACATTTTAATAGTACCTACATACAATCGTCTTCACTCTTTAGAAGAGCACACTGACACAAATAAATAAAAAGGTCGGGCGACGCCACGGCCACTTTGAACAGTGTTTACTTCTGCAGTTATATTTTATATTTATTCGATTCTAGAATATATTCCCAAAAAGTCTGAAAGGTGTTTTAATTACAAATTACTTGGATATAATTTCTATTAGAAAGTGTTGTGAGTGTGACGCTTGAAGGGAAGGAAGTCAACCTAACCTAACCAACTGCGTATTTCTATACTGTGTAGCTGGAAATTGTGGCGGGAGCTCTTTGACGCGCTGTTTTCGGCGAAGAATTGCGCGCGCAGATTTTGACAGCGCGAAATACCTACTTTAGAAGAAATACCAAGCCTTAATCGCGGTTGGAGGAAGGGGCGCGCATTCCACGGACCGGCAAACTTAGCGCGAACGGGTAGTATTATGTTTTGTTAGTAATCTTCCACACAGTTCCACAATAAAATCCGAACATTTCAAAGCGAGATAACAGACTGAAAATTACCTTGCATTTGAAAGCCATATAATACTTCATTTGAATAGTGTCATCATAACAGTTATTATTTTTAATCTGTGCTTTCATCAGACAACTTTCATTTATGCTGGCACAGACGACAGCTCATCAAGCTAAACACAGTGGTATCTTATCTCTTTGTAATACAGGCTATTTTGCAAAAAAAATGTATAGTATAATGAGCAGGCGTCTGTGCTATGAGACACGGCAAAGCAGCTTGATTACTTTTTCAAATCAACAGTCTATGACAAAATCACTCTTTGTCATCAAACTAGGCCTTTCTAGTCATTATTTTCAGCTAGAATAATCATGGTCTTTGTTGAATACGTAATTGCTTTTCTTCTGTTGTTACGTATTCTATTTTACTTGTACGTAATTATTTATTACGTACCTATGTAGGAAATGGGTTAATAGTTTCATATTTTTATGTTGAGTAGGTAAGGTTTAGTGAGATGCGGTTTAGGATTGATTACATCACTACTTAGTGCCCGTTTTCACCATCAATCTCTAAGTGACCTCTATGGTAACACATAACAGGAATTTTGTTTTCATAGTTCACTTAAAAATTATAATTGATGGTGAAAACGGGCATAACTCTACCAGTCTAACACCTTTTCAGTTTTCACGCTAAAGCCTCTAAAATATATTTAAATGAAATTATGGAGGATTCCGTCAACTGGGACCGCAATTAACTGGGACCGCGGTCCCAGTCGCCGGATGCGTAAAAATTAAATAATTTTCTTCCGGCGACTGGGACCACTCATGGATTTTAGTACTGTACCGATTTTAGATTGAATAATATTTTCTTTAAAGTTATCTATGAGTGGTCCCAGTCGCCGAAAGAAAATTATTTAATTTNCGACTGGGACCACTCATGGATTTTAGTACTGTACCGATTTTAGATTGAATAATATTTTCTTTAAAGTTATCTATGAGTGGTCCCAGTCGCCGAAAGAAAATTATTTAATTTTTACGCATCCGGCGACTGGGACCGCGGTCCCAGTTAATTGCGGTCCCAGTCGCCGGAAGCCTCAAATTATGGAGGATATTGCTTTAGAGATGGTTTGAGATCTAGGGAAAAACAGAAAAAACATAGAATAGCTTTTATCCCTATTTTTGATACGGGAAATCACAGACTAAATTTATAATAATAAAACCGAGCGAACCCAAATCATAGTTCTTCCGAAACAAACGTAACCTTCCAATACTTTTTCCAACCTTCAAATGCGTGGTAACGGCTCTCCCGAGACAGTGGCCTGATTTCGGTCGAAGGCAGGGTTGCCAACTCTACGTATTTTTACGTAGATCTACGTATTTTAGGCCTTCCTTGCAAACCTACGAACTTTAGTCCCAGAATCTAAGTATTTTCTATCAAATTTGCAAAATAGGCTGAATGGGCAACGTTTCCTTTTTTATCGGGTTATTAGTCCGATCACGGTTATTTGGTATGTGGCAAAAGTCGGAACTAATGTTATTTTGACATTTTCCCATAGAAAAAATGCTGTACAGCGCCCCCCTGTAAATGTCACTCACTGAAGAACCTTGACCTGTGAAATTTGAAATGAAAGAAAGAAAGAAATGGGACGTGACGTGACTGTGTGTGTAAACCGTCAAACGGTCAAAGTGAATCTTCACTATAAAAATATTTCGAACTAAAATTGTGCTAAGCTTTCGAAGGTGTTGTTGTATTTCGATATTTTTCAACTTCATTATGGCTTAAAATAGAACCGCGAGCCTTCGCATTAACACATTATGCATTTTAACAAATGTATTTTATGTATAAATTTAATTTGTCTGAAAACATTTCTGAAAATGATACACAATAAAAGTGTACTTTACTACTTTTAGGGTAATATAAATTGTCGTTTTATTACTTTTAACTACTCCTATTCTCTTCATTTCACTCAGAAAAAAAAGTACGATTCTATATGGAAATTGTACCATTTCTACGTAATTTTCTAATCTGTCCTACGACTTTTTCAAAATCCGAGTTGGCAACACTGGTCGAAGGGTACTAAAAGCCCCGCGGAGACTTAACTCATTATAAATCTTTCTTTAGGTTTGTTCGGCAGCAACCGAATATAGGGTTTTCTGCGACTGCTTTTGAAGATAACATCGCCTGGAATTAGCCGTTCCTGTTTCCTGAAAGATTGTTTGTAAATAGAGAGATAAGTATTTTTTTGACAGTTGGTCGATTTATTACCAAGTTAACTGTTTAAACCAAAATAATCATTATTATAGGTACTATGGTTTAGATATTTTAAAATAATCTGCAGAAAAATTGTTCGGACGATGGTACATGAAATACGAGTAGATCAGATACTTAAAAGTGCATACCTACAAATCATTTTTTTAATTAATTTTTTTCTTTCATTCTTTTCAAATATGCAATCTAAGATGTTGTTGTTGAACTCAAAAAAAAACTTTTTGATTATTTCTAATGTCGAATCAGCGGTTCACGGTAAAACCAAAACTGGTGTTTGTGACATCGTCAATGGTCATTAATATTTGGAAATACTATGTAACTTGTTTTAAATAAAATAAATAAATAAATAGATAAATTTATACTTTTTCTGCAAAATTTAAGAACTTCCAACACCGGACAAATTAATTTTATCAGAAAATGGAATCGAATACGAATCGCTAGTATGCTCCGATTGAATATTACATTGGATTTGAAAATATCATTCTCGTCCAGTAGCTAATCCCACCTTAAAACTGGATTGATTCAACCCGTCCGTGCTCCAGTTCGACTATGATGTAAAACAGAAAGACTCAGTAGCGTAACTGTTTCAAATTATATTATTATTATGTCATAATGCAAGTCCTGGCATCTCAATACACTTAAAATAGAAACTATTGCGATAGGACAGTTACACGATCTACTCTAATTTTTCTAAGTTTTACTCTGTAAGTTACACTAATTAGTTGTTATGTTTTTAAAATGTTCTTACTAACCATAATGCGTGCTTTGCTAAAACATTATGTTAAAGTGGCAAACAATTAGGAGCTTCTGTGGATACGCAGTCACATAAAGATAAGTTTTTATGTTTACTTCTTGTATTTCATAAACTTTATCATGATTGCAACCATAGGACGTCCACTGCTGAATATGAACAAAAATTTTCAATATAAATTGCAGTTTCTTGAAAATTTTGGTGCAAATGTCATTAAAGAACCAGTGAACCTACTGTTATTTCGTAAGTTTCGTATTCCATTGTTCGTTTTCTACATTTAGCTTGGACCCCGCTCTATTCGCTACGACGAAATGGATTTGACAGATTTACATGAACATCTACTTTCATTCAGTATACAATAAATGGAAAGCGACCTTTATTTACTTACTGGGCCGGTTTTTTTGCCTACACAAACCTAGAAGTTCTGTTAGATAAATCTTATTTCTGCCTATGATGCCGCCAATCACTAACAAATCGCTAGTCTTTTGGGTTGAAGAAAAACAAGTTTGCCACCATCTTTCTATAGATAAATCTTATAATTATCTAGTTTGTGTCTGTGGCATCACTCGCGTTTTATTGAAATTGCATTTCAACCTCTTATGGGGTGAATTTTGAGAAAATCGTTTCTTAACTATCTGTATGTCAAATTTCAGCGCAATCTATCTTAGTGATTTGTTTTATGTCTTGAAAGATCATTCATAACCGGTCCTTTTTATCTACTCAAAGTAAAATAAAATTATGGCTTTATAAAAACGTAACATTGTACGTGTTAATAACTAATTTGAATCAGATATCAATAGGGCGTTGTTTATTGGTGTAATGAACGGTTAATAAGCCGAAGATCGGTAATTACACTGGCGTTATTAGTTAATCACGTTTTCTGTGTAATTACACGATCGGGCTGATAAATAAAATTATTTGGAGACTAGCTGTAATCGTGACTTTGTCTGCATTGAATTTAAAACTTCTGTTTTATTCTGTTTCATAAAAGATACTCAAAACGTAGAGTGCGTTTTGAAAACTTAGCAGTAAAACATTTCTGTTTAATAGTTATTGTATTTGAAATTCAACTTCACGGTATTTTGTTTGGGTTACTGGTTACATACTACTGAATTAAATAAATTTTGTGTTTTTGTAGAAAAACAAAATATTTTCAATGTATTTTTCAATTCATTGATGTTACAAGCTTAAGTCTGATTAAGTTCCACTTTTGTCAATTAAATAAAACTTTAATCTTCACTTAATTTACATGCTTTAGAACTTTAGTTTATATTCTTGCTTTTGGCTTCACTTCTGAAATATTGATTCTCTTGAGGCCAAACTGGTTTCGGAGCGTTCTGGTGACCTCATTAAGTCACTTTACTTTAGTAATTAATCAAAGATCAAAATAGATAGATATCTGTATTGTTAGTGTCATGACCAGGTCATTTAGTTTCTACTGCTGGAGCACGATACTTTCTAAGTTTACAAGGGCGAATAAAAATATTGTTGTGTAACTATTACTTGTTACTTGTTGAAGTTGTCGACAATTATGTATACCTGGGACAAACAGTCCAGTTAGGTATAGGTATAGCTTCGCCATATACTCATGTCCGAAATACCGCAGTGTCTCAAGACGAAAGTCTTCGAGCAGTGTGTGTTGCCAGTGTTGACATATGGATCCGAAACGTGGTCGCTTACTATGGGCCTCATAAGAAGGCTCAAGGTCACCCAAAGGGCGATGGAGCGGGCTATGCTCGGAGTTTCCCTGCGTGATCGAATCAGAAATGAGGAGATCCGTAGGAGAACCAAAGTAACCGACATAGCTCGCAGAATTGCTAAAATCAAGTGGCAGTGGGCGGGGCACATAGCTCGTAGAGACGATGGCCGTTGGGGCAGGAAAGTTCTCGAGTGGCGACCACGGGCTGGAAAACGTAGCGTGGGCAGGCCTCCTACTAGGTGGACCGACGATCTGGTAAAGGTCGCGGGAAGAGCCTGGATGCGGGCAGCGCAGGACCGTTCATTGTGGAAAACCTTGGGGGAGGCCTTTGTCCAGCAGTGGACGTCATTTGGCTGAAACGAACGAACGAACGAACTATTACTTATTTGTTTTTAAGGGTTACCTACTATCAAAATAAGACCGAAATACATTGCTTCCTAAAAAAATGACCATAACATTCATTAGGCACAGTTACAAAACAAAAAAGGAAGGAAGTAATCAATACATTCATCATTACATTTTTTATACTGTTTAATGCTATGCCAAGGGTCATTATTTACCTTTGAAGTATTTTTATTTGTAGAGGTAAATAATTCGATTCATAAATTTTAAAAGTAAATTCATTTATTATTATTACTTTTAATAACAGTTTCATGATTCACGACAAACTAATACGGGTATAATAATGTTTGAATGAATACCCATGGCTCCTTATAATCTGTAGTTTACGATATCCCCGGCAATTACGATATATTAATGACTGGTTTTGATCGCGGCAGTTTGTTGTGTTTGTTTAGTGATGGGAAATTATAGTATCGATAAAATCGCGGATGTATCGATATGCAAATAAACTTAGCACATAACACTGTAAACAGACTGTACAGTTTGCAACAATGAACTCTTTACAGAGATTCAATTAAAGAAACCGTATGCAGCAATGAAAAGGTGGAATAAAAAAGATACATGTTTTCTAGATTTATGTTTTATTATGAGCAGGAAACAATAATATTCCTTAACTATTTTATTATCATTTATGATCGTACGTTTCTTACTATTTTTATTTCATCTCCACCCGGGAGACGGTCAGTTCATGGTGTAACGTTATGGACTACGCAGAGACGTGTCCTAACGTTAATCTTAAATTAGAAATAAAATTAGCATAATAAAATAAAACTACGTAAAATAAATTAAAAATATACTTAATTTAATAATATAAAACTTAACAATAACTCTTAATACTAATTTACTTAAAACTAAATCTTAATGCTACAAGAGAATTAAATTAACTAATATAATGAACCCTAAATTTAATCTCACACATAATTGGTTTTTAAATCTGCGCGGAGCGCACACGCATCCCTAAGGTGGGAGTGTCTAACCCGCGCGACGAGCCGATGGGTTCCGACAACAGCCGATCACACGAACTGGCAGTCGCTCGGTTTTCTCCGCGCCAGACCGCAATTTGCTATACTACGCAACACCTGTGCCGTTCTCCTAAGCGAAACCGTTACGTACGCGCACTCCGCGTCTCGTTTAAATACGTTGGAAGTTAAACACTATAATCTATATAACTTTTGGATCCCGCTAGGGTGAGTTCTTATTACCATGCTTATTTGTAGTGTTTTTATAGTTTTTAGTGCTGCCTAACCGAAACCTGCTTCGCGTAAATTGTAATAGTTGTGAGGTATTGGACGTGGCCTAGGGCTCGCCAAGGCAGATGTCAAGTCAAGCTCGCTAACGCTTGTCTTACGGATTCCAGGATCAGAGCTACCTGATTGACCCCAACCGTTACCAGTTCAGAAGACTGAAGACCTACGGGAAGTAACGTGTTACCTACCTACCCCTGCTGTCAAGAACTACCCTCAGACACTACCCGACATAGTACCTCTGCTGTGACCCTCGGAAGCTTCGCGGATCATCCTCAGGCCAGTGTCCTCCCTCACATTAGACTATCTCTCGGTCAGCTATGTGCCAGGAATAAGACAGAATAAACATCTTGTTATCTTATACACTCTTTTTACTCACGACCTACTTCTGTGATAGTGACTGGCTAGCCGGTTGTCACAATGGTCTAGTGGGAATGAAGACTTCCTAAAGTGTGCCATTTTGTAACACAATTTTTGGGTAGAGTGCAATTATAGTACCTATAACATTTTTATTCCGATTCAAGTTAGTCGACATCTTGCACGCCAATAAAATCCAAACGTTAATCTATTAAAGAAACAAAACATCGTCTACAAACAACCCTAACGAAATAGTGTTTATTAGCTCCCTCGGAGATTGTGACTGTCTCAAATAGGGTAATCACCCCTGCGGCTCAGTACAACTTAATTGTACCCTGAATCACCCCAACCACTCATTATGGGGGCTTGACATTGAAATTCAAACTTGACTTTAACCTAGAACTAAGTAATGGTTTGCAGATTCGAAGTTAGCTTGAGAAGACCGTAATTATTATCTTTGAACTTGATTACTTAATTGAAACTAAAATTAAGGTTTTTGTTTTCATAAAATAACTTCTTGAGAGATAAGAAATAGACTTCGTACGCGTTGATCCAGTTTTAGCCCCTTAGTGGTTGAAGTTTGCAAAATCCCGTCTTAGTGAACCTACGTTCTAAAAGGAACCCCCATGCAAAATTTGAGACTCCTAGCACTTGTAGTTTCTGAGATTTATTTCGTGATGAGTCAGTCAATCAGTGACCTTCCGCTTTATAGATATAGATTAAAAGCTCCATAGAATTCAGAATTTTCCGTTAAAAACGCGCAAGTTAATTATCAATTACAAGACAGCTTGCTAGAAAAGAATAAGAGCCAAAGCACACAATGCGTTGCGGCACCGCACCGCAAAGATTTTGTAGTAGGTATCGCGCGACGCGGCGCGCACCGCTCATGTGCCCGCCACAGATATTTCTATGTAAGACGACGCAGCGGCACCGCAACGCATCGCGTACTTTGACTCCAAAGTTTGATATCCTGGCACACATAAAACAATGAACATAAATAATTAGATCGCAGGCATTTTTGGTACGGGACGGCGCCATAGTTCTTTTAGACTAAGAGCTAGTGAACGCCAGACCTACGTTATTTTATAAAGGCTGAAAGTTTGTCAGCGCATGCTCCCAACATAGCTAAGAACCATGGCCAAACATGAAGTTTGGGTCATGGTGGCTTTGGCAGACAGACGGTACTAAAGGTGTGTAAAATACCAACTTAATTACGTCAAAGTATAAAGGCTGATTTTTTTATATTTCCTTCAAAATGTTATTAGAAATGACGTCATTAATTGACAGACACCTACCATGGTGGCAGTCCTTAGCCAGACACCTTAAAGTTCATGAAAATGTAGTCCTACTTACGTCATACTATAAAAGCTGATATTTACATAAAATATTTGAACTATCATTTGATGAAGTTTCCTCATCAGCCAGACACTTCTGATGGTTCCTTCGCCTTGCCAGACAGCTTTTAGGGTGGCTGAAAGTGCGAACGCGAGGCACTATAAATATTGTTTTTTGTACTTTTTCTTAAGTTACTCAAGTATTTGAGTCTGTAAATCATCATCTCATGTTGATGAGCTGATGATGGAAGGTAAGTACAACTCCTTAAGGCTTAGGAGTTGGAGGACAATTCCTTAACCAGTATATATAAGTATAGTTTCTCAAGTTATTTGGGTGTTTGCATCAGCTAGTCATCAAAATCATCATCTCATGTTGATGAGCTGATGATGGAAGGTAAGTACAACTCCTTAAGGCTTAGGAGTTGGAGGACAATTCCTTAACCAGTATATATAAGTATAGTTTCTCAAGTTATTTGGGTGTTTGCATCAGCTAGTCATCATCCCATGTTGATGGAAGGTACAACACCTTTAGTACCGTCTGTCTGCCAAAGCCACCATGACCCAAACTTCATGTTTGGCCATGGTTCTTAGCTATGTTGGGAGCATGCGCTGACAAACTTTCAGCCTTTATAAAATAACGTAGGTCTGGCGTTCAGTAGCTCTTAGTCTATTTGTCCATTATGAAAATCCTGTAAAATTTTTAAACAAAAGCTTCATCTGGAAGCCAAAGCGGACCCTCAAAGTCTCGGACAAAAGCTTATTTAATCTAAAGTTGGTCGTGGCATGATCGTAGCGCCATATCTCTCGTAGCCTACTACGAATATATTGTGTTCGTAGTATGCTACGAATATAATGTGTTCGTAGCATACTACGAGTATTATAGTCGTAGAACGGTAGACGTTATTAATGTTTAGATTGCCACATTGAGTTCAGTTGCTTATTTTGTGCAGTACGAAACACATCAAAACTCTAACATAAGTTATTTTAAGTTAATACGAGCTATACTGGTACCTAATACCCATTAATAAAACTTCATTCTTAATTTACAATGCAAACATTGTATCTGTGTTAAACTGTAACATTGTATCTGTGTTGTATCTGTGTTAAGCATGTTTAGTTTTTTAAAGGATATTTTGCAGTAAAAATAATATTTAATTTAGCCACATTTTAAGTACCTAAGGTAGTTTCCCTGTCAAAGCATTTAAAATTAACGGGTTTATTTCGCAATAATGATTGAAAAGATAAACGGAAATAAAACATAAGTACTTTTAATGATCGCCATTGAAAATCTCTGTAATCCAATGAGCATTTCACTGATATTCAGAATCATATTAATTCCAGAGATGTAATTTCGAGTTCCGATTCAATGCAAACAATACGTCAGTGGTATCATGTCTGACAACAATAAACCCAATTGAACCACTCGGGTTAGGGATCTCTCATTTAAACTGCAATAGTTTACTGAACTGAGATTTACTTCGTTATCTGTGATGGACCTAGAGCTAGTTCAAAACGTTATCAGTTGTTTAGTTTGTTTGAGTTGATTGAGTATGTTTTACTAAAGTAATAGTTATATTGAGTAGCAGTTTATTTGATACTAAATGATATAGATAAGCTCGAAGAGCTGATGGCCGCTGGGGCAGAAAAGTTCTTGAGTGGCGACCACGAGCTGGAAGACGTAGCGTGGGCAGGCCTCCCACTAGGTGGACCGACGATCTGGTGAAGGTCGCGGGAAGTACCTGGATGCAAGCGGCGCAGGACCGGTCTTTGTGGAAATCCTTGGAGGCCTTTGTCCAGCAGTGGACATCTTTCGGCTGAAACGACGACGACGACGACGATATACAGTGTNACAACGGCCTTAAGTTCACTGTCCATACAGATCACTCTGCCTTAAAGTGGTTTTTGAATTTAAATAATCCTACCGGACGTCTAGCTCGTTGGGGTGTCCGTCTATCAGGCTACAACTTCGAAATTAAACATCGCCGTGGTAAGGATAATGTAGTTCCTGATGCATTATCTAGGGCTTGTCCGATTTCTGCAATTGGTAACAACTCTAACGTTACCAATCCCCTAAATACAACTGATGAATGGTATCTCAACATTTACAAAAATTGCCAAACGTCTCCTTCATCATTTCCAAATTATACTATAAAAAATAACACCCTTTATAGACTGATGAAAAGCAAATGCTCCCTTCGTAAAGAATTTGAGTGGAAGGAAGTAGTTCCGGAAGAAGATAGACTCTTAGTGATTGACAAAAATCATGCTGAGCCAATAGCAGGTCATTTAGGAATATATAAAACTTACAAACGACTAACACTACGATACTTTTGGCCAGGGATGCATTCGGATGTCGTTAAGTATGTTTCGTCTTGCGACACCTGTATTTCACATAAGCATCAAAATCATGCCACTTTAGGAGAAATGGGTAGACCTAAGGTATGTTCTAGACCATTTCAAACCATAAGTATTGACCTCGTTGGACCCTTGCCTCCTACAAGAATGCAAAACACTCACATATTTGTGGTGACATGCTGTTTTAGCAAGTACTGCCTAATATTTCCTATTAGACGCGCTTCAGCTGAAATCGTCACTAAGTTACTAGAAGAACGTGTATTTTTAGTCCACGGAATTCCGTCTACCGTTATTTCAGATAATGGCAAACAATTTGTTAGTGTTACTCTTAAAAACATGCTTAATAAATATAATATACCTAACTTACATTTTACTCCAAAATATTCACCTCACGTCAACACTGTAGAACGATACAATAAAACTATTATGACTGCTGTATCAACGTTTGTTGAAAACAATGACCATCGTAGTTGGGATCAGTTGATACCCCAAATTCAATTCGCAATAAATAGTTCGGTGAACGAAGTAACCGGTTACACTCCTTCATTCCTCGTGCACGGGCGTGAACTAGTCACATGCGGGTCACACTACATTGACGCCGAGTGCGACGATATAGTTTTTCAGCCGCGCGATTCTTACGCAGAAAATTTGGGTTGCCTCTCGGGGATATTTAACAAAGTCCAGTCTCTGTTATTGCAGGCACATTCCAGAAATAGTACAACATATAATTTACGACGATTGCCTGCTGAGTTTAATGTAGGGGATGTAGTATGGAAGAGGACGTTTTATCAAAGTGATAAAGACAAACGATTTAGTAAGAAACTAGCACCAAAATTTATAAAATGTAAAGTTATTAGTAAAAGATCCCCCCTCGTCTATGAACTGTCTGATGAAGTGGGTAATAATATAGGATGTTGGCACATAAAAGACTTAAAGTTGATAAATTATGCACAATAGTTAGTTAATGAAACAAATTAAGACCAACCTTAGTTTAGATTTAGTAGACGGATTTTTCGTCAGATACGCAAAATCCTACCGTTTGCGGCGGAGTATTGTAACGTTATGGACTACGCAGAGACGTGTCCTAACGTTAATCTTAAATTAGAAATAAAATTAGCATAATAAAATAAAACTGAAATTTAATTTGTCTGTCACAGATCGCCATAAATTATAGCCTATATGTTATTCTGGGTTATAAACAATAATACTGTAAAGTTTCATCGAAATCAGTTCCGTAGTTTTTGCTTGAAAAGAATAACAAACATCCACACAAACTTTCGCGTTTATAATATTAGTAGGATGCATGCAGTACAAAATTTCAGTGTCCTAGATAGGCTAGATATTATATTTACAGGTACCTAAGTATGCGCTACTATCAATGCTGGGTTATTATAATTCAGATTTTTTCCACTTCTGTAAACTTTTACGAAAACAACATCGTTGGTAATGAGTCAGAAGGAAAAAAAAAGGAAACAGTAAAAATGAGAACACCAAAACACAAGAAAAAGAAATGATTGCAAATAATTTAAATAAGTTGGTATTAGTTTGTACTTATTACTATCATATGATACCTTTATAATACTATGTACCTGTTTTGTCTGATAGTTGATGAAAGTAAGTAATTAAGAATTACTCATTGTTTTATTCCTAAAACCAACATCTACCAGCTGACAGAGGTAAAACCTAACATATACTTAATTCGAATGGTAAAAGCTCGAAAAAGTCGTCGTATTTTCAGAAATACTTACATTTACCAACTCATGTCGGTAAATCCTAAGACTTACACTTAAATCTTAAGATTAACCGTAGTTCGAGCTTTTACAGTAACATATATACCATTTTAATCAGAATTTTTTTCTCTATCGAGCTGTATATTCGATATATTAAAATTCGCAAAAAAAAAATGTTTATATGCCCCAAAAAACTATAGCCTAAAAGATAAATAAATACCTTATAAACGATGTAAAAACCGAACGCTTGTTTTTGGTATTTTTGCTAAGATGTATCAACCATACATTTTTTTAAGCCAGGATGTAAAACTCACTCGTAATTGAAAATGGTTTTTACGCCCAAAGACATATGGCCAGATATTTGGATCCAACGTCGTAAGTCTACGTATTCAATATGGTAATTATCTGTTTCATATTCATACTAGCTTTCCGCCCGCGGCTTCGCCCGCGTGGAATTTTGTCTGTCACAGAAAAACTTTATCGCGCGCGGCCCTGTTTCAAAAACCGGGATAAAAACTATCCTATGTTCTTTCCCGGGACTCAAACTATCTCTATGCCAAATTTCATCAAAATCGGTTGCGAGGTTTAAGCGGGAAAGCGTAACAGACAGACAGACAGACAGACAGACAGACAGACAGACAGACAGAGTTACTTTCGCATTTATAATATTAGTTGGGATTAATTTATTTATTGCATCACATATGTATGTATGGATAGTAAGATTTTCTTAATTATAAAGTTATAAAGAAAGTTGATTGTTTCTACTTTTAAAGATGATAACTAGATAGGTAGGTATATAAGGTTGCTTTCCAGGTCCAGTACATTCGTGAATTGATCTCGACTAAATGTGATAAATTCAAGACTCTTAAATAAAGAAAACAAGCCATAGTGTGCTCATGAAGGCTATTTATACCCTTTTGATATGCTCTGTAATAATTTATTACTTTACAAGTACTATTAGGGATGATGACTAGGTAATGAAATCGAAATTCTATTTAGTCCGTCAGACAGATAATAAGACAATATTAGACTCATATTTTTTTTCCATAATCGAATAATTACAGTGTTATATTGAGTTGAAATGTCGCGTGACGTCACTTTTGAATAAAAATTCTACTCAAGCGTGACGTATCGCGCCATTTCAACTCGATGTAGCACTGTTATTATTTAATTATGAAAGAAAATAAAAAATATGAGTCTAATATTTTCTAATTATCTGTCTGACGGACAAATAATTGAAATTTTGTTATCTAGCCTTTACTTTAAGCTGTAATTTAAATTTGGGTTTCTTGTAAAGATATAAATTCCTTAGAGTAATTCTCAAAAAATTACAAATCCTTCTCCTGAGCATACTGGGGCTCTTCTCTTTATGCAAAATTTATCATAACCAAACGAATTCAATATGCTTCAGCAGAGAACCAGAAAAGCTGTCTTAATGTTTTGCTGTAATTGTATTTTTTTGTTCAAAATTTATGGTTATTAGTTTTGTTTAAAATTATTAGTTTTGCCATAATTTTCCTGCAAAATTGTAAAAAAAAAAAAACAATAAACTTGTTATTTTTCGTATGCAAGCAAATTTATTATTTCTACCTCAACCAAATATAGTTTTTACACTGTTAATATCTTTGTGCAAATTCTCTAAACAACAAAAGCCTGGAAATAGTAAACAATACATTATTTACATGCATAGTTTTAATAATAATTGAAAAATGTTTTCTCTTGGTCATTTTTTTATAACTTCTCAAATAAAAAAGTTACGATTTTTTTATTTAAAAAAAAAACGTTTTTTGGGGATCCTGAAAAGTAGGGTTTTGGTTTATACGACAATTGAACCTGAAGGTATCGAATTTATTAATATTAGTTATTATGCTTACAATGATTATTCTTACCTTGAGTCTGAAACTAACAATTCACTAATTACGTAACGTCAAAACGTTAATATAATAAAAACTTAAAATTTCTCCAAATATTCATTTAGTTTTATTTGTGCAAATACAAAAAACAACAGTTTTTTTCATATATCATCAAACTTTTGTTATGACGGGATCGGACAGTGGTAAACTATTTACCACTTCTTTAAAATGTCTAAATTATATGAATAAATCAATTGCAGACGCTGCCTATAAGCGAGATTATACAATAAATGTTATAGTTTAGGAATTTGAATCGAAAAAACACATCAGAATTTTCGTTGAACAAAGTTTCAAAAAAACCAAAAACGCGCGCTAAGAACTTGAAATTTTTCACAACAAAACCGTTTGGTTGACTTTGACATTACCTGACAGTGACACATGACGTTGAAAAGTTGTAAAATGGCATAGATAAGTAAAAAAATATATTTAAAAATATAAATAAGTGACCACGATATCTTTAAGTATTACCATATCGAATATTAGGATCCTTTTTTAGGGTTCCGTACCTCAAAAGGAAAAAACGGAACCCTTATAGGATCACTTTGTTGTCCGTCTGTCCGTCCGTCTGTCAAGACCCTTTATCTCAAGAACGCGTGAACTTATCAAGCTGAAATTCACATGAAATACTCAGGTCTATTGTCCCTTTAAGCTGTGAAAATATCAAACTTCTAAGCCAAGCCAATCAAAAGATACAGCCGATTATGTCGATATTTTCAACAAATTTTCGACACTCGCAAAGGAATCAAAACCTACAGGATACTTCCCGTAAACTCAGAATCTTGAAATTTGGCATAAAGCATTGTCATATAATGCAAATATAGGAAAAATTGCGAAAATTACATTTTTTTAGTTATACAGTGTGTCCGGGCTTGTAGTGATCAAACTTTAAAAACTGCGCGCGAGTCATGTCTTCGTGACGGTGCCGCACCGCTCCGGGCGCTTTCCACGCGCCTTCTGGTCTGCCATCCAGTGATAGATGACAGACAAGACCCCAGCTTCTAGCTCCCAAGGAGGAGTACCAGCGAGGACGCATGCCGCAGAGTGCCCTACCGTGCGGTAGGTCCTTGCGACCCTCTGCGCTATGGCCCGCTGGGGTCTGCGCAGAAGGGCAGCATTGTCCCTCTTGTTGAGTGCGTCCACCGAGACTGGGGCGCCATACAGCGCCATGCTCCTCAGAACGCAGGCATAAAGTCGACGGCACCTCGTTTGTGGCCCTCCCAAATTCGGGAGGAACTAACTCAGTGCGCCGGCTGCCTTGAGGAGGCGTGGCGCTAGCCCGTTTAAGTGCGGGCTAAAATGCCACCTCCCGTAAAGCGTGAGGCCCAGATATCTCATCTGGCTCTTGAGGCCTCAGCCTCGAACTTAGCGGGCAGCGGGGCGGGTGCGGCGGCGGCGCTGGAGCGGGGCGGGCAACGCAGACCCGTTCTCGAAACAAGCGGGCAGCTCGCGCGGCGCTTTAGCGGCGAAGTGTTGTGTTCGGGGTTGTGTGTGTTGTCGAGATATTTGTTTTTATTCGCAAACGAAATGTCTGAACAACGGCGACAATTTTATTTCGATTCAAATTTATTCCTAACGCTCGATTTATTGTGGGCAAAAGAAGGAGTGCGCTGCCCGCTCGTTGCCTTCTCCCTCGCCGCTGCCCGCTCGTTGCCTGCTCTGGCGCCGCTGCCGCGCCGCTGTTTTCGAGAACCGGTCTATTTGATTTTACGCATAAGATCCTGCCGCTCCCGCGCCGCCGCCGCCGCCGCCCCGCCGCCCGCTAAGTTCGAGGCTGAGGCCTGACGTCAATCCAATAACGTCCTCAACGCGTCAGGAAGGGGCGCGCTGGCGAGGCCCCGGAAAGAAGAGGGCCTCAAGTCTTCTCCAGCGCGACTTTCAGGCCGAGGCGTCGTATTCTACGAGCAACTAATATGCCGCCCGCCAATGCCAGCCATGCCGCGGCCCCAAATGTCTTCCCCGGGCAGTAACCAGAGTGTCATCCGCATAGGATAATATGACACTAATGCCCGCGAGAAGTACGCCCCGGAGGAGCCAGTTGAAGCCTAGGTTCCACAAAAGGGGACCAAGCACCGAACCCTGCGGAATCCTGCTGGCTACACCGCGCCGTTTGAGCTGGCCGTCTCTGTTAACATACAGGACTTCGCGGTCCCGTAAGTAATCGGCCAGCAGCGCTCGAAGGTACTGAGGCACTCTGTGATGTTGAAGTGCCTAGAGTAATGAGGGATGGTATTGAAAGCGTTGGCTATATCGAATGATACAGCCAACACACCCTCAGGCCTCTCCCTAGCCTCCGCAGTGAGGCTTTTTAGCCTCTGAAGGGCGTCGACCGTCGACCTGTCATGTAAACCAAAGCAGTAATGCCAACGTCACGAAAATTAATTAGGTTCCACAATATCGAAATATGACGATTGAATGTGTAAACCAAAATAAGGCGAAGTTTTGAGGTGGTTTGAGTTTTGTTGCATAAAAATAATCTTTTAACATTATTTTATTTTCATTTTTTTATTGGGAGTGCTGGGCCCCTGGTCATAGTGGGCCCCTGGCCATAGTGGGCCCCTAGGCACTGGCCTAAAGTGCCTTATGGATAATACGGCACTGCCTATATGTTATTCTGGGTTATAAACATCCAGACATCCAAACTTTCGTATTTATAATATTAGTAGGATAATACAAATGACAAAGTCCAAAATGTAAGTATTTTTATAGAAGTTGACCTTGGAACTTGGAACTTATTGGTAAGGCACTCAGCTCTCTAATATTATTAGAATCTCTTTAATCTCTTTAAGAATGAAAGCGCATCGGCGCGCGACCATCTAAACCTAGCCTCAAAACAAATATTGAACAAAATAATATTTAAACAATAATAAAATGACTGAAAAATAAAATAGAAGTTACACTTAGAATTGGTCATATAACACATCAAGGCTTGTTATCAATATTTTGAGAGAGGAAGTTACAAAACTATCTGTATTTATACATTTGTTATCTTTTTAATAAAACAGAGGGAAACAAGTGAGTGATAAGATTAATAGATATCATAGAATCAATACTCACCGGGCCAGACCGCTTGGTGCTCACCACTGTGAAGTCTGGGCAGAACAGGAGATCCTGATGATAACAAAAATATCAAAAATCATCATCACATAAAGTTCTCAAGATTTCAAATAGTGATTACAATCAATAGTTAAGTTGGAAGGACATAATTTTGGCAGTCTCATGGTGATGAGACAAAAAGATCTTTTCCAGATCATTAAGGGAGTGGACAGTTATTTTAAAAAATAGGGAAGAGGATGAATTGTATAAAGGATTAAAATACTTCAACTCTTAGCAAGTTTAACTTGACAATCTTAGGGACTTTCACAAACCATATACATAAATTAGAGATGAAACGGATATCCGGCAACTATCCGGTAGGCCGGATATCCGGCCCTAATTTACTATCCGGCCGGATACCGGATAGTAACTCACTATCCGGCCGGATACCGGATATTAAAAAAAAACGACAATTTCCTATTAATAAAATGAAATACATTAATCTTTGAGGTAAATATCAATAAAATGGCTTACAATAATGACGGCTTTTATTTAAAGTCCAAAAAGTTACAAAAAAGCCATATTAAGGCCTTTCAAAACTAATTTATTTTTCTGGGCTATTCACTCTAATGACGAATACATAGATAAATAGTAAATATCTGTTAATGTCGAAATATTGCCAAATAAAATAGGCGATTTTTTTTTCACTGATAGTCTGATGACATCATGCAACTATACTGGTCATCACAAAGATCGACCCTCCCGCGACAAGCACTTTCAAACGTATGCATCCCCACTTCCCACCAATATTGGCACCATTTAAAAGCCTAGTTCTAAACTTCATTTCATTAAAGGAAAGGTTTTTACCCCAAAAATGTGTCTGTAGAAGAATCCAGAGTCACTTCTTAAAAAAAATAGGTAGTTACGCTTGAGCCGACTTTTATGGCTATAAAACTGTTAAGTTGGGATTAATCGCTATCCATCTGTTAAAGAGGACACGTGATAATTATTTGGTTTTATAACCATAAAAATGGGTCTAATTGATCCCAGAGGTGAGCCCAAAGTGAGGTCATTTTTCAAGTCACATTTATTGTATATCGCGTTTATGTTAATCGTTTATTAAGAAATTAAATGTGTTTTTCTTTAAGGATATTTATTGGGCTTTCAAATAACACCAATATTGTTGGGGCACCATGACTGTGTCAGTAGAAACGAGTTTTCCTGTAAAACGTAGGTGGGCCGATTTTTGTGATGACCAGTATAGTTAAATTTTCGCTATTCAATCACACACTCACGATTGCAGCCGAAATTGAATTGATCTGCCCCCTAGACAAGTGGCAAAATCTGACATTCTATTCGGACGGATTCGATTTTCCAAAAGTGTGACTAGTCTATTCTACTAATAGACCCACTGATCGCGTTCGAAGCACCTGTGCGGCACTATACTCGTCACGACATGCAACGAGACAATGGGCCAACTATCCGGCCGCCGGATATCCGGCTATCCGGCCTAGCAGCTGGCCGGATATCCGGTATCCGGTATCCGGCCAAACAACTATCCGTTTCATCTCTAACATAAATCAAATAAATAATGAGTCAGAATCACAACAAATACATATAATTTGCAATACCTTAACTAGGTAACTAAGTTATAAGCACCTAAGATAAAGACCTGTTATGTACACTTAGGCTGTCTCTAAAATCAGTCAAACTCCATACAAAACACCGGTTATTGTCATAGTTACTGTTAAAGTTAGGTGGTGCAACTCAGCCTTAGTGAGCAAATAAACAAATTGAATAGTTAAGTAGAAATCCGTTAATGTAGTTACTAACACATATAGCGTTGATGAGTGACTGAGCCAGGGGGATTGACTGTTCGTTCTCCGCCGCAGCTGGCAGCGAGGACCAGAAGAAGCCCTGCCAGTCCGGCTCTTCTAGCATGTACGGCAACACTCGTGTCAGCAGCCGCGCACAGTTCAGAGCTGAGAAATAGAGGTTTGATTAACAAGAGAATACCATAGCTTGCAAATATCTTGCGCTGCTTCTTCTCAGCACTGGCCCATTTATTGTCCCGAAGCAGTGGTAGGGTTAATATTGGGACGTGTAAAAGCGCTTTTTTAAAGCCTATTTGCAAAAATAAATGAATTTTATGAATTTAATAAAGATTTATTAATTTTTTATCAATCATTTAACTAATCTGCTCTTAATTAGAACATTTTATTTAATATGCAACAATATTAGGGCAAAATTCTCCATTTTACTTTATTCAGTTATTCAGAGAGACTAAAACAGTAGATTTTTGTGAAGCCTGTAAGGACTCAAATGGTTGACTAATGATATTTAGTACAGAAACTACAAATCTTAAATTATCTCTTAAGGAGATTGGTACATTCCACAGCTAACATTCTTAGGTGCTAAGCTATATGACTCAAGAATGTATATTTATTGATCCTGTTTTAATTCCAATAATTGGGGGATACTGCACAATGCACATAGCAACTTCTTATTAAGCTAATTATTTTTTAAATTGCTAATTAGCTTTGTTTCACTAAGATTCTAATTGGAAACACTAAATAATCAATAACACAATTTTATCATCAGGTGATCAGCACTACAATTATATTTAGTATTTTTTATTTTAAATTAAGTTGGTTACCTGTCTGCTGTTCTCTTTGTGTCCTACAGCTGCTGTCCACAGTCTTCACGAGCTTCTCCACGGCCTTATATACCAGCGTTGCCAGATTGTTCGGCGACTCCTCGCGCAGCGCGCGGATCTCGGCTCCTGGCACCAGCGCGAACACATCCTGCACGTTGGTCACGCTCTCCGACCAGAACTGATCCCAAAAGGTGTCATCTGCTGCGTCAATCGCCTGGGAAAACAGAATCATCAGTGGTACACAAACTTTACTAAATTGAACTAATTTTACCTGTTTATAAGCCCATACCTGTGACTTAGACGTTAGCTGCACTACCGCCTTCCTAAAATTAAGTTTTGTGTCAGCATTGCCCATTTTACAATTTATTTAATCCTGAAAAAACCGTAAATCCATGTCTCCCCACGTCCCACACAAAAACAATGATTGGAATTGTCAAATTTGACAGATGACGGACTGCGTGTCAAAGACAAAGAACATAAAGCAAAGAACACATGACTGAAAAATAACGTTACCGCCTGTAATCGTAATCGATTTTCAGTGTTTGTTTTATCTGTTGTTGACTGACTGACTGCAGCAAATAGTTTGTCTATGGTTTTTATTTGAAGTCTGAAAAATGGCTGCTGCGAATTTAGTTCGAAGTGCTTTTAGTGGATTATTACGAAAATCCACCACCTATAGAACACCGGTGGTATGCCGGCTATCAACTGTAGCCCTTCAACAAAAATTCCGTACAGCCATAACTTTGGTTAAAGCCCAAAATTCCCTTCATCTGCAAAATGAGGTAAGGGTTTTTATCAATCAATACAATGTGATTTTCGGAAATACCTTAGTGTTTCATGCATATTCCTCACTTTAGCCACAATCAGAAGGTGGTGTTTTACTGAAGAAAGATATATAAAACCTGAAATTAATTGTATTATTGTTATAACCTCAAAGTGTTGCATAACAAATATGTACAGCATAAAAACTGTTTAGGTACAGTGTCAGCGAATACAACAATACTCTGGGGCGCCTAAGCTTTCACCGCAGCAAATAGAGGACCGAGTCATGAAAGTGTGCAAGGCTTACGACAAGCTATGTGGTCGACAGGTACATACATTAGATTTACTTTTCAAATTTTGTTTCAGACCCAGAAAATCGGTATCCGCAACTACAGTGGCGGCCCCCCGCTCTCCTTAGAGCTTATTAAAAGTAGGGTGCTCCTTGTCCTGCAACTTTATGACAAAGTTAATCCTGATAAGGTAGCGCACTGTTACATATTTTGTAGTTGTATCTCTACCGTTTTCTGTTTGCGCCTCTCACTTATTTAGTTATACATACATGGTTTTAATTTATTTTATTAACATTTTATATGTTTTTCAGCTCTCAGTGGACTCTCACTTCATGACTGACCTTGGTCTGGACTCCTTAGACCATGTGGAGGTCATCATGGCAATGGAGGATGAGTTTGGCTTTGAAATTCCCGATGGTGATGCAGAGAGGCTTGTCAGACCACGAGACATTATCCAGTACATAGCCGACAAAGAAGATGTCTATGAATAAACTTTACAATTAGGGCTCCAGCATCTCAAATAATGTCTCGGACCAACTGTTTCTTGCACCAAATCTGAACAGTGAAGTAATAAATTGCAGTAATTTTAGCCATAATTTGCAGTTGGTCCAAGACATGAAGGGTCAGCTTAGTATCTAGTTCTGATTTAATTTACTTGTAATTCAAGAATGAACAATACGAACATGGCTGAACATCATCTGTGAAGATGTACAAAGTGTAAATTCTGTTATTGATTATATGGCTGTTAGATTAGATCATTTGTTTTTCATTTGATCAGGACACCTGCATAAAATGTCTGTAATAAACACTTAATTTATATTACTGCATTTTATCATTTCATTTATCTATCTATCATAATAGCCACCTAGCATAAAAGTTATAATACTAAGCCTTTTAGTGCATCATCAGACAAAGCATTTTTATTGTAACTACACTCGCGAGCAAAACTATGGAATCACTTACATGAAGTTGTTTCCACGCGAATTTGTGTACTAACGAATTTGTTAGTAACAAAAAAAGTGGCACCATTTTAAAGATTAAACTTTTATCTTTAAATTGATACCAAATTCATTTAAATCACACCAGTATTTAAAAAGATATCCCGGCTGATGTGAAGAAGTAACGAAAAAGACATGTATGAACTGTTTGATACGTCGCGAGTTGCGGCCTATTTAACCCCTATAAAAGCACGCGTTTTTAGATTTTTGCTTTCACACGATGATTCATACACATCTCCGCTTCTTTTGACACTTTACCTGGGATTCTACACCTTCAGAAGCAGCACAAATCGTTGCACTATTGCAAGAAAGGCTCGGCCAGCGGGCTGTCGCACGTCAGCGCCACTTAAGCCAGTCCTGGGTTTCAAAAGTTTCAAGACGCTTTCTGGAGACTAGTGGCTTTATCCCGAGACCAAGTTCTGAACAGCACCGGTGCACATCGCAGAGGGAAGACCGTTTTTTCATGTCAACCTCTCTATGAAATCGTCATTTGACTGGAATCGATGTCCATCAAGAGCTCAGAAATGTTCGTAAGATAGCTGTTAGCGAGTGGACAGTTCGTCTAAGATATAAGCAATAGAATTTGACTTCAAAAAGGCCTGCCACAGGCTCGAAACTGACGGCAGGTCACCGATAATCACCCTTTCAATTTGCTCGTACACATCTCGATGGGAAGGCGAGTAATGGAGGCGAGTTCTGTTCTCCGATGAATGCAAACTGTGTTTGCAGGGCAGCAGTCGAAGAGGTTGGGTTTATAGGCGGCCTGAGGAGCGATTTGTGCAGTGCTGGTTCGCTGAAACAGTGGCTTATATGGGGTGGCTTGCTCGACTTAACATCGAGATGTGTACGAGCAAATTGAAAGCGTGCTTATCAAACAGTTCATACATGTCTTTTTCGTTACTTCTTCACATTAGCCGGGATATCTTTTTAAATACTGGTGTGATTTAAACGAATTTGGTATCAATTTAAAGATAAAAGTTTAATCTTTAAAATGGTGCCACTTTTTTTGTTCCTAACAAATTCGTTAGTACACAAGATCGCGTGGAAACAACTTCATGTAAGTGATTCCATACTTTTGCTCGCGAGTGTATTACATTGCAGCTTTTGTAAACGGCTGAATGGATTTTGATAATGATTCTGGGCTTTTTATCAGCATCCCTTGTACAAATATTTTTATCTACAGTAACAGTTTAGTATGAAAGTACATTCCATACACCACCGATACGAGTTGCGACGTATTTCAAACTTACGCTCTACAGTCCACTTTCTTAACAAAAGCTGAAATTAAATTCCAGTTGCTATTTCTTTATTGACCTGTCCGTGAACCCCAGTCAAAAGCGAAGCATCGATTTATTCCCGATTGGATAGGTCTTATTGTACAGTCATCATATCTACAGTAACAGTTTAGTATGAAAGTACATTCCATACACCACCGATACGAGTTGCGACGTATTTCAAACTTACACTCTACAGTCCACTTTCTTAACAAAAGCTGAAATTAAATTCCAGTTGCTATTTCTTTATTGACCTGTCCGTGAACCCCAGTCAAAAGCGAAGCATCGATTTATTCCCAATTGGATAGGTCTTGTTGTACAGTCATCATCAAAAGTGACCAATATTTTTAATACGTAACATAACAGCACTACGTATGAGTCATTCAATTCGATTTCAATATTTTCGTTGCGCTAAATGCGTCTCCTAGAATGCTGATATGAGTAATGAAAGATAAATGTACAGGCTATCTTCATTTTAACAGAAAAAAATAGATAGTTCTTTTTCTTTACACACAGTGGTGTGAATAACTTGAGCAACATATCGAAAGGTGGTTTGTATGTGTGCACGGGCCTAATACCTACACACGGCCGCAATTCAAATATTTGTTTTTAACCTACGTGTGCTGCTGACGGTACATGCGCAAACCGAATAAAACAATCAGTACCTACAACTTGTATCTATAGCGTGGGCTCCACAGCTCTGGCGTGTAGAGTTGACACGCGAGAGCTGTGAAGTTATTTTACAAGAGACTCAGAATTCAAATTATAAAAATTCCATTTAATATGTAATCAAAATAAATGTGAATGTAATGTGACAAAGGTAGGGAACTTATGTTTTTTTTTGAAGTAGCAAATATAAAATTCGGATGACTTTTCCCTTTTTAAAAATTCATCAAAAATGAACGCCTGCACAAAGCTAAATAACACTTGTGCGTGTGAATGTAACTGTTGCCTTTGTAATTTATTTAGGGATAAAAAAAACACATTTTCCTATGGGAAAAGGTAGGCACAGGCTACGTAGGTATTCTCAAACATCACCTTCCCTTGTTTATAAAAAACAACCATGCTGTTGTGACCTGGAAGACATCGCTTTATAGCGATAAGACTGCCTAAACTTAACTGTCTCTCTTTTGTGTACCTATCTCTTTATTTTGTAATGTGTACAATAGTGAGAGCAGTTTTTATTCTGGTTTAAATATAAAAACAATCTAAATTTCATTCATCTACCTATGATCAACCTTTGTAATTTTTGTACCCAGGAGGCATATGTTGGAAATCGGACTCGCTTTCTCTCATGATGAACATAACATCGTACAAGTACATTATTGTATGGTTGTTGATGATTCTGAAGTGCCCTATCCTATGTAATGAAACTCCAGAGTTAGAATAATCATTTATACAACTTTTAATGACATCATCTTTTAAAGAAAAAAACTAAGCATACATACATAGTAACATTTATATACAGACTAAGCTCGCAAGGCCTAAATGCACCGCACTTTCGCACACACACATACGACACGCTAGTCTGACGAAACGTCCGTATATATTACAACTATTTACATTTCACATAAATCCGAAGGTTCAAGCCTCGAGATATATTACTTTTCTACAAGAATAAACTTAAAATACTGCTTCCAACGCCGGCCGGCCGGGTCTCGAGAGAATTCCTTCATACACAGACAACCGTCACGAGTTCGGCAGCGATAGCTCGCCCCGGCCGCCGCGACTGACGAAAGTTTCAAAGTGAACATCGACACGTCACGTACAAAATAAATAACGACTATTCTACCGCTCACTAGGGGCGCCGGTCGTGCTACCTGGCGCGCTTGGGGCGCGCGGCCGAGCGCAGGCGCCGCGCCGCCGCCGGGTCCACGCGTGCCACGCGCACCACCGGCTGAAGCAGCAGGCCCTGAAGCGCGCGCCGCTTCTTGCGCAGTTCCCTGTCCTCGCTGTCCGACAGCGACGAGCGCGAGCTGCGCTTGTCGTCCTTGTCCGGCGAGTTCTTGCCCTTCTCCTCCTGCACGACCACTTTCAGGTCGAGCTGCACCGACTCGTCCTCGGACGCGTCGTCGGCTTCCCGCTTGAGCGTGCGATCGGCGTCGTCGTCGGACTCGCCGTCGAGCGTCCGGTCGGGGTCGGACGGCGCCGGGCTGTCGTCCTCGCTGGCCGTGCTCTGCCGAGTGTCGGTGTCGGAGCGGTCCCCTGGCGCGGGTGTCTCGGCGCTGCCGGTGCGCGAGTCCTTCTTGGCGCGCTTCCGTTTGTTGGGCCAGCCGGTCTTGTTCTTCTTCTTGAACTTGCCGCGGCGGCCGCGCGCGCGTTCCGCTACGCCCGCCTCGATCTCGCTGCGGATGAGGTCGCAGCGCTCGCACTCGGAGACCAAACTGGAGACGTCGGGCGCGTTGGAGGACGCGACGACGGAGGGCTCGCCGTCGGCTGGCGCCTCGGACATGTCGAACTCGGCGGCGTCCTCGAACACGTCGGAGAGGAACTGACGTAAACGCTCGGAGGCTTCGTGAGCCTCGGCGACGGCGGGGTCCGGCCGAGGGGCGGGCGCGTCGCTGGTTGTGTCTTCGGAGGCGGTTGACTTGGCGTCGTCGGGTCGGCGGCGCTGCAGCAGGCCGGCCGAGCCGAGGATGGCGAGGGTGGACGCGTGTTCGCGCGGCGACTTCCGCGGGCGCGCGTCGTGGGCCGCAAGCGCGACGGCACGATGTCGCACGCGCTGTTTCTTCATGCCGCGGGTGCCGTAGGCGCGCGAGGGCCCCGGCTTCTCCTCCCGCTTCACGAGGTCGCTCAGCGGGCAGCAGTTCGGCTTCAGCGGCGGTAATTGGCCGATTTCGTACGGTAACTTTGGCGACGCTGTCGTGTATAGTTCTGGAACAAAATAAATCAGTAAATTAGTATACACAAAATGTTTACAACTATGGCATCGATTGCGTTTTCACCGAATAATGTTATTGCGGAAATTCTGCCTCAACACTCGCACAGTTGATGCATGATTGAATCCAAACTTTCACATTCAATAATTGTGTTCGATCATAGTTAAAATGTTCTAAAACCTTTTGGATACTCACCAAAATATTTGTGAACGTTTTTGACCACGACTTGGTCCTGGTCCTGCCGCCGGAATGTCTCGAACCAGGGCTCGCTCCGCGGGACAGACTCGAAGGCAAACTCCAGTTGTTCCACCGCCGGCGTGTATTTGAGTTTCCCGTCCTCCCACTTCATGCATTTCTCCACCGGTTCCTCTCTCAAGGGGCTGACTTCGGGCTCGGCCGGCGGGGGCTCCGCGGGCGCCGGTTCTGGTGGCGGCAATAGGGTTTCATCCACAGTCTCTTCTTCTCTACGTTCTATAGCCCTCGTGAGCCCGGCCCTTCGCCCTCGCTTGACGACCGGCGCCACCCGTCGCTTCCGCCGCCGCTTGTCCTCCGGCCAACTGTCCTCTTCGGACGACTCCTCTTTCAAGGCTAAAGGTCGCGCTAAACGCCGCCTCTCGTTGACTACTGGTGTTTGCGGTTTGGGCGGGCTCTTTCGCTTCGTGTTGACGACCTGAAGTAATTAAAAAATGGTTATTTACATAATTTTAACTACAAAATAGTAATAATAAAGACAAACTAAAGCAAAATTGACAAAAATCCATTCTAAAAAAAGCTTGATATACATAATTCCAAGTCAGACATTTTTTCAAATTTATTGGGATGTTTTATTTAATTTGATTCCTTTTGGCGAGCAAAAGATCATGATCCAAGTCAGATATTTTTTAAATTTATTGGGACGTTTTATTTCATTTGATGCCTTTTGGCGAGCAAAAGATCATGATCCAAGTCAGATATTTTTTTAAATTTATTGGGACGTTTTATTTCATTTGATTCCTTTTGGCGAGCAAAAGATCACGACTTCGTTTTATCTATTTTATCGAGTATATGACTAATATTGAAACGCAACAAATACGTACTTTGAGTGCAACCTCGTCGTCATCAGACGACGCCGTGGAACTGGTCGAGCTGGCCCGTTTAGGAAACATGAATTGCTCAGCCTCGTCACTCAGCACTGATAGCTCAGACCGCCGCACCTTGCGAAATTTCACCACTAGAGGCTTCGCCCCATTCATAGCAGGTGGTGACTCTCTTCGTTTAGTAGGGAAGCCCCCACTCGAGCGCAATTTAGTACTAGTCACAACTTTGTAATACTGCCGGTCTTCCGCTAGTTGCTCGTTGGTTCGCTTCGCACACCGCGTATTATGTTTCCTCTCCTCTTCTAAACCATTGCGCCTCGGACTGGAGTGTCCGTTGACCGCCGAGTCCGGGCTTTGAGATCTTTTGGAGCGTTTATTTTTAGGTTCTATATCCCCGTTGCATATTTTCCTTAGGGATCTCCTTTCGCCGTTGACGGTGGCTTTGTCTAGGAAGGTAGCGACGTCTGCTCCGGAACTTATGAGGGAGTCTAGCGCTAGGAAGTTGGCGTGGTCGCGAACGAAGGCTAAGTGCCCTGGTGACCGGCGGTGCATTGCGGCGTCGGCATAGTCCGCGTTGCACATCTCACAGTAACCAGCCTTTTGTTCCTTCTCTTCTTTTTCCTTGATCCGCGGCCTGCTTTTCCGCGTCATTCTGGAAATTTTGGTTGAGTTAGATATGATGATGTGTAAAAGTGACACAATTTATGGCACTAAAAAGGACTCAATGACAGTATTTTTAGGGTTTAGAACAAATAAAGGAGAAGTCAAGAAAGTCTCTTTGTCTTTAAATTCATTGGGACAATAATAAATGTAGTTCATATTTGTTATGTTGATTTGTAGACACTTCAATCAATACAACTTGATGAATATTCAAGTTAATGCTACTTACTTTTGACCTAAGATTTGCTGATACTGTATAGGGTTGGTAGTATTAGTAGTTTGGTTATCTGGAGATTCTTTCTTCTCTTTCTTTGGGAGATCAGGCTCTACCGATATCTCTGGCCACTCATCAAACTCCTTGTATACTGGTCTACACACCCTGAAAATAAAAAAAAATTGTAGACTACGCAAAGCAAAAGATACAATTCTTAGAAGAAATGTTGATCCATACTTGTCCAAAAACTCAATCTTGATAAAATGTTTAGTGAAGAATCGGACATGCGCTTTACGGGGCGCCGTGAAGAATGTGTCATACAGTTTATCCAATAGACTTATAGCCTGAAAGATTAATAAATATGCTGTAAAATATATAGGAATAATTGAAGAAAGAAAATCAGGTTAGTCTAAGAAAAGCGGCAGAAAAAATGAAGAAGAATGTTAGTGGTTAGAGCATGCAAAAATGGATGCAAAATGAACAAGCGCAATCACATGTAGCATTTTTATATCTTGGTCAAACTTTTTTTTCCAATAAAAATGCTATATCTGTAAGCAAATGAGGATGATACTACACAAGCATAAGTCTTTGTATTCACTGTTTCGATGACACTAATCTTTAGAAATTACATGTTTATTATACATCCAAAATTGTGCAATACATAAGGAAAACTAGACATTGCACTTTTTGTAATGAATGATTAACATCAACATGAAATTAAGTTTGCAGACATTACAGATCATGATTAAACTTTTGCTTTTATAATATGAACCAACATGAAGTGACTATGGAGTCAAGCAATTCAAGAAAATAAGTTTTGTTACAAGGATCAATTACATGGCATTTTCATACATTCATTTTACCATCTTGAAGTTCTATAATTTTGTTAAATATTGATTGATACACTTGCATATTACACTTCATAAAAACTTCAATAAGATGAAATAGAAAAGTTTAGTAACTAGTTTAGTTATCCTGCTTTTGTTGATAAAAAATCATTCAAGATGCTAAAACTGATGTTGAAATAGGCTTTCAAAATGTTATGTATGCAGATCCATCACTATTGTATCTTTGTTTTATGATAGATGCATAACCATTTTTATAGCCTTTTAGGTTTTTAAGTAGAGGAGCACAGTCGGTATACAGTCAAGGAACATGATGCCTACAACCGAGACTGTATACTCATTACGCATATTGCAACTCATTATCCAATATAGACCGTTTCATCCACGAAGACGCGCCCCACCATTCTTCCGCTAATGTTTGAGTGTTATCGGTACGCGCTAAATTATCCATGAGTGCACACGCACACTACAATAATGACGCTCGGATTGCTCGGATCAAACTCCCCGCACCCCGCGCTTCCCTCGACAAAAATTGGTGGGGCGCGTCTTCGTGGATGAAACCATCTATAGCTGGGTTCACATCGGACGACCCACTGCGCTCCGATCACGGATGATTTTTCTACCAAAGTATAGAAAAGAGTGTTTGAATAACAGATTAGAATTTGATATTTCACAACCCCTCCAAGCAGAGAGGTTGTGAAATATAAAGCTAAGCAGCTTCGGTTCAGAAATCTGATTAGTTATTCAATCACATCTCCTCTCGGATTTGGTGGAAACCAGACCTAAAGTTGGCAGTTCGCGTCGTGACAGAGACAAAAGTTACTTGACTTAGGTCTCTGTTTACTGTATCTGTCTCACTCAACTGATGCTTATACATTGCCAGTCAAGTAACGGTCGCGGTCCGTCTCTGTCGCAACGCAAATCGCCGCCTTAACAGTCAAGGGCGATACACACCGGTCGCAATCAGTGCGCTTAGATCGTCTGGTGTAACGCTTGAACCACACCAACGCGTGCAGAGCGTGACCTGTCAATGACAGGTCATGCTTGGTATGGTGGCATGACAGGCTGTCATTGGTCTATCGCGCGAGCGATGCCAATCTGCACGCGTCGGCGTGGTTGAAGCGTAAATCCCAGAACAGACGGTGAATCGCAACTGCAACGAAACTGCTAGTTACTTTCGAGTTGCATAAGTTTCTGCCATAGCGTCCGTTGAGAGACCACACATGACGCGACCAGTTTGAAACTTTCAGTTTCATTCATCAGCAAGTCAGTTTCGTTGCAGTTGCGTTTCACCGTCTGTTCTGGGCCTAAATCCTCCTCCATTCCCTTCACCTTCTGCACGGTGAGCTGCACGTAGCTATGGTGCGGCGATTGCGGCACGAGGTCGCGTCGCACGCGCTGCAGCATCGCATCGGCGCGGCGCTCACGGCGCGGGCCCGCCGGCCGCACCGCCGGCGACGCCGCGCGCGTGTCGCACACCACGTGAGTCACCCGTGATGTCAGGAACACCTCCTGTTGCTGGAAAGAGAGAGAAACTCGGTTACTTTCTGCAGGTTAGAAAGAGACGATGGCCGTTGGGGCAGAAGAGTTCTCGAGTGGTGACTACAAGCTGGAATACGTAGCGTGGGCAGGCCTCCTAATAGGTGGACCGAAGATCTGGTAAAGGTCGCGGGAAGAGCCTGGATGCGGGCAGCGCAGGACCGTTCATTATGGAAAACCTTCGGGGAGGCCTTTGTCCAGCAGTGGACGTCATTTGGCTGAAACGTACGAACGTGATTTAAGAAGAGCATGGCATCTCTTTAAAGGCCTTATTAATGAAAGTTACACCCTAGTTGAACTCTGACTTAACTTGTCATTTAGTATGGAAATGTCATTTTAAATCCAGAGTTTATTCTAGGTGTAACTTTTTATTAATAAGGGGGTGGGTAATGCTTGTTTTCACCATCAATTCCTAAATTTAAGTGACCCCTATGAAAACAAAATTCCTGTTATGTGTTACCATAGGGGTAACTTAAAAATTAGGGATTGATGAAGAAAACGGGCATAAGAGTAAGAAAACACTCAACACATCTGATTATAGTTAGCGACTGACTGAAAACAATAATCTGCATAGGCTTTCAAAAAGCGCTTTTACATGAGGAATAGTTATAATGCAAGTTGCAAGTCCCTTAGAGAATTGTTTAAAGAAATTGGCATTCTCACGGCCGCTTCACAATACATCTTAAACTGTATTTTATTTATTCAAAAAAATATTAATGAATTCAAAAAGAAAAGTGATATTCACCAAATTAACACTAGAAATAAAAATAAATTGGCTATACCCGCTTTTAGACTTAATAAAGTGTTTGCCACTTTTATGGGACAAGGTATCCATTTTTATAACAAAGTCCCTGATAAATATAAAGAGCTACCGTATAATAAATTTAAAGGTATAGTTAAAGATCACATGCTTAAAAAAGCCTATTATACAACTCGAGATTTTCTTAATGATAAGTCATCCTGGGAGCAGTGCCGTAACTAGCCTTTTATGCGCCCGGTGCGAGAAATATAAAAAAATGTAACCTTTTTGAATAAAAAGTAACCTTCTACGGGGGATGGCTGGTTCACTCGTCATGTCTGTGAACAGGCGCTGCTTTCGGGGACTGGTCAATCCAAGTTATTCAAATTTATGTATGCGAGTCATTTCTACTAGTATCTTAATATGTAAGTCTAGATATTAGCACGTCACTACCTTGTTTAATATACCACGCAATCTTGTATACCCATTCTTATAAGATACACCATACAAGAATGCATGGTAAATTCAGTGAACTGCTCCTGAATCGAATGTACCTACTACTACTATTTATATTTATTTATATTAACCGGCAGACAGTGGTGACTGAGTTTGTTGCGGCGCTTCTTCTCAGCACTTGCCAAATGTTGGTCTCGAAGCGCTGGTAGGGTAAAAAGATTATGAGACATGTAGAGGCTCCTTAAGAGCAAAATGACGATTTGTAAGAACTATTTATTAGTCTAAACAAATAAAGAAATTTTGACTTGACTTGACTTGCATCCACTTAGGGCATTTTCTTGATCTGTCCACAGTGTACCGTACCATGTTTATATTGGACTAGGAAACTAAACGGACTGTCTAAGTGGGAATAGGCGTAATAGTGAGCAATGTTACATTGAAATTGTAATTTTTTTTATTACTAAAATGTATAGGCTGATTGAGCAAACATTCTGTAGAGTTGATGTCAGATTTATCAATAAGTAATCAGTCATGTTATGTATTTTTTATGTAATCAAGTCTCTCACACACAGTGCTGTTCTAGATAACTTAGTATTATTCTTCATCATAAGAATGATGATAATTTTGTCAATAAATATGAATTCATAAATTAAGTCTATTTTGTTTATAGTATGCAACAAGGAAAATTATTCAACCTTTAATTTTATAAATAAACTTGAACATGTAATTTTTTTTACAGTATTCTGTCTGGATATAAATTACATTAAAGGTTTTCCAGTTAATAGATCTACTGGAAAATATGTATCAATAGGTGATTGGAAATAATATAGTATAATTAACATGAGATGATACAGTTAGCAATCTTTTCACAATGTATTGTCACAGCAATGATAGCATCACTCTTGCATTGAGTTGCGGTCATTGATAACATCTTATTCCACAGAAACTGAACGAAAGGCTTTATGTAGACAATCTTAGGGATATATTCAAGTTGCCAGCTTCAAAAATTGCTTCCTTAAATTAATACATCAACTGAGAACTCCATGGCAACTCTAATAAGAATAATTTGTAGTGTCAACAAGTGTTTGGTATGCATGTTTTTGAACTGACTTGAACTTTATGTGAAAGTCAGCATTATAGTGACCCAATATGTACACATGTCGCAATCGCGCTGACATTGAGGAAAGTGGGCAGGTTAGCAATAAAAAGTTGAAGTAAATAAATAGGCTGGGGAACAATGGGCGCGCGGGGCGTGTTATAGCGACGGAGCCCGGCGCTAGTTATTGACGCGGCAACGCGACACATCATGGAGTTTTCCTTGAAATCGGCCCGACACCGTGGACGCCGGGCGACGCAGCGCGCCCTCGGCCGATCGCGCCAACCGTCCCGCGCAAAAAAATAACACTCAAAACCACCACAAACAAAACTCACCCTTAACCTTAACACCATAAGATCCACATCTTTATGACAATAGAAAAGCAATATCAACTGTCAAAAATCAAGCATACACACGCGTAACCCAAAGGAAACTACATTTCAAACGGCTTTTAAAATGGATGTAGTGCACTATAACGCGAGAGAGCGCGGCGCGCGGCCTCGGCCCGTTGCATTTCGCGCTGCGGCGGCGACTCTAACGCGACCGTACAAAAGATGACCTAAAATCGAACGCAAGCTACGCGCTCCATACAGATACATCGATGGTTTCGAACCTTTTTCTGAACAAATCTGACACAACCGCTGTGTCGGTACGCACGTGTGGGTAATATAGGATGTGTATACTTACACAAAAGCCGCCCGCTAGGCCCCCGCGCTCCGCTTATCACAAAAATAAGTAACTATATACTAGTCACTGAGACGACCACTTCGTCACTGCTAGATTTACCTCGAAATGTAACACAGTCTTGGAAACTTTACTTCACTTGATATATAACGTAATTGTTGGTTACTTATGCAATAAATAGAACACTTTTTAACGCTTTTTATACACATTTGCCGAAGAAAATCGAAAAAGTAACAACAAACACAAATCTGTCAGACAAGATGGAGATATTTCGTGTTAAATTTTTGTTTTGGTCGCGAGAGGCGCTAGTGTTGTTTCAGTTTAATGGAGGGGGAAAGCGTTGCTATTGGTCCGTCGTAAAGAAGTTGTTCCGTAGTACGCAAAATTCATCCGAGTAATTATATATAAATACACAAAAAATATACTAAATTGATACAATTTGTGTAAGGTTTTAATTAAACGAATATTAATTAAATTAATTGATTATTATTTATTAATTAAATAAGGCGAATGTGAATAAATACTAACATTAACCTGGCAAGATATTGTACAACGGAACGTATGCAATGCGAACAAATTGAGGTTGCTCAATATCAAATTCTTGACTACGGTAATAAATTACTTTACAATTTCTTATCATATTATCAAGAATACATAACCAAAAATTACATAGATTCACTTTTTATGTACTTTGTGAGACAAGAGTAATGTTTTGGCGGCAAAAATAGAAGGATGGTGTACTTACCAGTCCAATATCTTGAATCCTACGTGAAATTGTCCTTGCCAATCCATGGTCTGGGATGTCCAAATAAAAGCAAAAACTTCTTCGTACTGTAACATTTAAACACTGTTAAAGAGGTTTTTAAGTTATTTGTAAGGTGGGTTTTATAAATCAAAATATGGCGCACCTCTGTTATATTTTTCTTCAAGATTCAGAGTCGAAACCATCTTGACGTAAAACTTTTTGTTTATTGTTAACTCTAATTTACTAAAACACAGTTAATCCGGTAAGCACAATCACAAATTTTAATGAAACTTCATTAAAAAACTAGTCATTTTATAGAAATTATATAAGATTTTATGAAATTTATAGAAAAATTCATTTCGTAAAATACGTTTCAAATGTCGAAAACGTCAATGACAGCTGAGTTCCACAGACGAAAGGATGTACTGAAGATCTATGGTCGTCAATCGATATTTTTAATCGATAGTAATTAATTACTAAACTACCGTTAATGTGCTAGTTAATCACGATTTCTTAATAACGTGGCATTAATTTATCAATTATTAATTATTATATAATTTAGAAATGCTTATTAACTATGACTAAGATTTGGTTAATTTTTATTATAAAAGAAGGTCACTTAATGCTTCGTAGGCGTAGGCAGTTTTAAGTAGGTTGACCATGCATGCAACTACATAAATTGGTAGTAGTAAAGTAAGCAATTGGTTAAGTTGTTATTTAAATAAATCAAAACGAAAGCTACTCCATTCGTTTTATTATTCTACAAGTCTAGCGATACATAGTCGCGGGCATGTACCTACTGTAGGCACACGACACAGGCGGGAGTATAAGCCCGACTATATACGTATTTTATTGATTGCTTGTGTTTGTATGTACCAAAGTGGACGTTCGTCATGTACCTAGTTATCTAGGCAACCGCCCGTCGGACGTTTCGTACTATAGTTATATGTAGGTCGCCCTAAATGCATCTGTTACCCATACCTTTCCCGGGGCTCGGTAAATCAATATCAATTCGCGCCACTGCTATTGAATGTTGTGATAGCTTATTAGTAGACAAATAATACAGGACCTACTAGGTATTCACCTCTGTCTGCGTACATGGTTGGTAAACTTAATTTTTTTTTACTAATATGGCAATATTGTTTCACTAATCGTCCGGCCGGACGTAATATTAGAATTACCCTAATTATTAAAAACTGTTTTTCATCATTAAATTATTTTGGTAGCTTAACACTAGAGTGCTCGCGCGGGTGACATATGTCACCCAGGGTGTAAAATTTGTAAATATTTTTTCAAGGTATCGAGCTACAGTACTGCCATCTCAGGTATTCTTCGAGCATGTATTGTCGCACATTTTAGTAGTAACGCCATTTTGCTAGACGCATCAACGTGAGTGCAGAAAACATTTAAAGTGTTTGGGTGACGCATGTCCCCCGCGCGAGCACTCGAGGAATTGTTTGATCCCCTAGCGTCGCGGTTTAAAATCAAGTTTACTTTCATGTAAGCTCAAGGATATAATATTTAACCATTTTTTAAACATTTACAATAATTATATTGTTTTATAAGCATAAACTGATGCAAGAAAGTAGTTGTTTTAGATTGTATGCAATGTAGTAATAATTCACCTAGGACTATAAAATTAAAAACCAGGATTCTTCTGGGCTTGCGAGAACACCAACTAGCACAAAGCTTGCCAGTATTGTGGCAAAGGACGATGTGTTTTTTGCACAAGAGCAAGAAATCGAAGCACTCGTAAGCAAATGTAACAAGTGGAATAGGCGTTTTTGTCCAGATCATCAAATCATATCGTGCCCGAGTTGTGATCAAAATATCACAGAATAAGATCAATCTATTGATTAACTTTCTAATTAGGTGATATTTTTGCCAAAATAACGGGTCAAACGACTATTTAAACTACTTTGGTCTCTTCGACTCGAAAATATTGGAAAAATATTGAAGTATTTCTTTTGGTTTATAATAAGAGTTCATAAAAGAATTTCTCACTTTTTTAAATTATTTAGTAAGAAATATAGTTGATGTTTAATATTATAAATTGTTTTACTTGTATTAAATAAGATTAGCAAAAATAAACCCATATCATAATGGGGGACATATGTCACCCGCGCGAGCACTCTAGGAGTATTTAGGGGCGCGAGCACTCTAGTGTTAAAAAGCGACAGGATATAAATTATTTTCGTATTAAGTAATTCATAAGTCTTTTAATATTAACCGTATTACCTTTTCTGACCCCGCGTCTGGCGATGCTAGTCGCGTGTACCCATAGAGAAAAGTGTGTACCTAAAGTTTGTGCTATAGTTGACACGGTAGCAGATTCGAATTCTACTGGGGACATTACTTAATGTGCACGAGCGTTTTTAATCAAAGAATCAGAATCTTAGCTATTTATCTCCATGTAGGGATGTAGGTATACTTAATCACTTTGTTTGTATATTATAATGATTAATAGTTAGTTAAATAATTCACTTCGTCTGAAATGTTTATAAAACTGTTGATATTTTAAAAACCGTGCCGCATGTTGCTACTACTCGTATTACTTAGTGATGACTCTCAAAACGCACGCATGTGATAATAAACCTAAAGCCGGTGCATCAAGAGTCCCTTTACAAGAATGACAAAGAGCCACGTGTTATTTCTCAGTAACTGGGTTCGGTGGACACGGCCACTGCTTACAAGAATGCGTTTGTCAGGGTTTTACTCATGACGCAACAAAAATTAGGACTTACTTAATGAAGCGATCACTATTGTAAATCTCCCACCGATAACGTAGTAGGTATTCTAACTAAAGAGATTTCGAATAGGTATAAGCATTTCAAAATTCATAAAATAATTTTATTTCCAATGCTTGGCTTGGCGAGCTTAGCTGTCTGTCCCGCGTTATTCGTTTATTTTACCGTTTTACGAAGGGTGTGTGTTGCTACCTCGCGTTTCCTGTCCCCCGCCGCGCCGCGGGCTCACGTATATCGTTATAGATAGGGAATCACTTTTCCCTTTCATCTCCAAAATACATACAGACCGTCGCGTCTCGCCTGTTATTATTGATAGATGCGTGTGGGTTTTGAATGATGCAATACTTTTAGGTGCTTCAAATTGTACTTGGATATTTCTTAAAACTTACCTACCTATCTCAGTTTAAGTACCTAAGTAATTAGTAAGTTATGGATGTCCTAAAAGTTGTACTAGGCATGGTGGTGTCTCCAAAAAAAGTTCGCTGTTTGGATTGCATTCTCAAACAAGGGGCAATTCTCAAATCACTTCGATTTTGTGAAATCTTCGAGACACAATAAAATTCCAATAGTAAATTCAACGGTAACAAACTGCAAACTGTTCAATTCATAATGTATTTTTTCAAAACATTTTACAAGTTAGTTGTAAATTCAACCTATTTTTCGTTCGCCTGAAACGCTAAATTATGTAATGATTCGGAAGTGCAGACTGCAGCTGCAGACTTCGCCCCCGATAAATGATTGAGTGACCGCGCTCGATACGGGCTGACCCGTTACGTCGCCACTTTAATGTAAGCGTTAAGAATAAGAATAAGAAAAACTTTATTTGACACAAAAGAAAACAGAAAAACAGAACAAAGGGACTTAAAACTATACACGCATAATATTTTGTGCCAAAAAGGCGCCCGCTCAGCATTAATCGAGCCACGCGTGCATGCACGCGTGCCGCGACGCTGGTTTTCAGCGTTAGGTGTCTTTGTCCTTTGCTAACGTGATTTACATACGAGTATGAGGAAAACTGTGAGCCTATCGAATTCACGGATTCGAACTATACCTATACAGTGCCCGCAGCACGAATAAATATCGTTCTTGTTAGGTATGGTATGGTAATAGTATTAGTTAGTTCGCTTATAACTCAAGAACGGCTGAACCGATTTAGCTGAAAATTGTCAGGGAGGTAGTTTAGAGCCAGGAGAAGGACATAGGATACTTTTTACCCCGTTCGAAATTAAAAAAAAAGTCTGCTTATTTATTGCCATTAAGGCGGAACAAAGTTCGCCGGGTCAGCTAGTTTTTTATGAAAAACAAAACAGAGCGTCTACATTTGTATTCGTATATTCCCGGTTGTCGACACTTGCTTTGGAATACGATTAGATACGAGACTAAATTGCTCATGATGCAGTATACAGGGTGTGACTGCGTTCATTTTTTTACATGATTTAGGCTACTTCCTTCAATGGACGCTGAGCTTCATGATTTACGCCAAGATTTTGACGAATTTCACTTGGAAACTCGATTACTTTAGATGGGATTTGAACCCACGACTTTTCACTTCGATGACTTTTCTGACTAGTGCCCATATTACCTACAACATACATACCTTACATACTTACCTAGCATTGTTTTATTAACGTGAACCGAAGAACCCGGGTTTCACTAAATTAATCGCAGGAACTTTACTGCCCAACATTAAGAAGTAAGAGTAGTGTGTTATTAATTTCGTTTTATGTATTTTAATAAACTAGGAAATAAAACAACGACACCCACTTACATTACACTTATATTTAAATAAAAATTAAATTAACATTTTACATTATTACATTTAATATACATAGCCATTTGTAAAAATTCATATTCGTACAGCTAATATAATATGTATATCAATATGATTGAATGATTGGAGAGTAGACAAAACGATGTAGCATATAAAAATATAGGCGTGGAGGCACATTTTTCGGAAATCTCTAGCGCGGCTAGCTTAGGACAGAATGTAGTCCCGGATTTTGCCTTCAGAGCTGAAGATAATAATGGTGGTATAAAAAGTGGAACTTAAATCATGGGATTTTTTTTCAAACAAATAACACCAGTTGATATTCAATGTTCAGTGTTGTTTAGTCTTATTGAGACAGTGGCGTAGGTACTGTTTATGTCCCGTCCCGTGTTTCGTTCAAGTAGGTTTGGCAAGTTGACACTATTTAATTTCTATACGGTACGCACGTTCGTGTCAAAATAATGAATAAGGCTATCGGTTTTACTTTGAATTGGAGTTTTCTATTCGTCACTTTTTTTTAACTTTTTCAAAGTTTTCTAGCGATCTAAGCTAAGTTGTACAGCCAGATTGACTGATGACCATCATGCTGCCCTTAATTGGGCAATACATCTTTAGGACTCAAGGCGAACAACATTGCAAGGATTTACTAACTGGTAGTTAATATTTTGCCTGCTTGTACACATATTTTTATTGAAAAAACCTTTGTATGATTTAAGTTTCACTCGGTATGGTACTTCAATTTTAAGGCAGAAAGTCCTATTGAATAAAAATTCGACAATACATGTATGTATTGTACGAGTTTTATATTCAGATTTACATATTTTCAGCGGCTTATAAAAAAATAGCGTTGCTCAATATTAAAAATGGACAAAATCTACAGAGGCTCGGTTTTACATCGAATGCTAACATTAAATATGTAAACACATACAATATTCTATGATAGATAACATAAAATACATAATTTATAATTAGTCATCTTGATAATAAATAAACAAAAACAAAAAAAAAACTGTTTAAGGACGGCTGCTAAAAGGTTTTAATATACCTAAAAGCGTCACATTTGGATTAAAAAATTACATTATTTTGTTATACAAAAAGTATTACAAGAACATCGATATTAATATTTCTAGTTGACTTGCCGATTACAAATATTAAACGATAATACATCCATTTTAATTTTAAATGTCTTAAAAATGCCACGTTTTGCAAAGCCCGATATAATTTGGCCCTCGACTTTTCCCATCATTCGTTCCATCTAATAATAAATATCACTAGGATCTATCCATCACTAAATTCGTTCGAATCGGACTTTGCAAACCAAGGAATTATTTAATACACAGCAATATCTGGCGATTTGATATAAGACAAACTCTCTTATTCATAAAAACAAAAACAAAGACCACGACTCTGCTTCGGTTAGCAAGCATCGACTGTCACTTTCTGTCAAATGTCGATTTCGACGAGATGAAAAGAGACATAACAGTATATAACCGAGTGTTGTTTTACTTATTTAGTTTTTATAAATAAGAATGAGAGTATAAATAGCGGTGTTAAAATACTAAACATACCCGTCCTGTGGACTTTGTCCAAATCGTATACAAAAATGCTAGGCTAATGTTTGAACTGTAAGAAAAATTACTTAGACAGCTTATGAGGTCATTGAGCTTTATTGTAGCCACTTAAAAAACCATAAAGACATGAAAAACATTATAACGGTTTACGAGCATTTACCAACATTAAAGGACGAAGCACACTTATCATCCCGGAAACGAATCGTAACCGTATAGAGGCGGTCAGTATTCTTGGTTAGAAATTCCGTTACTGCAACGCATACTTATTCGCATCGTAACGTAAACGCCTCGCCTCGCGATACGGTGTTGATCCCTTTCCGGGTTGATAAGTGTGCTATGACCTTAAGACTGCTTTTAACGACATAAGCTGTCTCTGCATACAGTCAGCATTCTTGCATTGCATTCATTTTTAGTGATATATTGGATCACTGACGTGAAAATATTAAAAAGCAAATACACAGCATGTGTGTAATAGGGATAGCGCCCGCGCATGCGTTAAGGAAAAATATCGCTTCAGCGCAATCAAGCGATTACACACTTTTCTCCGTATTGTTAGTCGATCCTCAAATGTTATAAGACCCAAATTCATGTGTGCCATCAAAGGTTTACAATGCAAGAAAGGTCAAATTGGCGTACACGTCTTGTCAATATTTAGGATCGACGAATATAGATCGTATCATTCACGAAGACGCGCCCCACCATTCTTCCGCTAATGTTTGAGTGTTATCGGTACACGCTAAATTATCCATGAGTGCACACGCACACTACAATAATGACGCTCGGATTGCTCGGATCAAACTCCCCGCACCCCGCGCGATCTCGGCCAAAAATTGGTGGGGCGCGTCTTCGTGGATGAAACGATCTATAATACGGTACACGGCGTAAGAGCAAGCTAGATTGCGGTCAAATACCTGCCTTGTCTAGCATAAAAAAAGATACGCTAGCATAAAATAGGCTTGTTTTTGTATAAAAGGTATAAGAAAAGGAAACCGTTGGACATCAGAATCTTCGGATATTGTGGCCCCCCGCTGTTTCTTGGTGACGAACGGACATGAATGTAGCTTCCATAATGTTTTTCAATCTCATACTCTATGCATGCCTCGAGAACACCATAACGTTAAAACGTAGAATTTAAGTCAGGATTAAAAATGTTTGAATCAATTTATCTGTCTTTTAGGCCCATACAAAGAAATGAGTTCGTGCGGTCTCAAAAGATGTCACACGCCACGAAGCAGTGACGATTTAATATCGACGATTTGGTACTGAAAATTGAATTTTATTGATGTAACCCTTGATGGAACTTCTGAATTTTTCGCAACAGTCTCCTTTAAAAAAATCCAATATGGCCGCTTAAGATAGCGCCATCTGTATATAACATCAAACGTTAGAAGTTCTCGAGCCACGCTTTAGACACCGCGACTTACGAATTTAAATTTATAATTCACATCAGTCTCAAATTCATCTGCAGACACCAAGCTCACAAACTATGAAAGAAATGTTTCAATTTTCATATCGTCTCGTTAACATTGTAAAATACCCATTGGTCGCAACTATATTTCTATACAGATTATCCATTCTAGTTTTGTCTATGGAGTACACCTTTCGAGAACTTGTCAATGGTTTGAACAATCTTTTCGATTCATATTTTATGTAAAAATGAAACTAAAGAATAAATAACACTTGAACAAAACAATTGTAATCCAATAGTCACTCCACGGAAATGTTGAATAGTTACAAACCATAGATTTAACGTTAAAGTATCTTGTCTCTGGTCATATTTCATAACCATAGACAATCGCTCAATAGTGAAGGCACTGTCATTATCCCGAGATGGACGACAGGATTTTATTTATAAATAAATTAAAATAAATCTTAGTGCTTGAGTACACCACGTACTTTTTTTACTCGCGCCATCAACGCGAGTTTTAAAGCCGGATTTATTTTGTCTGACGTGTTTGACGTCACGTTTGTTGTGACGCATCAGAACGGGACACACAACACTAGTGTATGAAACCGATTCCGTTCTGGAGAATCACGACACAACACGAATAAATAAAAATCCGGCTTTAATCGCGCACTGTCGGCGCGTTTAAAAAACGTGGAGTGCACTGCAAGGCTACTCCAAAAGCTGTTCACGTTGTTTCAAGTCTAGCTGTCACCGTCGCTCACGCTAGCATATCGCTTTGCGTGAGAGGGATGGCAACTTTCGAAACTTCGTATAACGTTTTTCGTAGTAACCCCTTAGGCCCTAAAGATTGTCCAAACTTTTGGCAACTCACAAAGCTAATCATACAAGTTAATGCGCCTGGCTTTCCTCGTCTCCGTTGCTTTCTCCGTTGATGATCGGCGGCACGGGCGGCTTGATAGGGGGCGCTGGTATCACCTGCAAGAGCGAGACGCAATTAGTTGGAGCGAGAGGGATGTAGAGAACACAACATTTAGTGCCATCTATTACACAGTGAAACTGGATCTATAGGGTAAGTTATCAGTTTATCACAGATGACTTATTTTTATGTTTTGTAGTAAATAAGCCGGTTATAACTATGGATTATAAAACATGCTGTAATAAGCTGATAGCTGTAATTTAACTAACTTTAGGAATGCAAATGAAAAACAGTTGGAACAATGATTTAGTTTTTAATCACAGCATACTTACAGCAACGTGACGAGGGAAGTGTTCCATACAAGCGATATTTGTATGAAACGCAGACGGAACGCATGTGACTCGGCGGATTCATACAAATATACACTAATGGAACACACCCCACGAACACCATGTAATAATGTGATACCTTTAAGCCAATAGTAAAAAAAAACTCTAAAAGCCCCAAGTAAAGAAAGTTAGACTAATCTGTGCACCCATAGACAAACCGCACCAACACCAGAAAACAAAAAAGAAAGAAATTTTTTCAGCCAGTGACAACCCAAAATTAAAAAACAAACTAATAAAAGGCCCCCACCAAATTTGGAAAAGAATAAAGACTTAACTTTAAGATTTCATGTCTTCTTGAATTTGTGAATGCGAGTTTTCTGTTTTCAAATGCGTTAGTTGGGATGGAGCCTTGGTAAATTATATGATTTGGAAAACAAATGTACACACATTAAATTAAATATAGGACAATAGACCACGCGTATTCTCTTAAAATAAATTCGTAAGCTAAATTATTTCATAAAGTCAAATAAAAAAGTAAAAAAAGGTTACTACCTAAGTTAAAAATTACACTAGTTTTTACACAAAACTTAATTAGTTAGCGCTTAAAATAATTTTGATTGTTGCGCTAAAATTTTAGATATTTTGAGACAATAAGAGATTAAAGTCATAATATTTGTTCAAGAAAATTTTATATGTTGTTCAGTAAAGGTTTAAATTCAAGAAGAAAAAATATTTTTTTACAAAAACAGTCATTAAAGATTTACATTTACAAATATGTCGCAGTCATGTTGACATTTCAATGTAATGGGTCGTGGTTTGTCAACCACAGATTGGCAGGCAGTTAAATCAAAGACCGGACCATAGATATTAAGGACAAAATTGCGAATAGACAACATGTATTGGTGGGCTATCCTATTCCATTGAATATTTCGACCTTTCAGAATTGTGATAGATGGATAAATTTTGAATATTTTAAACTGCCCAATCGGTTGGGGCTACTCCATAATGTCGTTTACGTCTTTTCAGGTCTGTCTATCGCTATCGCTCATATCGGAATCTCGCTTCGAGTGAGAAGGATGGACAGATGCAGAAATTCGGTAGAGTTGCTTATTTATATCGACGACGTGTTTATTTAGTTTTTTCAATACGATGTTCAACTTTCGTCGAAAGTCTTTCGACAATCAAAGATCGGATTCCGGCCGAATTTTTCAACACAATGCCATCTTCGCTAGTGAGATAAGCTGGACTTCTCTTTATTAATACTATTTGTACCTTAATTGTCTCTGTGAATAAATCTTTGTATATAAAAACAACATGACTGGCAACACATCCATAAAGTAAACCATAGACAACCTAGCCCAAGGCCCCTCCCTAGTCGTCATGCGGCACTACTCTACGCTAGCTAGGCATGCTCGCATCACTCTTTGCGTACGTGTCCTCCGCGCCGTCCTCCTCCGAGATCTGTTGTGAACCAAAAGGGGGGTAAATAGGGGGTAAACTGGGGTTTAAGTTGTTTTGGAGCAATGTTAGATGATTTAATTTATAGTCTGGTCGCTGAGCACGTAGAATTTTGTCCATTGACCCAAGCTACCCAATCTTATCGCTCACGCGTAATTATATTGCTTTTGCGCTCGCACATTCACTGCGGGCGCCCGTTGCACAGTCGCGACAGCAATATAATTACGCGCGAGCGATAAGGATGGGTAGGTTAGGGTCAATGGACAAAATTCTACGTGCTCAAAGACCGGGCTTTAGACGTGTTTAGTATTAAGTTTGATTATTTTGAATTATTTTTATAAAAAACATATTCAACTGAAATGGTCAATACAAAAAGGTAAACATTGCTTGAGCTTGTATAAGTATTTATATCAAAAAATTATTGAATTAAAAGTCATGGAATAAGATTTACTCGTAATATTAACATCATATGCATTTACATTTTGAAAAATTAGAGCGTTTATTGAAAAAGAAATTAAATGAAACTGGGATCCACAACAGATTAAGAATTTAAAAGTAAGTTTTATAGGAAAAATTAAAAAAAACATTGCTGAAATAATAAAGCGAGGCATGCACAGACAGCGATAAAATAAAACTGTTAATTTTACGCACTGAAAAACAAGTGTACAGAAACATCAATAAGCAGTGTGTTAAAAATAGTGAGTTCAATAAAATTATACCTTATTTATAAATCATTATAATATACAAAGTAGCAGACGAAGATCGTTGTTAATCCTTTTGTAGATTGATATTTTATAGCGAAAGCAGAGCAGATACCGCTTGTAGTGAGGTATTGATTGTAAAAGCGCTTTTTATAAGCATGTGCGCAAATTATTTTTTAGACGACCTTTACGTTCAGAAGTTATCGACAGTTGACAACTAATTAATTATTATTTCTGTCATATTGAAGATCATTTTTAACTATGTACTTTTCATACATAGATTGTTTTGTTTCAATGACCTGCATTGGGATCTTTTATTATGTCCCTTGTGTCTCACTATAAAGGTCTTTTACAGGTAAAACGATACCTATTACTTAAAAAGGTAATTTGAGTGGCGCGTCTTGATGACACACAGGCAGACTTTAGTTCTTATTCCTTATACCATTACGAGTCATTATCGCGTGCGCATTCTCTATCTACACAACGCACACTAAAGCCTGGTCTGCGAGCACGTAGAATTTTGTCCAATGACCCCATTAATTAATTACGTAGAATTTTGTCCAATGACCCCACAAATAAATTTACGCGCGAGCGATAAGGATGGGTAGCTACCCATCCTTATCGCTCGCGCGTAATTAATGTTGCTGTTGTGCTCGCACACTCACTGCCGCCCGTCGCACAGACGCGACAGCAATAGATATAATTACGCGCGAGCGATAAGGATGGGTAGCTTGGGGTCATTGGACAAAATTCTACGTGCTCACAGACCAGACTATAGTTTTATAACCGCGTGCTCTGCTCATGCGCAAGTTGTTGTGCTAAAACGAGTCTTATTTCTACGGCATTGAAGTGCAACAGTTTAGGCGTGCATGTCGGTGCTAATGCAAGCCTTATTTCTACTGCGTTAAAGTGCAACTTAGGGGATTACGAACATTATCGGGACGGCACGGCAAAGAATTTTCAGGTGACGAATAATAATAGGCTGGCCGGTATTCCTAGGCATGTATGTGCGTTGCTGAAACCATTAACATTTCAATTTCGACCGTAGCGTTAAAATTATAAGGTAGTTATTATAAAAATCCTTGCGGTGCCATTCCGATAATGTGCGCAGTCCTTTCTAGAAGGTTTGGGGCGGTGAGTGTCGGAGCCAACAAGAGCCTTATTTCTACAGCAATAAGGTGCAACTCACAGAGGGTTCGAGACGGTACATGTCGGTGCTAACAGAGTAAATACAAATGAGTAGGTCATCTTCATAGAAACGCACCGAGCTAAATTTTGTCAGTGTGTGCGTGCTAGAGATGAGACGTATTTACTAGAACAGATCCACACACTAGGTATTTTACAGTACTAGGCGGCACCTATTCCATTTTAAAAAATACTTGATCCACCTAGTATTTTATAAATTACACGATTTCCGACCCAACCCTGAAAGTAATAGAGGTTATTATTGAATAATCCGTAGTCGTGTATTAAGCGCACCGAGTATTTCTCGCTAAGCTTATGTGCGAACGTAGAGATTCACTCCGTCTCTGTCTGACCAAACAAATTTGAGCGCGACGAAGCAAACGCACACAAACGTAGTCAAACCATATTCATGTAAATAAGAAAAAAGTATGTAAATATTTTTATGAAATTGATATCTTTTAAATACGCCAACTTTTAAGTTGACAGTCCAAAGCCTGTTGAAGTATGAAGGGATGAATTATATTATTATTCAATTTCAAATTGCATTATTCATACTACGGTTGTATCTTTTCAAAGAAAATTGTATTTTAAAGTCATATTACTTGGATTAGTCCGCACTAGTCGCGTCAAGTATGCTAAATTACTACGTACTAGGTGGAACAGGTATTTGGAGTCGAACAGGTATTTCGAGTATTAATAAATACTTGGAATAGGTGCACCTAGTATCAAATTTACCTAGTATAACCCATCTCTAGTGCGTGCGCGCCGCATACGTATTGGCGCGCTCACATACAAACCGCGCTCGTGCGTTTCTATGAAGATAACCTACTCATTTGTATTTACTCTGGTGCTAACAAGACCCTTATTTCTACTACATTAAAGTGCAACTCATAGAAGGTTTGGAGCGGTGCGTCGGTACTAATATGAGCCTTATTTGTACAGCATTAAAGTGCAACTCATAGAAGGTTTGGGGCGGTGCATGTCGGTACTAATATGAGCCTTATTTGTACAGCATTAAAGTGCAACTCATAGAAGGTTTGGGGCGGTGCATGTCGGTACTAATATGAGTCTTATTTCTACGACATTAAAGTGCAACTCATAGAAGGTTCGGAGCGGTGCGTCGGTACTAATATGAGCCTTATGTCTACAGCATTAAGGTGCAATTCACAGAGGGTTCGAAGCGGTACATTCGGTGCTAACAAGACCCTTATTTCTACGACATTAAAGTGCAACTCATAGAAGGTTTGGAGCGGTGCGTCGGTACTAATATGAGCCTTATTTGTGCAGCAATAAGGTGCAACTCACAGAGGGTTCGAGACGGTACATGACGGTGCTAACAAGAGCCTTATTTCTACGACATTAAAGTGCAACTCATAGAAGGTTTGGAGCGGTGCGTCGGTACTAATATGAGCCTTATTTCTACGACATTAAGGTGCAACTCACAGAGGGTTTCGGGCGGTGCGTGTCGACGGCGGCGACGGACAGCTTGATGTGCTCCTCGCGGCAGCCGTAGGCGACCGGCGTGAGTTTGATCACCGTGTGCAACGGCACGTGTAAGTAGGGCAGCTCCTCTGGAAAGGTTCATGGTGTTGTTAGAAATTGCCGCCATTTTGAGAGAGAGAGAGAGAGAGAGAGGGAGGGAGTGTCTGAAATAATAAAAATAACAAAATGTACGTGCACGCAAGCATTGCTCCCGTCAAGATTCAATGGGTTTGCCCCACTTTTTTGGTAAGGAAAACCGATTGATGGACTTCGTGACGCTAAAGAAGCACTTCCACCAGCAGACTTTTGAAAAAAGCTCAATGACGCTATTAGGTCTCTTATGCCCGTTTTCACCATCAATCCCTAATTTTTAAGTGACCCCTATGGTAACACATAACAGGAATTTTGTTTTCATAGGGGTCACTTAAAAATTAGGGATTGATGGTGACAACGGGCATTAAACACTTGTACCAGCACCAGACACTCACCAGTACACTTGTCGAGGCAATAAATGTGCAGACGCCTCTTTACGATCTGGTGAAAGACAATGAGGACACTCGGCTTCGTTCTCCAAGTCACCAGATCTCACAAGCACCTATCTATTATCCTAGCAACACTAGGCACTCACCGGCAGACTTGTCGAGGAAATAAGCGAGCAGACAGCGCATGACGGCCAGGTGGGAGACGACCAGCACATTCCCCTGGCGCTCCAACTCCATGATGACTGGTTCCGAGGTCTCTTGCAGTAGCATCACTTAGTAAATCACTTGTCGAGGAAATAAACGTCCATATCGGCCTGGTGGAAGACAATGAGGACACTCCTGGTACTTTAGCCGCGTCTCCAGGTCTCACAAGCACCTATCTATCAGCCTAGCAACACTAGGCACTCACCGGCAGACTTGTCGAGGAAGTAGGCGAGCAGACAGCGCATGACGGCCTGGTGGGAGACGACTAGCACGTTTCCCTGGCGCTCCAGCTCCATAATAACTGGTTCCAGGCGCGCCACCAGATAACATGCACTTACAGGAGCTCCAGAAACTTGATTGAATCCACCTTGATCACGGCCTGATGGAATAATGACACTTGTCTCGTTCTCCAGGTCACCAGGTCTCACAAGCACCATCCTATCCTAGCAAAATTTCGCACTTACCGGCAGACTTGTCGAGGAAGTAGGCCAGCAGACAGCGCATGACGGCCTGGTGGGAGACGACCAGCACATTTCCCTGGCGCTCCAGCTCCATAATAACTGGTTCCAGACGCGCCACCAGGTCTTCATAGCTCTCTCCACGCGGGTACCGGTACGCGAATTTGTTGGCGTCGCGGGCGTTGAAGTCGGAGGGATACTTCTCCTGTATCTCCGCGTACGTCATTTCTTCGCAGATACCCTGGAACCAAAGGTGCCTTGATGAAACTTTCGTGGACCAATAACTGTGGTTTTAGACGGTGCAGGTTAGAATCTAACCATTTGCGACGACAGTGTGTCAATTTTCAATTAGACTAACATAGAAGATGAAAGATGTCACATTGTCGTCGCAAATGGACGAATGACAAAGGGACAGTGAAAATAAAAAAAGAACACAAACGAATCTCTGATGGGAAACACAGGAGACTGTTCAAAGAATAAATAGATCTCAGGGTATCAGTGGACCTTTTGATATATCTCGCGGAAATCTCGGTTATTGATTGCTGACATTCATAACATGACACACGACAGTTATAAATAATGAAAGCGTCGACATAAATTCATGGCATCAATCTTGTTAAATGCCTTCCTTCTTTAGTCAGGACTCTGAAAAAATATTTTTCCAGCTTTCCTGCATTCGTCAGGACAAGTATTATCTGAAAGAAGACACATTTTCCGGCAGCTTCAAGCATCAAGCACTTACGGCATCAATTTCATTCAGGGCCTTCCATCTTTCCTGTGGCGCTTTGACGTCCTTCACAGTCTGTATGGCGCGACGCATCCAGGAGGTCCAGACACGGAGCCCTGGTATTTGCTGGGTATCGATATAACCCGCTAGGGCTGCGGCGTACTGGCGCCCGCGCGCTGATAAGGAGCTGTCGCCGCCAATGCGGCCTACTGTGTTATGGAGGCTTTCACCGTGCTGAAAACATACGTATTTACGTAATGTATGTACATTGATACGGTAAGTAAGAAACAAGGATTTTTCAAAATTAAATTATGATTTCGCGTATAGTCTGCGCGACTATGCGACGGGCGCCCGCAGTGAGTGTGTGAGCGCGACAGCAATATAATTACGCGCGAGCGGTAAGGATGTGTAGCTTGAGGTCATTGGACAAAATTCTACGTGCTCACAGACCGGGCTTTAGTTTGAACATTAAGCCAGTGTCAAGTAAACAACTAATAATTCATACATAAAAATGATGTTCTAAGCGTTTGTGAAGTTAGGGCGTGTAGAGAAGCTTGGCTCATCATCTGATAACTTTTTGACAGTGCGAGTCATATGGACTCGTTTTGGTAACATTTTACATGAAAATGATTTTGGTTGGTGGGATTATTTATTATTTTGATATTATCGTCTATCTAAAGCCTTTTTTTTATGTGACAGGAGGCAAAAGGGCAGACGGATCACCTGATGGTAAGTGATTACCGTCGCCCATAGACACCCGCAGTCCCAGAGACGTTACAGTTGCGTTGCCAGATAAGCCACACAACTATTGCTAGCAGTAGCTTATCGATTTCCAAACATGATGTTATCGATACTCTATCGATATTATTAATAAAATAGCCGGAATATCGATATTCAATGGTCACTGAATGAGCGTAGCCCTAGCCATAAAATTGGAATAGAATACCAAAAACGCGGGACGTTTGTTATAAATTGTATAAATTTGAGTCAGTTTTGACTGTGTTTTATAGCAAAATAGTCCGATTATAGACCGAGATTAAACGCCACTGTGATTAGCTTAATATGTTGTCATCCGTACCTAATTAGGAAAAAGCTTTTTGTTTAGTGATTACAACATAAATAACACTGAACAAACTAATAATAATCAAGAATGATAGACATACCAAGGAACCGGTTTCTTAACTACCATGCTAAATTACTCATTTTGCATGTACCGGTTTGTAAACAAAGCCATTAGCTGCGTGACCGATTAATAAATCAAATATTGATAAACATCACTTATCAACGCTAATGTAAACACAGTTTCTATGGACAAGTCGCGAATTATCTTGAGAGGTATTTTACATTATTTATTCAATCGCTAAGGTGTTACTAGGTCAGTAGCAAAAACAGTGATGATTAAGGATGAAAACTTCTCACCATTCACTTTATTTTCGACCTACAATCCTTTTCAGTGATTAAGAAAATTTAAAAGAGACTGTCTTGGTTTTAGAGAAATATCTATATTTTATGTTGATTTTTTTTAAGATTTCACCTCAATTGAACTCTATATTTGTTTACTTTCTGTGATAACTCTACTGCGACGCTAGCGTGTTAAAATTAATTAAATATGCGTCAGACAAGACAGGATTTAAATAAAATTTTGTTCAGCATTAACTTTACCCAATAAATTGACTGCACCAGGCATCAAACCTGCAGGGCTACTCCGAAAAACGTTAGCTAAAGTTTCGAATGTTGCCATCCCTCTTACGCAAAGCGAGAAGCCAGCATGAGCGACTGTGACAGATAGACCCGAAGCTACGTATAGTTCCAAAATACTAAACTGTCCTATCCATGACATTGACAGTTGGGCGCCACCGTCAATACCGGATCGCTGGTTCCGATTTTTGCCATGTTGGAAACCATATAGTTGAACGATGGTAGCGCCCCCCTGTCATTGAGTTTGGTGGGACAGTTCAGCGTGGGTCATCTATAAACAGCGTTACGGATCCTAATGCTATCCACTAACATTGGTCGAGCTAATAGCTGTAGCGCTTAACTGATTAGTGCCTGACGTAAGGGAGTGGCACGCGAGGGTGTTTTTTGTTTTGCCAAATGTCAGATCTTCAGATTTGTATCCTCTTTCACGTCATAATATGTCAAAATTACCCCTCCCGTGCCACACTCATACTTCAGGCACTAAGCTGTCTCCGTTAAGCTTCGGCCAAACCAACGCGTGTAGCTCAGACAAGACACGTTGATGTGAACTCATCGCTACAAATTCATACACGACATCTGTGGCCTGTAATCACGTATTTTGACACAGTCAAAATCTCGTTGACGTTTAAAAGCCGTCCTATTGAAATTCGTATTCACAAGGGTCATTTTGATAGAACGATTACTCGTTAGGATCGCAACTCAGCGTTTTTTGTCGTTGAAGTTTTTTTACGTGAATAAGGCTACTGATCGCCATCGCGCACGAAGGCTGCACGCGTTGGTTTGGCCGAACCTTTAAGCGCTAGATCTATAGATACATGAAAGTTCTTACCCTCGTGAGGTATATCGTCCGTGGCACGATGTGTATGTTCATTAAGTAGTACACGATCCGGCTCTGAATGTGGCCCTCGTGCTTGTGAACCACTACCTGTTAACAAATACGTTGCTTTCATTAAACACGTGAAATTACTAATATATTTTAAATAACAATAAATTAGTGTGAAGCAATCGAAAAGTATTAGAATACACGAGGAGTAGGAATAGAAGATTATAAAGTTGTTAAACTAAAGCCCGGTCTCTGAGCACGTAGAATTTTGTCCAATGACCCCAAGCTACCCATCCTTAACCCTCGCGCGTTTTTATGTTGCTATTGCGCTCGCACACTCACTGCGGGCGCACGTCGCACAGTCGCGACAGCAATATAATTACGCGCGAGCGATAAGGATGGGTAGCTTGGGGTCAATGGACAAAATTCTACGTGCTCAGCGACCAGACTACAGGAAAAACGTCTTCTAATCGTATCATGCATAAGATGAATAAACATGGGTCATATTTATAAAAATAAGAATAACATGGCATGGCAATAAGAAGAAACTAAATCAGCAATGAATTAGTTTTCTAAGCAATAATTTAATAAATTGTTAGTAAAAGCTAAAAAGATATTATTTTATTAGTGTACAGATATCTAAACTAATAATATAAAGCTGAAGAGTTTGTTTGTTTGAACGCGCTAATCTCAGGAACTACTGGACCGATTTCAAAAATTCTTTCACTGTTGGATATGTACGCGATCTCTGAGTACTATAGGCTATGATGTACTACGGGGGAAGCCGGGGCAGACCGCTAGTCTATATTATATAAAGCTCGATTCCTACTCACTGACTGACTCACTGATCAGGGGTATTTTTGGGGTATTTAGAGGGGAGACTTGTTAAAGGATTTTTGGTGTATCTGTAATATCATGTAAAAATCATCATACAAAAAAGTGTTATCGTTTACCAGATTAATTGAGTTGCCGACAGAATGGAGTTAAGATTCATACCAAATCTATTGGAGAATCCTAGTTTAAAGCTTTTCAATTTTTAATTATGTCTCACTCTATTTGAGCATTTTGAGCTCGTTGGTGAAAAAAGGTTAAGATTATATTTATTTAATTAAAATGGATGGAGTAGGTGAATGCATTTGTTATTATTACGATTTGATGATTTAGACGTGGTTTTCGGCAAATGATTTGATTAGATAGTATTTTATGTGTAAATTCACCGAAGGGCATGCAATAAGTCAACTTTATAAACTTTTGTTACAGTACATTTTTAAAGTCCAACAGTAACTAGCAAGAGATTTTGAAATCTAAATAGATATTTTAAAAAGTTTAAATCCATTGTAGTACTTTTTTACATGCAATAGGTCGAAAATTGGCATAGATATAGGAGCAAATAGTAATACATAAATAAATGGATTGGACTACTACTACTACATAATGATGACAATAATAAATAAAAAATAAATTAAAAACCAACCAACCAATTGTTAACATAGACATAAGAAGCCCCTAAATCTACCCCCACCAAAGAAAGAGTGCCCTACATACAGTTTTCATCACCTTCTCTCCGGTGTCATAAATCTTCATGAAGCTGTACTCCGACTCGAGCCGCTCGTCCAGCGGTTCGTATTTCTCTTTGTAATGCTCTATCCTGAGCAGAAAGTCGTTTAGCACGTTGTCCGTGTTTTGGATGTTTGTGTAGTCCGGGCTGCTTACTTTTACTTCCTGGAAATAAAAAAACATAATTTTATTTTTCGTAAATCCGTCAACGAACTAAAGTCGCTGACATAGCCCGACGGATTAGCAAGCTGAAGTGGCAATGGGCAGGGCACATAGTACGCAGAACTGACGGCCGATGGGGCAGCAAGCTTCTGGAGTGGAGGCCGCGTACCGGAAAACGCAGCGTGGGACGTCCACCTACAAGGTGGACCGACGACATAGTAAAGGTAGCAGGGAAGCGCTGGACGCAGGCCGCAGACCAATCGATCAACGTGGAAAGCATTAGGGGAGGCCTATGTTCAGCAGTGGACGTCCTATGGCTGAAATGATGATGATGATGATGATTTTATTTTTGCAAGTAGGCTTTATGAAAGCACTTTTAGCCACAGCGCACATTGGGCGACTCCGCGACGACAAGCTAATACTATGAAATGATGCGCGTATGCGTTTTGTGGCCGCGTCTGTCGCTGCGTTTTGTATTTACTTTGGTTTCGTTGCCCAATGTGCGCTATTAACCCTACCACTTCATCGGGACAATAAATGGGCCAGTGCTGTACGTCATAATGTTATACCTACTCAGGCACTTACTTGGTTATGCGCTATCTATACCTATAGTAGTTAAAGAGATGGACTCTCGATTGTGAGGACCTGGGTTTGAGACCCAGATGAAACGAATATTAAAAATTACTTTTTTTAATTATTTGATTATACAAAAACAAATGCTTTGGGTCATTGGATGTCATGTACAATCATGTTAGTCTGATAGAGCCATGTCAGTCATCGTGACTCGTAAAGTTGTGACCTGTTTATTTATTTTTAATTAATTTGTCCGCTTCAAACCACATAGAGATGAAACATATTCAAATCAAGAATCATTTCATAACCATATAGTCCAGTCAATAAAGCATTATAGATGGAAAACTGTAGAACACAATTTCTGACCTCGGGACTTTATTTAGCCTAGTTAGGAGGTGAACATAGCAAAAGTCCCCGCCCTTAGCCCTTGAGCCGGCGGGGAGAGGGGGGTTTAAAGGTACCACTTTTCGGTTTTTCGCTTAATCCTCGGAAACTATGCGTCCTAGTGACATGACTACTATGAACCAAATAAAGCTTATTCAATTTGCTACAGGCGAGACCGTCAAGTTTTTCTATATCTTGTATAGTTTTTGCGGCATCTGCTCTAGAAGGTCTGTAAAATTGGAAATTTTATTTTTGTCTTATGTGTTTCTATCAGGAGAAAATCGACTAAATCAACATTGAGCAAACACTATAGACATGCGGGAGCATGTTAAGCCTAGTTCCAGGGAGGGGACTGCACCGTGCGTATATTTAGACGAACCAATTGTAGCCACTTTTGACTCCTCATCATTCAAAAACTACTGTGCATTAACACTTCAAATTTGGCTCATATGTTGAGACTTGCAAGATATACATCAGCTTCAAATTTCATAAATATGCCTTAAACGGTTCTTTAGGTATTGACGTCCAAAAATCTACATGTCTGACCTATAGACCAAATTCTAACCACTTCCAGATGACCTCGAAGGTTCAAATTTTGCATCCAGAAAAGTAGTTATGTAAATACAAAGGAACAAATAAAAAACCAGTAAATTTTAACATTTCACAGGTGATAGATAGATTTTAGTGTTCTAAATGTCGATTTTTGAACGTCAATACCTAAATAACCGTTTGAGGTATATTTATGAAATTTGAAGCTGATGTATATCTTGCAAGTCTCAATACATGAGCCAAATTTGAAGTGTTAATGCACAGTACTTTTTGAATGATGAGGAGTTAAAAGTGGCTACAATTGGTTCGTCTAAATATACGCACTGTGCAGTCCCCTCCCTGGAACTAGGCTTAACATGCTCCCGCATGTCTATAGTGTTTGCTCAATGTTGATTTAGTTGATTTTCTCCTGATAGGAACATATAAGACAAAAATAAAATTTCCAATTTTACAGACCTTCGAGAGCAGATGCCGCAAAAACTATACAAGATATAAAAAAACTTGACGGTCTCGCCTGTAGCAAATTGAATAAGCTTTATTTGGTTCCTAGTAGTCATGTCACTAGGACGCATAGTTTCCGAGAATTAAGCGAAAAACCGAAAAGTGGTACCTTTAAACCTCCCTCCCCCCGCCGGCTCAAGGGCTAAGGGCGGGGACTTTTGCTATGTTCACCTCCTAACTAGGCTAAATAAAGTCCCGAGGTCAGAAATTGTGTTCCACGGATTTCTCTCTACACCGTCGTTAAGGCATTCATTGACTGGACTAATACTTAAACTAAAACTTTGTATAATTCCTAGAAAATGCATTTGTTTGCTTAAATAAAGGATAACAAAAGTAAATACCTAGTCCATAAACAAGCAAAACCAAGTCATGTGCAAACTGCAAAGTAAAGAACTTTGCACAACACATTTCATATGTAAACAGGTGGGCATGTGACACTGCGCATCGCGCATCAATTGAGTTAGCAACACGCGAGTTCAATGCGGTGACCTTAAACTTGCTACTGCGCCGAATGGACACAATGGACAGACGGTATGTGACGAAACGACGCATCGTATGCATAATCAATAAATTGAACTCTTAGATTAGGCGCAGACCACCGATTTTTAGCTGTCGGGCTGTTGATCAGTTTTGAAAGTGCGCATATTATACCGATTTGGTATCAACCGACTCTTCATACAAATTAGAATCGAGCCCAACTATCGGCCAACTAAAAGTCGGTGGTCTACGCCTATGTTGAAGATGATGATTTTAAATCATCTACGAAAACGTGGCCCATTTTTGTTTGTGCTCATAAAAAGTATATCTATTCTATTGCATGGTAACGAGATTAATTCAATCTCGAGAAACTATCGAGAAACTATAACCCAATCGTTCAATGTAAATCGGGCGATGTTGGGCTGAGTTTACTACTTGAACTTGAATTTCATCAAACTATACAAATGGGTATGTGAGATATTAGGCCTTTTTCAAATAATTAGTTTTAAGCCAGACGTTATTCGTCCGTTTGCAGAACTACAGATGGAAAATTGTATGATAGGCTACTTTGGAATAAAAAAATGACAAGGGCTGAGTTGCACCACCTAACTTTGACCGTAACTATGTATAACGATAGCCGGTGTATTTTATATGGAGTTTGTCAAATTCTTGACGTTTGTTAAAGTCAAAATTAGATGGTGCAACTCAGCCTTAGTGTGCGGTCTTGCAAACGCACGGCTGACGTCCTGCTAAAAACGTCTAATTTGATACAGCATAAGGCCCAGAACAGACGGTGAAACGCAACTACAACGAAACTGCAACTATCTGAAGATTCCGATGAATGAAACTGAAAGTTTCAAACTGGTCGCGTCATGTGTGGTTTCTCAACGGACGCTATGGCAGAAACTTAGATGCAACTCAAAAGTAACTAGCAGTTGCAGTTTCGTTGCAGATGCGTTTCACCGTCTGTTCTGGCCTAAGGGTGTAGTGAGTACTCACCATAATATTCTGCTCAATGATCCGCGGGTCGTCGCAGATGGACTCCACGAAGAACAGCTTGAAGCCCATCTTGTGCACCACGATGTCGCGGATCATGCGCCGGCGGTCGAGCGTCGAGTTCGTGGCGTCGAACACCTGGAAATAGCATTCTTTGTTTAAGGACGTAGGTAATAAGAACCATTTTTGCAAATTATATCAATCGATTAGCACGTCTAGCGGTCACAGAGTTCAAACTTCCGAATCAAATACAGTTTGTAGTCAGTTCAATAGATCTACATGTTAATGTGGGGTTAGCATCTACTAGATGACATAACTAGATTAGTTTTTAGATATCGTCTCTTGTCATCATCTTTTTATTGGCTCGGTGCAACTGTACCCTTAAAAATGTTGACGTCTCAGTCAGTCAGGTCTTTTCTGCACTCCCCAAGATATGCGCCTTGAGCTTGGCCCAAGCTCAAGGTAACTAGGGTGGTGGATGCTTGGGCATCCACCACCCTAGTTACGCCACTGTTGCTATCTGGCAACTTGAAATCAAAATCAAAATTATCTTTATTTGTTTAGACTAATTAAATTAGTTCTTGCAAATCGTCAAATGCTCTTAAGGAGCCTATACATGTCTCATTCTTTTTTTGCCCTACCACTGCTACTACTTGAGGGACCATTCTCTTGCTTTACACCTGCTGTTGCTATATGGCAGGGGTGGCCAAACTTTTGAAATGTGAGGTCTTATGCTCGAAAATATTTCTTGCGGTCGACTGCAAGGTAGTAGAAGAGTGAAATAAAACATTTTAGCAGAAACAATACCCACGTTACGACTGACCGAAGCGTATGAGTACCTTTATTTATAGGTAGATAGACAGTCAATGTTCTTGGCGCGAATAGTACATTTTAAAATAAGTTCAGTTTATTTAACTCTCGCGGGCTACCAAAATCGTCTTCGCGGTCGACCGGTAGACCGCGGTCGACCTCTTGGCCATCACTGCTGTATGGTATACTCACGGCCACTTCTCCACCTTTGACGAGCCACTCGCAGACATCGTGTAACGCATCGAGCGCACATTGCTGACGGATGGCCATCGCTTCCTTGTTGTCGGCGCGGAAGAACTCATGGCTGGTGTAGGCGGTGGTTGCATGCCGCCTGTACTCGCCCAGGTTGAAAACTAAACAAAAAAATAAGTTTTCATAAAAAAAAATGAGATAAGAACTGATTTAGGAATCTTCGTTTGTTTTTTGTGTTGGACAAAGGCCTCAATTTCACACAACAATCGGTACGCTACCCGTATTCAAGTGCCTTCTGCGATCTTCACTAGATCGTCGGTCCACCGAGTGGGAAGCCTGCCTACAATACATCTTCCAGTGCATGGTCAGCACTCCAAAACTACTTGCCTAAATAGCTATGATAAAATATAGACTACTAGCTTTCAGCCCGCGGCTTCGCCCGCGTGGAATTTTGTCTGTCACAGAAAAACTTTATCGCGCGCGTCCCTGTTTCAAAAACCGGGATAAAACTATCCTATGTTCTTTCCCGGGACTCAAACTATCTCTATGCCAAATTTCATCAAAATCGGTTGCGAGGTTTAAGCGGGAAAGCGTAACAGACAGACAGACAGACAGAGTTACTTTCGCATTTATAATATTAGTTGGGATTAGTTGGGATGTTTCTATTTATATTAAAATATTCTAGACTGAATTGGTGTCTTGTTTTTAATCTATATTGATATTACAAAAACATTATGTTGTTTACCTGTTTATAATTGCAGAAAATAAATTAAAGGGCATAATAATAGTTGAATCATGTATATTTTTCTACTGATAAAAAGTTGGTACCTAATCCTTTAAAGAAACTATTGGTTAGAGAAATGTTTACATGAATCACTGAGATTATTGCATGCAGAGCAGCAGTAGATTTGCAGGAGAGTTGTAACAAAGCCGATTTCGCTGCATCTATAACGGTTAGAGAGTTGACAATTTCCCACAAGCTCATAAACTGTCATAGGTAGCCCCCAAATAAAGAAGGCAAAGGCAGGTTCAGAGAATTGACTTTATCTACAAGACTCCTCAGTCTCCCGTACCTAGGGTTGCCAGGTCCAAAAACACAAAAGCCGGACTCTGTGCTTCATTTGGCCGGAAATTGAGTGCAATTATTAGTGTCATAGCTCACGAGTGAGTACTATCATCATCGGTTGCCGAACGTCCTGATGCGTGCGCTTCATATTATTGTGGCTCGACTTTCGCCTGGCGCGGCAGCCAAATAAAAAGCCTAACAAAAGCCGGACAGGCCGGACCGTAAAAAGCATCAGAATGTACGCACCTCTTGTGTTAATCCCTATCCAGTTCAGGTACCGTGACAGCTTCTTGGAGATGTACGTCTTGCCGCGCGCCGGGAGCCCCACCATGGCGATCACGTGCGGTATGTTCACATAGTTCGCGCGTTCACCTGGAAACAACAAAGTTTACATTATAGTCTTTAATGTTACATTAAAAGCGAGAGGTCACTGACTGACTCACTCGTCACGAAATCTCAAAAACTGTAACACCTACAAACTTGAATTTTATCAGGTACGTTCCTTATAGGTTGTTCTAGCTAGTAACATTTAAGGTAATGAGGGCTATCGTTTTAGCGCTCACCAGTTTGCGCCACTCTGTAGAGTAAGGTCCTGTCACTTGCTAGTAGCGAAGACAGTGGCACCAACCGGTGAGTGCTAAAGTGGTAGGAGGACTATCGCATATGCACTCATCAAGATGGCGCCACTGTAGAGTAAGGTCCTGTCAATCGCAAGGGGTGCCAACTGTTAAGTATAAAAACGATAGTCCTCATTAAAACTTGGGCTAAACAGAAAAAAATCATGTGGGAGTTATGTTCTTGATTTCAAAAATGGTAAGTATAGCGAAAAACTGAAAACAAACTGTAGATTTATTCAGCTTTATCATGTAGGCTGCTTGCACTTCTTGTAGAAGTTATTGTTAAACAGCAGTTCACAATAGTAATATTATGAGTATAATACCTAGACAATACCTAATCCCATCAAAAACAATACTTGTCAAAAAAACCAAGTCTCGCAACTCAGTTGTTCTACGGTAAAAAGTTGTGAGATCCATGTAATACCAAGTCCAGGCCAGGAAATCTTTAACGTTTTACATAAATTATTGACTTGGCCATCGCACTAAATAATTTAATTTACACGTGTTTTCATGCGATGGCCAAGTCAATATATTTATGTAAAACGTTAAAGATTTCCTGGCCTGGACTTGGTATTACATGGATCTCACAACTTTTTACCGTAGAACAACTGAGTTGCGAGACTTGGTTTTTTTGACAAGTATTGTTTTTGATGGGATCTCATTTCTTTTTGTATTTTGTAGACAGCAGTTATGTATCTAGAAAACTGGACCGAAATTGAAAAATTTTACTCGACTTGGCGGTTGCACTACCGTGCCTCCAAATATTTTAGTTTTTCCTTAATTCATACACCAAACACTACTTATATTCCAAATTTGAAGCTTCTAGGTCTGCTAGAAGTGCCTTAGAATTTTGATGATCGGTGAGTCAGTCAGTGAGTGACAAAATTAAGTAACTTTGACCCGTTATAATTCTTAAACTACTGGTTCAAATTGAATGAAATTTTGAATATACCGTGTCTTTACAATGCCTGCATAGCTAATGAAAATTCAGCCTTTTAGTTTTATCCACAACGAAGTTACAGGCAGTCGAAAATGGCCTGAATTGCTTCGAGAAAAGGATGGTACGGCCGTGCCGCTTTTTGCTCGACTTGGTGGGGGCACTGCCGCGCCCCCAGATTAATATCTATTTCCTCAAGGTAAACTTGAAAACATATTGCACATTCAGAGTCTGGAAAAATAGCTTATGGTATGATTACTATTGTGAAATCTATTCTAGACAGACAGTTGGTTGGTAAATAAAGATTTAGTTCATTTATCATTTACAGAGACAGTTTACTCAACAAAATATTTGTTTAAATTTTAAATTAGTTTACTAAGTATTTTTACATAAAAATCCTGAATAAATAAGACACTTAATATGTGCCATTATGTCAAAAAAAACAATTTAACCCAATCCATAATACGTATTTAGAAATCATTACGATTGCATGCAATGCGGCAGTGCTGGAAATATTTCACGAGAAACTAATTAATCCGCTATCATGTTTGCGTGAACTTTGGCTCGAAGCTGCGCACAGCGATAGAAAACGCAAACAGTGTTATCTATTTTAGTGTATGTACATGTTTACATTAGATATTGTGAGTACTCATTGTGTACAGTAAAGGTGGATAGTCCAAAATTGAACGTATGACCTTCAGCATAGTCGAGAAGAGCAGGTCTGATGTCTGATCACAAGATAAATCTACGTCTAATATTGTAGCGCAACGGATTGAGAAAATAATTTAATTGCTTACTGCTTGGCTATGGAAATTGATTTTCTAAAGTTTAAAAGTAAGAATAGTAGTAAAATGTTTTTAGTTTATCAACAAATTCTGGAATTGAAAATAAAACTTATATGGAGAGAACCACCATGAACTATTGACATTATCTAGAGAAAAACAGCCAGTTTAGTATAAACCTTACAGTTGAATTGTTTTAAAAATAAAAATCATATTAATAAATAGATTTCAGACTTCATTCAAGAGAATTTTAATCCCTAGAATAAATTTTATTGTGGAATTGATAAGAATGTTATTTACCCATATTAAGAGTAATTATAGAACTTCTAAGAATAAAGTAGGCAGTAAAACAGTTATCACGAGACTACGTTATCATTTAGCAAGGTGTTTTTCACCTTTTCTTAGCATCTGTAGTTGAGCTTGGGACTCAAGTTGAAAGACATAAAATGCTAATCTCTCACATTCCACACCGTGTCCAAGATACTATACGGAACTATGACATTAACGATTATGACCTCGTGACGAAAATCACTGCGAATTCTTCATTGAAATGTGGGATTTTTAATCCAAATCGAAAGTACGAACCATCGCCGAAAAACTGCTTATTTAGGTATTTCCAGCCTTCAGCGCGATTGTCATCTGGATCCATTATAGACACTATTAATTTCTTGTTATTTTTATTAATGAAACTTGATATTAATTACTCAATTTAATAATTTTAAACCCGAACTCGTCTATCGCGAATAGCAGCAGCACGTAAACTGTCAATGTCAGTGTGACGCAGTCCAAGACGTGACATTTTGCATAGATTAAACCAGCAAAGACAATTTAAACGTTTAAAGATAGGCGCGCATCGAGTTGATTTTTTTTGTGCAACTTAGCAATCGGATTTCTCTCTTAGCCATATTATTATATGATAAATATGGCTAAGAGAGAAATCCGATTGCTTAGTTGCACATTTAGTTAAAGGGCGAAGATATCATACATTTCGATGTCGGATCTTGTTCCTGGCAACCAGTTTATTAAACAAGTAAATTATGTCCAGAATGAGACGCGCGTCAAAATTTGAAAATGTTTTTTTGTAGCTAATAAATAACCATAACGTTGTTAACTGTCTTCAATTGTTTTGACTTGGAATTTTTCTGGATCAGACTTCCAAAACATGTGAAATAAGGCTTAAAAAATACGGTGTGGCAAATCGACCGGACCAACCGGACTGTTCGATAAGAAGGTTGATTTCGCGCTTCAGAGGGCGTGTTTAGGCCGATCGGGCTATGCGTCATAAGCGGATCGTAGGTAGAGTTATCTCATTCTACTGAGCAGAAGAAGAAGCTCTTTTGGTAACGATGAGAATTATGACCTGTTTGGTTTATTGAGCCAGAAAAAAGGAGGTGTACCTATCACTGGATTGCATAATACGCATACTTAAACGGGTGACTATGTAACATCCGAATCATCCGATTATATTGACGATTGTTTATCGATACGTCACGAAACGTGAATGAAAGTACAAACACAAGTGGTGGGTGGATGCGTTATTTCTGGCGCCGCGGAACTTGGCTGGGGAGATGACCACGTCAGAGCCAACACCCTTGACATTGGTGGCGACTGTACCTACAGTAGCTGCACAGGAAACTTTTGACAGACGTCGAATTTTATTACAAGCTATTAAGGTTTAAATTCCAACAACAATGAATCCTAGATGTAACTAGTGTCACATTAAAATAGTTGTCGTAGGGTAATAGAAACATAATAATGTCTCACGTCTCTTTTCATGTAAAGAACATGAAAAGAGACGTGAGACATTATTATGTTTCTATTACCCTAAGATTTCATTTTTAGGTAATACAAACACTCAATTGTACTTATAGTGTGACATACAACATTAACATTATTTCCCAAATTAAGCCTAGCTATTGACATTTAAGGTCAAGGTTTACGGAAAATTAATAAAACCAGCATTACTCCTGCTGTGTTATGATGAGACACAAGTTTACCCACTCAAAGTAATTGCTTGCCGCGGCAAACCATCAGGCGCTACGGGTGACCTTTATAATAAACTAGCTTTCCGCCCGCGGCTTCGCCCGCGTGGAATTTTGTCTGTCACAGAAAAACTTTATCGCACGCGTCCCTCTTTCAAAAACCGGGATAAAAACTATCCTATGTTCTTTCCCGGGACTCAAACTATCTCTATGCCAAATTTCATCAAAATCGGTTGCGAGGTTTAAGCGGGAAAGCGTAACAAACAGACAGACAGAGTTACTTTCGCATTTATAATATTAGTTGGGATGGGATTGGGATTGATAACACTTACTCATCAAAAATATATTTTTCTTCAGGAATTACTTGTTATTGTTATGGAATAAGTCTAATCAACTACGTTACTAATTTCGGTACATTACGCTCATACATTATTTTTTAGTTCCCTTTCAATAGTTTGAATTACTTATTAGATCAAAGGGAGTGTTGACAATTCGTAGTAGGCTTTATAATCAAAGTTCGTAGTTATGATTGCAGGGCAGGCAGACGTATACAGTTGTTCCTTAAGTTAGCCCTCATTATTGAGGTATTCAAAGGAACTAGTTCTTTACTAGAGAATGTTACTTTCCAACAAATGAACTTAATGATATGAAATTACATTCCCGGTGCCCGCTGGATGCTGTCATGAAGGAAATTGCATCCTACGTGCTGCCCACGCACGATGCTTCTTGCACGAGTAGACAAAGCAATTAGTACAGTCTGCAGCACAGGCTATTGTTGCAAAATAGCACATTTTACAAGCACTTTAGACACCATTCAGTGTTTCTTGATGTGCTGTCGCTGTGTCAGATGTTTATGATGGCCGCTAGAGGTTTTTGCTCTCGACTGCAGGTTTATTATTTGGCTGTTTTCATATTGTAACTGAACAAATATACTACAGGCGATAGATAGTCCAATGTTCAAGGCATTTCTTTCACTATGAGTTAATTACATAAACATCTAATCATAGAGTTCTAAAAACTTGAGTTGTTGAGTTTTGTAAGCATTACCTAGGTCACCACCCTATATTGGTAGCTAATTTAGGTACCTAGGTGGTAAACCTAGATTTAATTATCGCTTCCTAATTAGTTTAGTTATCCGATATGATCATTATATTAATTTGTTTAACTTCGAACGATGTAAACAACCGATGACGTACGATAAGCGTGGAGTGTGGACCTTACACTTTGAAGTGGACAGATGCACACACATTATTATTTTCCCTTGTTTACTTTATTATAACTAGTCCGTTATTATGTCAGTGGGTCACAGGCGGAAGTTATTTTTATTTCGACGTAAAATATCTATCATTAATTTCAAAACCACTGTATAGGTATGAATTCAAATAATGCCCGTTCACTATTTATAAGTTATGGGTTATAAAAGCGATGAAACGTACATTAAAAGACTTTGAAGAAATCTATTTCGTATTCCAGGATCCTTGTTACTACGATTTCAGTTAAAGTATTAAAAAAAAATTATTTATTTCTGTAAATAGGCTCAAAAAAAGCACTTTTACACGTACTTATTCCTTCTTTCTTAAATTCATAATGCCTGCTCTACGAGTCTAATGCCCGTTTTCACCATCAATCCCTAATTTTTAACACCTTTGCTGCGGCAGTAACTTTCTAATACTTTCCATTCCTTCGGTACAAGGTCAATAAACCTGGTATTAAAACTTACATTGTGGCGGCACAAGGCTTAAAGACCTTGTAATATTTAAGATATATTAATGTTATTTTTGGCTTCATGTTAATAGATATTGTGTTTTTTTTCTTTGAATATTAATAATAATGCATTTATTGACATACACCTGAAGGCGTTCGTGAATAACTTGTTTAGTATAAAAATTATAGCTATATTCAAAATACAAGGCTTATGCACCCTGTGCCGCACTGAAGTAGTGAAGTTTGGTGGGTATTCTAGGGATGTGAAATACAAATATCGATAGTTTAAATTAAGTTTTATTAAAAATTTAAAAAAGTAACAAACAAAGATTTTTTAATAATTTAGTCTAAATATTTTACAAATAAGACATACGTGCATAAATACTTAAATAAGCTATATTTAAAGAAAACATTTAATTTAATAACATTTAGTTACAACTTAAAATGTTTGTCACGAAAAACATTATTTAAATTAGCAATAAATCGTGTAGCAAATTAAATTATAATCAATTTGCAGTTTTGATTCTGTTTGTTTCTCTTGACGCCATGTCGACATGTGCGTTTCTTACGAATGCGAGGCAACACTGGCTGCACGAAGCTAGCGTGGGGTGCGGTACCAGGTGCGCAGGGTACAAGGCGCTTCGACCTGGTTTCGCATTGTGAAGACATTTTATTACTTCCGTGCGGTACCAGGTCTAAAAACCTGGTATTAAGGTAGGTACATCATTGGATTCTATTTTAAGAATACATCATAGATATATATTCATCACTTTCCTACACCGGACCCAATTGAAGTTATGCCTTTCGCACGACAAGGAAGACTATAATTTTCTTAGCCGCACGGTAAGCGAGACGTACACAAGGTCTATAGACCTGGTTTCGCACTCAACGTGTTAAGTGACCCCTGCCTGCTAAGTATTACCATAGGGGTTAGGGATTGATGATAAAAACGGGCATTTGCTCCTTATTAATTTGTATCTTATCAAAGCCATGATTAATGTTTTTCGGAGAGCAAGCAAACAATTAACAAAGAATAAAAAGAGCTCTTTATGACATTCTATGTACTTGGATAATGAGAACAAAAGGTTCTCTCACTAAGTAAGTAACAACGTCCTACATCACATTGATTAAAAAGTTGATTGTTTAACATTGTGGGCAACACGGGTGGGTCATTTGGGAGCTAGGGGACATTATTTGCTTTTAATTTATTGCGAGTTGATTGGCCTATTCTGGGTAGAATCGACTTCGGCTTCTGTAATTACGAGTAAATGATTCAGCGCTGCATCCTAACCGTAAGTATCCGAGAAAATTAAATGTCGGTTTGTTGTAGTATTTGTAAGAGGTTGTAACTGGACTGGACCCTAATTTCGTCATCCAATTTCTCCATACAAGTAAAATAATACAAAATACTGCTTCTTTAGACCGATATTTGTGAGTTTAGAAAGAATATTGTTACTAGTAAATACTAGGAAAATGCCTTACTGAGCGAAAAGATAAACCCATTATTTTCGTCTTTCAGCATAACTTTCCCCCGCGACAAACTTGACCTTCAAGGGTTGTGTTTTTATTGGCGATCAAGCTGTAGATTCTGCCTGGCTACACAGGAGTTGCAGCGGTGGGAACGAGAAGTGGAAATCGTCCCGTTTGTCTTTCAGCATCTTACGTTACGTCTTGCAACGTATGGGTACCTACTATCTAAGTATTATCCATATCAATCGTACATGGCTAATAAAATGTATAAGAATTCAGATAAAATGAAAAATAAGGTAGCAATGCAATCATGCAACTGCACCGTGCACCATTTATCACCGTATCGGTGACACCGACATTATAGCACCTAGCACTTACATCATGGAGTATAACAATAAAGCAACTAACCACGTAATGACAAAAATGATTCAGTCACGATCAAGCAGAACGTTTATTTTCAGTTTTTTAGTAGGTATACACCCTCCGATAAAGAAATGACTGTCGACAAAGGTACTGTTGCTCGTGGTAAATGATAGAGCATCAAGGAACATAGAGCATGGACATGGTTGTCGATTGCAGTCATGTAGACTGTCATGGTTGCCGTGAAAAGCGTGACTAATTAAGACAGCTGCTTTTACTAAAGCAATTTACGCATTTTGTAATGCTTTTTACGGATTATTCCCAAAGGTCCACGACTCTATTGTTCTTATTTCTCACCGGGTCCATGAAATTTTAAATGTTTCATAGATTTTTTATTTTTGTTGTCGTGGACCCGTTGGGAATCAAAGTACGAACTAAACAGTAGAGCTGTGAACCTTTGGGAATAAGCCCTTTTTACCCGACTGCGCCAGAAGGAGGGTTAATGTTTTTAACCGAATTCAACAAAAGGAGGTGGTTCTCGTTTCGATGTTTAAAGCTGTCAGTAGATTATAATTTATTTCCCGACATCGTGAAATATGAAAGATAATACAGAGATCTATTAATTAAAATGAGCGACATTTATAATACCTACTTGACGTCGATAGTTAGTTACATTTACATCTGAGAAAAACATCGATATACATACCTACTTGATTTATGAGGTATTATACAAAATGAGAATCACCATTAAATTAAAATAGATAATGTTCTAAGGCTATTGTATTTTTGATTTAGATCCCGTAGAAAATGTTTTCTATGTTTTGAGAAATAAATTATTTGATAAAGTTTATTAATTCTCTTGATTACCTAAAAAAATACAAAAAAAGACTTTTAATCTCAACTAATGAGATTTGTACCGGACTGTACCAACTTGTTCAGTAACCGTAAGTCAGTGCAAGTACTAATGATGACCTTGTGACGTCAGCGATCTGCGCATAAGCAGGTTTATCTGCTGCAGTGCGCTCGAGTTCGCGCGTGAAGTCATTTCGGTAGTCAGGGCTGACCCCGCAGGTTACGGTTGGTATTTTTCTGATACGAGTATTCCATACATTTTTCTGTTAAAAAATTATTTAACTATACCGGCTAAGCTACATTATATTCAGCGAGGGATACATCATTGTTGTGCAGAACTGCAGATAAAATCTGTGCAAAACACGCAAAAGATGAATTTTCCATGAAACTTTTTCCACAGCTTTTCCGAATAAAAATATTCCAATTAAAATTCTTTCTAAACCTTTTCAGGGACCACCCACCATTTCGGAAAACATGCCAAATGAGAGAGCGGAGAAGAAGTTGAGGAACAAACTCAATCGCAAGACCAGCACTATTTTAATGCAGATGTAGACCAAGAGCTAAGCTTAAAAATATTTTAGCTTAACTCGTATAGCTGACGTAGTTTTCCATAGTTATACTACGCCGACTGCAAACTGTACAAACACTCTGAGAAACTGCGTCAGCTGCGAGAAGATTAACTAAGTAGGTAACTTATTAGCTCTTTCTCAAACACTCGACATTAGCAAAACCAGTGTGCTTCAAATACGCACCACTTGAAGCCATGTGAATTTAAAGAATTGAATTTGAACTCGTGGCCTGCTACCCACATTGAAGCCTTATTCTAATGATGACAGACACGTCACACGTCCGCTACGGATGACTTTTGCGGCCGTAACTGGTTCCCACCGAGCTACCAAATTGCACTAAATGCATCGTCACTCCAACCGGTTTTGGAATTGAATTCATCATAGGCGAGTTAGTTCTCTACATTCCTCAATATGATAACACTGTGAAACTTGTTTGTTTTTATTGCTTAAGAAATAGATGATGTTTTTACTTATTATTTATTTTAATCCTTTTACATTTAACTAATGAGACACGGTTAACAATAACCTAGAGTTGGTTTTAAGTATTTTGTGGTGTATATATTCGTCTCTCGTCTCGTTTGAGCCAAATGACGTCCACTGCTGGACAAAGGCCTCCCCTCCAAAGGATTTAAGTGCCACTTGTGGTCTAAACTGAATAAATATTTTTGATTTGATTTGATTTGATTTCCGTAACGACCGGTCCTGCGCTGCCCGCATCCAGACTCTTCCCGCGACCTTCACCAGATCGTCGGTCCACCTAGTTCGAGGCCTGCCCGCGCTACGCCCTCCGGCCGCGGTCTAATATTCATAGAACGCTATTGTAGCTGTAGCGATGCAGCGATGCAAAAAGCTCAATGTAAACACTGCCCTGAAAAGGGCAGTGTTTACATGCACGAGAAAGAAATGAACCCGCCCGCTATCCGCTATCAGTAAAAATGTTTAAAAAACGATTCAATTGAAAAAAACGATTCGATTCGTTGTGTGATGCATTTCAATATTATTGTTCTTTTTCTTTTGTACTTTGTAAAGCCCTCCACTTGACAATGAGCCAATTTTAAAGTAGCTAACATTTACAAACCAATAAAAAGCAATAAATAGCAAGTGCTAAAGATAAACTCTAATGTTGACCCGATTAGTGATATCTGTCACATGGTGGCTAACTGATAACTGTATGACTGGATTAATACTGGATTCATCATGATTTTATCACTACATACTGAAAGTTATTACTTAGGTAAATGTCAGACAGTGGGTGCCGTAGCGCGAGATGGATCAAGGATGCTTTGTTAGATTTGACAGAGTTTGACCTGAATTTTTGAAAGATGAGTAGCATAAATATGACGCAAAGATTTGCTATCTTTGCGTCATATTTATGCTACTATTATGGAAGGCGCTGGACGCAGGCCGCTACCAACCGGGTCACATCATGGAAAGCATTAGGAGAGGTCTATGTACAGCGGTGGACGTCCTATGGCTGAGGATGATGGTGATGATGATAAATATGAGGACCTGATGTTGTAAATATGGTTCCTGGTATACCGCCTAGCTGCGTGGAGCAGTCATTATTTAAGAAATTGCGATTTTGTATGGAAAAGTTAAAGAAAAGTCAATTTTCATCAACACACAATAGTACCTCCTATTTCAAAATCTACTCGGAATATAAATTGAAACAAATTACAAATTACAAGAAAGGTAGGTTTACACAAGATTTGTAAAAATTGAATTATGACGGTAAACTAGCTAAGTATACTATCTATAATTACCGTAATTTGGTTGACCACAAAAAAGTTTGTTTATAAAACATTTCATGAACACAATGGACTCGTATCAGTGAAGATCATTGCCTTATGTTTAAGGTTATTGAACTTTCCTAAGGAAACACAGTTCGATGAGCAATGTAGGTGTGTGAATTCTCATTACATTAAAGCTTACAGCATTTTACGTTACCGCAATGCATTATTGCTAACTAAAATAAATAACATTTTACGTAGGTACTACGTGTAATAACATTGTTTCGGTGTTAATTTTGGCGTGAATCCAAAGAATGTTTGTGGGTCATTCCATAAAAATCTGTATATTTTCGACGTCATTTTGTCCGTAACTTTTTTAAGATGCTTTTGAATACTTTATTAGTGTAAATTATTGTTTATTAATTAATTATGTTATGTCTAAAAGGGCCAGTCACTTTATGCTTTATTTTAGGAGAAATTATAATTTTCAATTTTTTCATACTACATTACTCCTATATGACTTCTAATAAAGTATAAAACTTTTAACCTTAACATTTATAGATAAGTTAATACACATAATGTAGTTGTTTTGTTATTATCACTATATAAAAAACATCATTCCCTAACTAGTAATTTAGTCCCAAGTGCCGTTTAAAGCTAGGGCCTGACGCTCTAGGGACTGACGATTTGGAGTAAAACTTAACACAAATGCAGATTAACTTTATATTATAAGATGCTTAATACGATGTGCCGAAAATAGCCAAAAAACCACACGTAAATACTATTAAATTATATACAATTTCCTATTATAATCAATAAAGCTACTCAACTAGGGACTGACGAAGTGACTGGAGTAACACATGTTTCGGTAACAACTGGCACGTTTGCACTAATTCAAAAAACGGCTACCGCAAAGCCAGTATGGTCTGAGGATAACTTCGTATCGTACTTTAAACTCAACTAAATATCATTCACTCTAATTACATATTAAAGCGCAAAATTATAAAATCAGTGCGTGGCGAGGGAATGACGCTAAAAACTGTAGACTCTTTTTCAACTAAAGAAAATCAAATTATTGTTTATTGAAACCGCAAAATATTAATAGAATTTGGTGTAATATACATTTAAATAGATTATTCGTTAATTAAAACAAAGGTTAAAGTAGATTTTTTTATAAATGTGGGTCCCAAAACACAAAATTTTGGAGTACGGACATGCCTAGGGAATGACGTTTTGGGTCATTCAAAAGGATTTTAAGATGTTTTAAAAATAGTTTCAAAAAATATAAATGGGTGATGAATAAAGCACATTGCGAGCTGTTATTTAACAATTTTGGAATAAAATATTAACAAATATTTCATGTGAAATGTGGCGCGGACTAAGAGTTGACATATTTTTGTGGAATGACCCTTGTAAAGATTAAAGATTCGCCTATATTTTATGCTAATAAACTAAAATAAATGAATCTGAGGCAGTGTATTTATTTATAACATAGACAATATGTAATTTGTTTCAGTTGATAAACCGTTAAATTGATGGACCGCACGTCCGCACTGCTCGCGTAATAACGAAACTTTTAAAATTACATCATAGCGAAATTCCCGCCAAAACATAACTTCTTATCAATGCAATGATATCAACTATCATACAGCCTTGAAGACTTGCAGGCAAAATGCGAGAAAAAAAAAGCTACAGTTAATGCGTTACAATTTTTTGTGGTTATCTTGGTGTCTGGGCACGCGGGTCGCTCGTGTTGGGCACATTATCAGCCGGTAGAGCTGGTAAATTATTCGGCTTTTAAAAATAAACTGTTTGGTCAGCCGCGAGGTTATTGTCTATGGCTCGTATTCACAAACATTACTATGAGGTCTCATAGTGCGCGTGGACGCACAGGGTGACACATGAACCAATTACAGAGCTCTATTCCACGCTGTGCGTTCGATTTGCTGCTTCACTTAAGCAAGCATCGTTTGTGAATACGGGCGTATGTTCATGAATGATATAACCACCGGTCAAGTGATCACTGTCCCTATTTTTTTTTAGGAAAGTAGGTTTATTATCATTAGACCCGCGGTTTCGCACGCGTAGATTTATTTTCGTCAGAAAACCTATCGTGCGTCTTTCTGAAACTGATAGGTGCTGAAACAATAATGATCTAACTCCGGAAATGTGTTTTTTTTAATTATGCTTTTATGTTTCTATTGATATCTTTTTTAAATTTCATTAAAACCGCATACCTGAGTAGATGTCCACTTTTAGACCGGGGTCGTATCAAACTCTACATAAGAGCTTTTAACCAAATACGTATAGCTTATGAATGGCAGTGTGCCATAACCTTACATTACCATAAGGACGGATTTGGCATCGCGGTAATCGCCGTTTGCTTTACGTAAAGGTGTCGGTCCGTGACCGCGGCGCGAAAGTGATCACAACGTGATCTCACGCTTTCTAGGTCAAGGCCATACCGCTTAGCGAATTTGTATTTGTACGGCTTCCTGCTCGTTGAATCGAAATGTCTAGACGTTATGGCTTTATGTTGTCTGGAACAAGCATTTGAATGTAGAGCTGTTGTCATTTTTAAAGACATAATTTATGTAACTACGTATTTTGTATAGAATGAGACAACTGATCTTAGACAGTCATGAAGAGAGATGCTCCCCCTTACATAAATTGACACCGAACTAGGTCCACTTGTTCGTTTCAGCCAAATGACGTCCACTGCTGGATAAACGCCCTGTTAAACGTAACTTTTTTATGCGGTTCTAGGGTTGCCAGGTGTCCGGCTTTTTACCGTCGTGTCCGGCTTTTTACCGTCGTGTCCGGCCAAAAATTGTCTTGTCTGGCCTGTCCGGCTTTTGTTAGGCTTTTTATGTGGTTACCGCCAGGCGAAAGTCGAGCTACAGAATAATATCAAGCGCACGCATAGGTTGTCCAGCCAATGAAGCCGGCTTTTGTGTTTTTTGGCACTACTTTTTGGGACACCCTGTATAAAAATGTCACATAAATGAAGCAACGTATCAAATATTTAGGTAAAAAACAAAAACTCTACAATACCAAACGAAATGAGTTTAGTGGGTCACGAGATTCAGGTTGAAAATTGAATATGCAGTAGACCTTTGAACTGTACTGTATGCAGTAACTTTTTCATTTAGTGTAAACAATGGACTCTTCGAATCACACATTAACGCCCGTATTCACATACATTACTATGAGGTCTCACAATGCGTGTGGACGCACAGGGTGAAACGAACCAATCACAGAGCTGAGAGCTCTATTCAACGCTGTGCGTTCGATTTGTTGCTTCACTTTAATATGCAACTATCGTTTGTTTGTGAATACGGGCATAAGTCCCTAAATAAGCAGTTCTGTCTGTTTATGTTTTTCTAGACTCGCTATCAATCTCCGTGGGAATTGCATCTTGTGATTCAACACTTTTTTGGTAGAGTCAGTTGTTTCTAATAGAACTGATACTTACTACGTGCTACCGACGCTATCTTTACACGTGCAGATATTTTTTTCGAATTATGTATTATTTACTTATTTAAATAAAAATAATAACTAGTCACTGAAGTTAATCTGATCATTCACAGTTAAGTAATATTTAAGACATTTGTCGAAGTCTACATGATTTTTTATTTTAGGTATATGATTTTGGGAAAGTTGTTTTATTTTCATTACCGTGTTCTCAATAAATGATCATTATTTCATTACTAAACCGCCGCGTCCTCCAGACTGAGTAAAACCAATTTGTATTCTATGAATTCTATCTCCTTTGTGAAAAATCGATTATGTTAATAGTCTTTCAGTTCGATCTAACGAGTCTTTAAATAAAACCTGCCTCTGGTCTTGTTAAACTAACGTTTCAAATTAATTTTCTTGTAATTACAATTCCGTACAAATTCTGTATTTAGTTAGATCAACAATGTTAACAGCATTGTTGTGTTCCGGCAGTTAGAGGTAAGATAGCCAGTTCCTCCGTGGTTGAGGATTCCGGGTGAAGCTCGCTTCCACCTTCGGCCTGATCGTCACTTACCATCAGGTGAGATACAGGCCAAGAGCTTCCTCGTTGTGGATAAAAAAAATTTAAAGAAAATCTTTAGTCTATAGGTCTGGCACTTAACTCAGTTTTAACATTGTGTGCATGTGCTTAACATGGTGTGGTTAAATAATTGTTCCGTAATTTTAACCAAACAATTATTATCTTCAGACAACCTTCAGAATAAGTAGGTAGTTTGTAAGTGAAAAGGCAGCTGTAAACATGTTAGTTGTTACCATTGTCTTTCAGGCGGTGTCATTTTGTTGATTACAAGTTTTTCGGTCATCTTTGTCATTGATAATCTTTGTAGTAAAATTTCTAATTACAGTTAAACGATTCTGAAACGTCAAGTGGCTGAAGTGGCAAATAAGATAATAATAACCTGGTATTGATCGCCTTCCTGTAAATGCCATAATTATATGGTTATCCAACGTGGCATTAATCGGTATTGATAGTAACGCTCTCCTGTTGACAATGGTATAGCTGGGACGGTTCAGTGTTGAACAACTATATCAGTGTCTAAAAGAAATACCCGTCAATTAAAAATTGTAGTATCTTCTTTCATAATGAGTAAGGTTTAAATAGAGACAGAAAATGTATAGATCTAGATTAGAAAGCAAACACCATAATTTAAGCCCTTTGCTTAACGAAATGGATGCTATGTAGAGCCAAATCTAATATTCAGTCAATAAAATAAGAATTAAGAGGGAAATGCGTGGAACACAATTTCTGACTTCGTGACTTTATTTGGACTAGTTAGGAGGTGATCAAATCAAAATTCCCCGCCCGTAGCCCTTGAACCTGTGGGGAGGGGGGGTTTGAACTACCTGCTACCTAACTTTGAACAAACTCTACCGTTTTTGAGCAGTCATTGACCTATATCAAATTCATATTGCAAGTCTGTCCTAGTTGTAGTACACGATTGGTTCTAGTAATGATCATTTGTGGTTAACGTTGAATCAGCGACATATGAGCGTGAAGTAGCGCCATTATAACTGTTTTGTTTAAACAAAGGCCCTTATCAGAAGCCGTGACTCAGATTTGTATTTGATGTCGTTAAAATAATGCATTAGCAATTTAGGTTAGGTTAAAATTAAAATCACTTGGTTGTTTTTTTTCTTACATTGAATGGGTTGGAATCTCAGTTCTCTGGTGAGAAAAACATAATCCAAAACGAAGAGATTGATCAAGATGCCTATTCACTCGTAAAAGGCTTTGGGATGTCTCTCTATGTCCGGGAATTCCAATCCTTTTCTGTACGCAAGGAATTTGCGAACCCTTTGGTGGTGTATTTTTTATTTTGAAGCAGAATATGTTCTAACTACTGTTGCAATATCCACGATCATCCAAAGACAAAACTGTTTAGGATTCACACATTGCCACCAGTAGTCTATTTGATAGGACATATCCAAGTTTGATCTTTTTAATAAAATGTTACAGCCTACTCTATCTAGGAGGTACTGCGGGAAATCAATTACTGATTTAAACAAGAAATATAGTAGGGAACGCAAAAAACCCACTGGGTCGAAAGTTCTACATAAGGCTTCACCTCTAACCTCTAACTAACGATACGATGTTATAATGTAATGGGTAATCTGGTTATTCAATACAATAGATCTCATATTACACTACCGAAATAATGCATCTCATAAAGATACCCATTGACGTAGACTTGCTATCAGTGTGTGGAACTGTGGACTGAAAGATAAGAGAGAGGACATTCGTGCTATCGTAATGCAATAGATAAACCGTTAACCTCATGAATAAGGATTATCGGGTTATTGCTGAAATCTTTAGTTAGTTGATTCTAGATATAATCAAGCACATCAAGCTAAATAAATATTGGCGTCTCAAGACGTTATAGGTGCTGTATTGCATCAATAAACAAATTATCTTGGGACAAATGGAAGGCAGACGTGCTCAGGGCAGGGCACCGACGAGATGGTCAGACGCGGTGAGGAAGACGGTGGGCGGGAGCTCGATTCGTGCGGTCCACACAGTTTATGAGGGATCGAGAAAGAAGAAGATTGCATCAAGATTGTACAGACTGATGATCTGTCAACTGTAGAAAAGAGACACAAAAAGCTGATGTAGAGCCCTAATGCTAACACCTTATAAACAATTGTTGTTTAGGTGTTCAATAATCAAAGAACATTTTTAGTTGATTGAATGCGCCTGCGCGTCTCCCACGCAATTCGCAAATCAATACAACGTCCAATCGATTTAACTGTTCCAATCAATGGCTCGTATGTGGTACAATATATCGATTATTGGTACCTAGCTTGTATTTAAGTCCACGGCTCGTAAATTTTGTGATTTTTGGACCCGTCAGATTGGGATAATTTGCTAAAAGAAACGCAATGTAATGTAGGTACCTAGTGAGTGAATTTTACCTCCTCCCAATACCTTTTGATGGCAAAAATAGACATTTATTTTTCAGGAAACTTATGAGTTCATCATGCGAAATTTCAGATAAGAAAGGTTTTTTCCTTCAGGCACCTTCTGGATTCATTATTATCTACATTACCGTAGAGCCAGTCCTATGATGAATACATACGAGTAAAACCCTGGGGAGAAGGTCAACAAATCAATACTCATTAATAGGTATACTATGGTCAAATTAAAGTTGGAAACAACCCATGTCACAACAGAATGTCAAGACAGATTGGCTTTTAATACGCATTGTTGATCCTTCCTTTACAACAAGTACAATGTCATTGTAGAGTCAAAAAGATAAATGTTCACGCTAGTTTTTGTCCAAAGAAAACCTGTTTGCTGGATCACCGTTACAGTGAGTTATTGTAATTTGTATCGTAAATAAAAGATAAATGATGAATTAAACATTAAAGCCTGTACAACAATATGAAGTAACAATTTTAAAGGACCTTAACATGATTGAAAAAAATATGTGAGCACCTGACAAATTCGTAAATTACTGTAAAAAGAAATTAATGACTGCTGCTCTAGTTTGAATAAATAATGACTTGAAATAAACTAATAATTTATTGTAGGCCTAAATCAGTTTAATCGAAAACGAGTGCATGAAGATGATGCGTTGTAATCTTTTCTATGGGCAGAGGGCCGCAACCTTTTGAAAATTTTTTGGACCAAAATAAATGAAAGCCAGCTTTGGGCACTAGGTATTTGGATTAGTGAGATGCACTATCGTAGATACTTAAAGGATTCCAGATAGTAAAAATATTAATTGAATTTACAGTTTAAACATTGTAGAGTCGATTTCATTTATATCCCTACATTTAATTATTGGCCCCTTCCGTGCAAAATTTTCCGAATACCTAACGCGTTATCACAACATGTTTAGATGACTCGACCCCACTGCAATCAGTGCAGCATCAATCGACGCATTCCGTCCCGAGCGTGCAGCGAGCGCTTTCATACGCGGGAACCGCTCGCAGCTGTCACCGCGCGAGAAGCGTATTAATAGTTCCATCTATTATTACCTCGGATCGGGAACGGCTTGGTCATGATCGTCTCCGTGGTCGGCGGCAGCAGCCGCTGGGTCTCCGGCGACATCACACTCGTGCACAGATTCAACTCATGTTTCTTATTATCACCGTTGTTCAACACGCCGCCGCGCAGCCGCAGCGACGGCGAACCGTTTTGCACATCCATCTGCGCGCGCTACCGAGGCATGACTGAGCGACTGAACAAGAACAAGCGAGCGGGGACCGCGGTAGATATCAGCTGATACTGTGGAAACGCGTGGAATTTATGTAGACGGTGTAGTGCGCAGTTGCCGGCAGTCTAGAGATTGCGCGTGCGACTCACCGCGCGGAAGAATCCCGACTGACGCGAACGCTGGGCAGCGTGCCATGCGATTCGGAACGTAAACACATGCGATGGTAGAACTAGCTTTCCAGCTGTAAACACTCTAGTCTGTGTCGCGCCACAGTCGCGCTTTCAATGCGCCATTGAACGTCGATTAATCAAAGTGCAAGTCTATAGAATCTCATTGATCCAATGTCGTTTAGGTAATGTATCTCGTAAAAGCATCCTTTATGATGACAGATATCTGAGACTGTAAATTTTTTATCGTTTCTGAGTATAGCACATTAAAATTAATCGACACTACCTTATATTAATGGTAAATTCCGGTTGTTAAAACCACGTCAAAACTTACACAAAGATAAGTAAGCAAAGGAGAACATTACATTGTATGAATCGGATATTTACTCAGAAGGAGTAGGTAACTTGTACTTGCAAAATCATTATGCAGTCAGATTTATTTTTGGTTGCCTAATTAGTCATATCTTGTCTTCGCCTTTACATTAAACTGCTACCTAATGAGTTTTATTGATGAACGTAGCGAACGTAACTTATCTTAATTTGATGTTAATTACTTTTGTATAGTCTTACAATATTGTTAAGCCCATTCACACCCAAAATTACATTTATTTTCTACAAATAGTCTTGGAACAGCCAAGTAACTATATTTCATTGTTCACGGACTGTACTCTGTCCAGTTGCTAATCCGTCCACCTGCGAATCTGTCCAGTTGAGAATCTGTCCAGTTGCGAATCTGTCCACTTGCTATGGAGGGAAACATTTAAGGTTTTTCAACAGCCAAGATATGTGTACCGAATTACCGATGATGATTTTGAGGATATCATTGTGAAATCCTCGGAGGAGGCATTTGTCAAGCAGTGGACACCTTTTGATCGAACCGAACGAACAAAAGATAAGTGACTCTACATTTTTATAGTGTATCTTCCTTTGAACAATACAACAGACTGTAACAAAGCAGCAGTTATTCCCCTGGGTAGGTTGCTGAACAATAAGCAGAAAAGATTAATGATAAACGATGTTTAACGGAACAGAACCCATTACCTATCATAACAGACAAAGATAAAATCTGACTCATCAGCTCTGAGAAACAAATAACAATGTAAAATATGGGATTGGGATATACAGGACATAAGGATAATACAATGTCCATTATGGACTGTAATCAGTCTGCGGTGTTTACGGACCGATACGACCTGCAAGCTTTCAAGAAGAGAGCGTATCTTCACCTTAAAGGCCGGCAACGCACTTGTAACGCTCCTGAGACTGCGGGTGTCTATGAGCGACGGTAATCACTTACCATCAGGTGATCCGTCTATCCGTTTGCCTCCTGTCACTTAAAAAAACAAGTAGTAAAATTGAGTCGTACCTACTATCTGTAGAGTTTTGGTACATTCAAAGCTTCAAACGTCGAAACAATATCTGCCGAAGAACCGGCGAAAGTTGGAGTAGGCAAACGGGTTCGCGAATGGGGACCACGTCTCGGAAAACGTAATGGGAGTCCTATAAACATGCTAGAAGGACCCAGCGTCGGACTGGCCATACAGTCGAGGTGGCATTTGCCAGCCGGGCCCCAGCCTGCGCGGGCCCCCCACGGGCCTGGGTTGCGGGGCATGCGGCAACTGTAGCACAAGGGGCCCGCGCAGCGTGGCTCCTTGTGCTTGTCTTGTCTTGTCGTTGCCCGCGTGCATGTCTCGGAAACTATACGTCATACAAAAAAAAATTACAGTCATAATTTGTAGAAAATTGCTTTGCCTACAAATATGTTAATATAACTTTTTGCCCTAAATTAAAGATTAAAGAAGTATAATAATAGTGTTTATTCCGCCGTTTATTAAATAAACTAAAGCAAGAAACACTACAGGAATCTGTCTTGATTTCGAAGGACCGGGACTTTTTTGCTGAAGTAAGGTCGCGGAAAAAACGCGTAAAATTCGCAATTTACGCGGTTTTCTGGATCTAGCTAACACGGCACCAAGCATACGCGGCTGATTCCTGGAAGAAACGTTCTTCAAGTCAGATCCGTGGCTATTTTCTTTTTAATTACAGAAGAAAACTAAAATTATGTGGCAAAAGAGTGCTGAAAAATGAAGCATTTTGTCGATGAGGCACCCTCATAAATTAATATAATAGGAAGTGAAAAAAATTGTTTAAATTTGTCTCGCCACGGATCTGACTATGCAAACCACGGATCTGCTGAGGTACGGTCAGGCCCCTCTTTCCCACTGGGTACTTTGGGCACGTGCCCAGGGCCCCGCGACCGAGGGGGCCCCCACCCAGTGTTACCAATTCTCAAAAATATTTATCCCTAAAGTCCCAAAAAATAAATATTAATGTCTCTGTTGGCTTTCATTTGTATATTTATCTTAAAAAAATAACAATAATAATATTATAAAATAAAAAATATGTATTTAAAGAGTCAGAAAATCCTTCAAAATACCCCTAAAAATCCCATCTAACTTATTTACTCCCTAATTCTGGGGGGAAAACCCCTTGGTTGGTAGCATTGGGGACCCCTGTCTACTCAAAAGACCTTTCTCCAGATGATATGGGCCCCCCTTGATCTTTAAGTGCCCAGGGCCCCTAATATATTAAAGACGACCCTGGGTACGGTCGCGGAAAAAGCGCGTAAAATTCGCAATTTACTACTTATTGCAAAGAAAACGTAATAACTTTAAAACTAAGAGGTATATCCTGCTAAAATAAAAACAACAATAATGCTAAATAACAGGCGACACTAAAAAATACATACCTAAAATACTCAGAAAATGCCAACAAATAAAAAAAAAACTTTTTGAAAAAAAAAACTGCTTTTAAATTCGTGTTTTTTTGGTTATTTGATAAATTTATCCAAAAAATGCCCCTATTACAGGTGGTTTTTATTACTTTGTATTATTCTCTATCGTATTACCTTTGTAAAACCAAAAATCGCATCTCTATCCCTATCACAACATTTGCTATGATCGTTTGAACTAAGCCTCTCCGAGCGCGCCATTCAACGCTTCGTTAACAACGAAACTGAAATTGGCTCTAGATTTGTAATTTTGGTAAAGACAAGTTAGATTTCAAATAAAAACAAAAGATTTCAAAGTAAAATAAGCATTTTAGTTAAAATTAAAATTGTCTCTACCTGTAGAGGAGAATAATGTGGTGGCAGGCCTTTGTTCAAACGATCATTGCAAACGTTGTGATAGGGATAGAGACATGCGATTTTTGGTTTTACAAAGGTAATACGATAAAGAATAACACAAAGTAATAAAAACTACCTGTTATGGGGGCATTATTTGGAGAAATTTATAAAAATAACCAAAAAAACACGAATTAAAATGCAGATTTTTCTCAAAATGTATCATTTTCAATTATTTGTTGCCATTTTCTGAGTATTTTTATGTATTTTTTTAGTATTGCCTGTTACTTAGTATTATTACTGTTATTTATTTTATCAGGATATACCTCTTAGTATGAAAGTTATTACGTTTTCTTTACAATAAGTAATTGGAAGAAAAAAAATCATAAAAAAAAATTAAAAAAACTTTTAAAAAAATGACCTCTTTTTTGTCGATAAAAATAGGTCTAGTTTCATCTATTTTCATAATGTGCACTTTATCGTGACTCACACTGTATACCTACTTATTATTTTACTTTATTTTAGTATTTAATAAATTTTTTATAGTTTGTTTATCTCAATTTGTGTATCTCAGTATTTTTCGATAGTATCCCATCACCATGATCTAGTCTCGGGCCTCGGGTTGCGATCAGCCACCCGGGCCCTTCCGGCCCAGTCCGACCTTGGAAGGACCGACGACCTCTAGAGGGTAGCTGAGGGTGTCTGAAATAAACGGGTGATGGAGGCTAGCCGTTAGAGTAAATTTCTATCTAGTACTATTTCTTGATGCTGGTTAAGTAGTAAAAAATTTTTTTTTATTTATAGAAAATTGTACTTTGACCGAATTGTATTCAGTAAGAAGTTCTTTTGACAATAGGTGCCGTGCCTAGTAACGTGGTATTTTACATTACGTAACTTCTTTTCGGTTACATTTAGGTACATTGATTCGGATTTATTTTTATTTAATTAGTATAAGATATTTAAGACGAGGCTTAGATTCTATGTAAAAGCGCTTTTTAAAAGCCTATTTGCAAAAATAAATGAATTTATTGTTTTACGAGAACAGCTCTACCAAGTGAAATCAATGACGACCTCGTGTAGAGTTTAAGTTTAAAAATTATTAAACATACTTTATTGTCTTTGGCTGACTGATCGATTAACTAATTTCATCGAAGATTACATTGCTATTTCAGTAGGAACGAGTAACATGCCCTTACTTTGTCACAAAGGTCAAAAAGGTAATTTAATTAACTGCCAACTTCAGAGGCTCATCGTGACTGTCTTTTATTGCAACGGAATATATTTGGGTTGCGTGTTTGTAACCACGTCCCATCGACCAAACTTACTTGAAGAAACTTCGCTTGCATGTTGTGAAATCGCGCGGTCTACGTGAGCACACCCTCATCTCCAGTTGTGACACAAGGAAAAGGATATTTTTGAATTTCTTAGAAAATTACGTCATTGTATAAGTGATCTGATTCAGCGTGACGAAATTTGCGGAGTGTTAGTTCCGGTTTGTGATTCTTTATGAAGATTCTATTTGATCAAAGTCTCTGCATCTTAAAATTACTTTATCAGTGTGATCATTACTGATCATAAAACACACAATTGTGTAGATCGGACCTCTTTTCCAGGTTGAGAAACTTTCTTCTATCATTTACAATGGTCTAATTTGAAGATCTGCAAATATTTTTCCGCGCAACACTACACGAACCTGCAGTTTTCTTGTAGCAGAAAAGTAAAACAAAATGAAAATGTTCGAGACACTTCTGGATTCTATCCCCAAGAACCGTTCTCTCATCGTGAACGAGCTGGAGCTTCCCGAAGATATTTCCCTGACGTATACATGGACGGAGCTGGACCGTTTGGAGCGGGAGGAGTCTTTGGCAGCGAGGAGTGACAGCGCACTGTCAGGGGCTGATTATGAAGGGCACACGGCCAGTACGCTGTCCAGTGCACCTCTGTCAAGAGCTATGACGGATTCGGAGATTGACTATACGCGGTATAGACGGGTTAGTGCTTTTTTCGCAATATTTGATGAAGCTAGATTGAAGGTTTTAGTTACTGGAAGCGAGTCGATGGCGTATCGAATAGAGCAAGTTGACTCCACTATCAAATGACATTATGTACAGCCAAAACGAGACTGAGACTTATTATGACGTCCCCAGTTCGCGAACTCAAATAAGTTGAGCGTTTAAGGACATGAATTAAATTTTTGTGGTACCTACCTATCATGTCAACTACTCTACTGAGGGTGTAATTAAAATTTGGCCCTATGTGCTAAGTAAGTGCTTGCTTACCTTAGACATAAAATGCATATTCTAGCTTGGATTTTGACCACTTGTATAGCCTGGACTAGTGTCTTGATGTTGGTTTTCAGCTCAAAAGCAGAAGCTTCAGTGACCCTTGGAGCCAAATGAGAGCTGCTCTAGATGCGTTTCCACCTGGATATCTTGCTTCGCTCAACAGGTTAGAAAATAATTTCGTTTTCACACATCGTCATCTGAAACATTAGAGAAGACGCTTTCGAAACATTGATTTTCATAAATTTTAAGATTTTATTTAAATTAGAAAGCATTATCAGTGGATTATGACAATGATCGAAGTACCTATTCAATTCCATATTTCAATGATGGCTTGTGGTTGCGAGCTCTCAGTTGTGATTCATTGTCCGATGAACCTGGAAAAGAAATGTCCGGAGGAAACTAGATCTACCTTGGTTGTTTCACATCTATGCAGAAATAGGTAAGAGACTGACATTAATCAAGATTTTTTCCTCAGCTTCCACAACTCCTCGACCGACGTCTCCGACTTCTCGACGCAGCTGACCTCATACGAGCGCGCGCGCCGCTACAACGAGGAGTTGCGGCTGAAGATGGAGCGGTTCTTCGAGGAGGAGTGCCGGGTGTTCACGCCTGACGACCCAGGGTTGCTGGCGCTTGAGGACGCTCTGGAATCGCTGGATTTGAAGGTGACGAGTTTGGATTTTAAAGGATTATGAACTAGTTTTACCTGCGTCGGTTAGCCACAGGTCTCTATCGCGTGCATATCCAAATGCAAATTTGATTAAAATCGGTTCAGCAGTTAATTTTGAATAATCGGTAATTGATTTTTGCAACTTTATTTTCAGGCGCTAGAAACGGATCTAGACAATATTTCACCTTGAAGTTGGGTCAAGCAACAAGATTATGAGGAAGATATTTTGTATTTATATGACACTATCTAGGTCCTAGGTTACTTATTATTACCATTATTATACAATCGACCTTTAAAAAAGTGTTATGTGATCAAAAAGGATAGGTTTTGACCCAAAATAAAAGTCATTGTTATGTGTAAAATGTACTTTTAATGGGAATGATTTCCAACATTACAACAACGGTGTCTTTGTACCTAGACAGGCACCACATTGCGGGTGATCACAGGCTTTGCAGGGACGGATCCAGGGCGGTCAGCTAGCCTACGTAGCTAATACAGTTGAAAAATGAAGCGTAGAACAATTTTGCGGACTTGACACAAAATTGAACTTACAAAACTAACGCAGTCCTAGCTTTAGGAGCTTCACTTATTCATGCCAACTGCGAGAATGTCTAGTCAAAAATGACAGCTGTCATGATGCGAACAACTTTCCTGGATCCGTCACTGCGTAAAAATAAGGTCAGCAAAATAGCATACAAAAATTCGGATCACTTACTTAAATATTTTAGAAAATTCGATTAAAACATACATATTTTGCCGACTTCACATCAGTTAAACATACAAAACTATAAATAAATAAAAATATTATTGCACAAAAATTTGGATTTTTAATATAACATTAATAAAAAATATTAAATATAAAATAAGATTCAAATAACTTTGGTTTACATAAATTCCTTATAGTCGTGGAACATAAATCACATAGATATTTGGATTGTATCACTTTATCAGTCTATCGGCACGTAGGTAACATAATATATTTTTGAGATACAATCAATTTAGCGAGAAGTTTATTAAAGGACAGTGTCGGACTGGACAAATAGCATTTGTCTTTCTGAGACTTGTGATGCGTTACCCATGGTCCTACTGCTTAGAAAATTTAGTTTTCTGGTGGAATACCTACTTTGGTAAACTATTGCATATTCCATGTTCTACCAGATAAGCAATGATCACGGAAAACGCATGTCTCTTCGATTAACGATTACATAACATGTAGGAACCCAGGTGGTTTATTGATACGTACATAGAAATATGCATACAAAGATATGAAAATGTGGAGTCCAGCTCAGTCCACAATCCACAAACATATGAATGCCCTTTCGGCTCAGTCCGACCCTGTCAAAGGCTGTTTGCACGCAGGAACACACAAGGTGCTATAGTCACACTGAAAAACACCCCGACACGCCCACTGAAAGTGACGTAATTAATACAGTCGACAGCACATCAGATTATAACATTTCTGTTGCAAAATAACACCTACTACAACTACATAAGATGTAGTATTTAGTTTGATTTTCTGTCTGTACATTTCGCTGACTTGCGTGCGCCTGCGCACGGCCTAAAGATCTTTAGAAATGTTTAGACAATCGTACGTTGGAATGTTTATGATGTGATTGTTCACTGCAAATCGAGTCACGAGAATTTGCGAGTTCTATCATGCCAAGTCTGTTTTGCTTTATTTAATTTAATTACTCGTACGTCTAAATTATAAGAATTAAATAACTAAATGTCACATCATGGTTTAATATAAAAATACTCATAATATACTGTTTATTCGTATTGTTGTGTAATAAAACATTTTATTTTCACCTAAAGAGTTTCAGTTTTCTGACGTCATATCCCAAAACTTAAGGCGAGGCTACACTGAACTAATTTTGAACCAAAATATATTTTGCTAAATCAACTTGCAGTGACAACCAAACATGTACAGTACATGTGTGCGATGACGTCACAGCTAACTACGCTAATAGTAGACGGCGGACAGGACACCAAGCGATCACTATGTTACTGTCAGTGGATACGTTTTCCCGAGTAAGCACCGAGATTGATCAAGACAAGTAGAAGCCAATGGAATCTGGCAATCTTGCAAACAAAACCCCGACTAATAAAGACATAATGGTCTAATCTATGGTTACCATAAACTATCTTTGATAGGAAAGTGCAGACATTGTGTGATTTCTGCGACAACTCAATGTTGGTTTCAGTCGAAGATACCTGATTATTACCAAATTCTATTGATGCCTCAATGTAGTCATATTATATCAATCCCGGTTAGAATTAAACCAGTATTAAAAGTATCCAAAGCAAAAGTATACATAATAATCATTTGAAATAAGTTAGTTTTATCAAATTGTGTAACACCTAATCAATCGACATCATCTAATCGACCGCCATATCTAGAGCTCTGAGTGTATGATAGAGCTTTTAAAGCCGGGTCTCCAGCGCGTTTTGCCCTACTACACTATCAACATTCAAAAAAATTGACTACAAAAAATGTTGAATGTTGATTTATGTTTTTGTTGATTGTGTAGGGCAAAACATGCGCTGGAGACTCGGCTTAAAAGACAGAAGACTAGTCTTATGATAGTTGGAGCAGAAACAAACATTCGAGCTCTAAATACATTGGTCGAATAACAAAGAAGTAAACCAGCATTTATAGTGAATAATAAAATAGCAAATAAACATAGTTCGCTGCACTTAACATGGACGTGCTCGATATTCGAAAGGCGACCTTAACCTAATACACTTTAATATAAAGTAAGGATGTTATTCGTTTACAGAGGCAACGCGGCTTCAGAATTAACTTACAATTAACACATTTTAAGTAGAAGACATTGTTTTACTTAGTATTAATATTGTACAATCCCAGAGGCTTATAATATTGATAGATTTATAATTTTCCTGCGAGAAAAAGTCGTATGTGAATGTTGAATATCGAAACCATTTTGAAAAGTCAAAAGTTACACTTTTTTCATACATTTTAGTATGATTTCTTAGCTAAATTGCACAATCAAAACATTGTCTCCCACCTAAAATTATTTAAAAATAGCTAAACCATAACTAAGTGGTAAAATACCATAATAATACGTGTAAAACTAAAACGAGACAGTATAACATGAATTTCTAGCACTTTCGATCTATTTAACATTCTGTCTACTTAGTTGATACTTAGTCAGAATATTTTACATTTCGTTCCAAACTTCGCTTGATAGCACAACACTCAGGTATTACATTAAAAAGTGCCTTCATTACTTTTCACTGTGTAGACCAGTCCTAATACAAGACATGCAAACACATTATAAAAACCACTGCAAAAAGTGTGCATAAAAATGTTTTTTTAAAGACAACCAAAAAGTTTCTTTTAAAAAAATTAATACAGCAGGATGTGAGAATAGCAATAGAAATGTGTAGCATTCGCCTAACAATGTGCATTTATGCAAAAATAATAAAAATGTTAGTTTTTCATGCAATTTGTGATAATAATTTTGCCAGTCGAGTAAAGTAGATTCATTCAGAATAGTGTCTGAATACAAAAATATAAAATCAACTGCATTAATAGGATTTTATATTTCTTCTATTCTAGGCTCTATCCTGAATCACGCACTAATGTTGATATTTTTTTACAGATAACAAAACAATCGTGATTGCAAAAGTATACATACTATAGTATAATATCAAAGTTAATCGAGTTCACTGAATATTTATCCTTTCCTTTTCCTTTGTGATAGATATTACAAATGGTATGATACAAGCCCAGTGTTTAGCAAAAACACTTCTGATCAAACGAACTTACCAAGTGAAGTTCGTACTGAATTATCCAGTTTTCGCCGAAGAGATTTATTATAGAAAATAACCTAAATCTCTTGCGTTTTGAAGTTACAGAAAAATAGTGATAGTACCTAACGTTCAAAAAGTTGGAGCTTAAAAATAAGTATAATAATATTCGTATATAATATTCATGTGCTTTTACAGACAATGAATTGATTTTGTTTTCGTTAGCGATATACCCCGCGTCCCAGTCTTGACTCTCGCTCGAATTCGCTATCTACGCTACGTGCGACCTACGCTAGCGTCCAACCACTAAGCTAGTACAACCCTTATGTCGATATAATACTTAGCTACACATGAGTCAGGCGTCTTTATAACAATAACGCCTGGTTTCTACCAGAGCAGAGAGAGGATGTTTGAATAACCAATCAATAGGGCTTAGTGTGAGTTAACATCAAAAGTCCTCACTAGTGAGCGCGTTAAAAAATGAAAATTTTAGCTCTTGAAAGTTTCCGCTAGGGGCTCTGTACAATCCGTCATACATTTAATGACATTTTTTACGCGCTCACTAGTGACGACGTTTGATGAAAACTCACACTAAGCCCTCTGGTTTCCACATGACCTCTCCGCTCAGCTTCGGTTCGGATATCTGATTGGTTATTCAAAGATCAAACACATCCCTTCTCTTCTTTGGTGGAAGCCGGGCCTAAAATCGATCTAATATTTAAAAATGTCGCACCGGATCATGTCGTTGATTGTCATTTAATTTTGCTACAAAAGTATAAACAGTTTTAATTGTGGACGCCATCATAACAATCTGCAGTCACTGATGTAATAGATATGTTAAAAATTCAAAACACTAAAGAAGTAATTCATGGCAATAATATGGTAATGATCTTATGAAACTGAAATATACAAAAACTTAATCCTCCTTTAGAAGATTCCAGAACCATCGCAAACACCAAAAAAGACTACCGTAATCCCATTTCAAATTGTCCCTACTGTAACACCATTCCCAATCATCATACAAAAATAACTTTTATATAATAACACTTATCTTTATGTGGAAGATTAAAAGACAAAGTGGTGCAAACACGACACTACGGCATAGAATGTGATCTGTAAATACGACATAATAATAATACACAAATCAGGATATACATAATTCTGCCATAACGTAAGTTGTATACAAAGGTCTACAACTATGTACAGTTTAAGTTGCATAATTTGAATTGCATTAGTTTTGAAGACAAAAGTGTTTGTTTAGTTTATAAACTCAAAATATATAAGTTTAGGTAAACTAATAATTACGAATATTTATGACATATTTAAAGACCTCATAGCCGTAGTTTTGAGAGAGTTAGCGGTGCAGACACATTACTACACCAAGAAGACAAGACGTGTAATTGACGATTTAGCACATTTATATGTCCCGTGGCAATTTGTGTAACTGGTTAACAGTAACCCATTGATTCGCAGTTAACTATTGCTATATAACATTTATAACATACACACCCTTTATACAGGTCGTGTATACACTACATTTATTGTATATTATTAGAAAACAATTACTTTCGAAAAGGTTAGTTAACTTTTAAAATTCAATGTTATCTGCGTAATATAGAACTTAATAATCTGACGTGAAGTTATGTGATCCAATAAATATCTTTAAATCATCATCATTATCAGGTTAACGAGTAACACCTATAGCCACGGATTATTTTAATAATTGCCAAGTTTTCTATTACTTAAAAACTAATTTTAGAGAGCAAGCACAACGCAGAATAGGAATATATGTTTGTGCTCTGTGACTGGTCATCTAATATTCGATTTGGATATGGACGTAGTTTTAAACTTTCTAGTAAAAGCTTTGGACGCAACATTTAGAAGTTTCGAAAATATTTTTGATAAATTTACAAAGCAGTTTTCCCTATAATCGATGAATGATCAAATTATTGTTAAAACTGGCAGTTATTGCTATCATAAGATTTTTTACTAGATAAATGTCACAATCAACACAGCCAGTCACAAAACAATAAAAATACTATCAATAGTCATCGGTGCCGAGTAAAAATACGTAGTGAATACACAGAAAGGCAATGAGCTACACAAGAGAGAGATTTAGAGAGAAGTTGTATATTTAGAAAAAAAACTTGACTAGCAGAATACTGAATATTTTCGTCTCCTGCTTGCAGCTTGATTTTTTTCAAAATATACAACTCATAGTTCAGGAAGAGAAGGATTACGACATTTATATATTTTCACAACTTTCATATCCTAAGGCGCCCCTGATATGTATACACACTGTATACAAAAATAAACAGCTTTTTCACTTCGACAACAACATTAAAACTTTCTCATCTGTATTTAAAACTAGCCGTTGCATTTGTCATGTTTTATTTTTACTATTTTACGTACATAATAATAATATTTCTTATAATCATCACAGTCATTAACTACAATTACAAACACCTATTATACACAATTTATTACAAGTTTGCGAAAGTTTATAGAGTAAGACATCACTAATTCATATCTTTAAACCAAACGAAAGATACAAATTAAAATTATTCATTTATACCTATTCTGACAAAGATAAATAAAATACAAGACTGTAAATATACATACATAATGTGGTTAAGATTTTGACATAAAAATATACATTTAAGCCATGACAAATGCAATATATTTATTTGTATGTACTTACAATTTAACATTGCATCATTGCCTTCGAGCGTAACACGTAACTTTAACATTATGAATGTAGTATACTATAACATGATCAATATGAATACAAACTATTATATTGTCGTTTATATCTTTGTGACAATATTTGTAAGCAGTGTAGCATTTTTTACACTACCGTACAACAGCATTCTACTATTGGCTTACGGTGAACAGGGTAAGAGGTAGGTACCATTGCAGTTACAATTGATTAAATCGGTTTTTTACATACATTCACTGCTAATAATTGTACTTATTAATATCTCTAATGTTGGTGTATGTATGTATAATGAATAATAATGATTATAATATATTATGTATAATTGGCCTACCCCTCACCCTCTGCTTGATTTGTACTACTAACCTTGTTACATTACTCTAGGCTCGCCACAGCGGCTTACACGCTTAAGGAAGCTCAGTACTTTCAAGCTTACTTTAGGGTTACATTAGCATTTATACGCTATCGCTATACACTATTCTAGAATACTATACCTTCGCACCAGTCTCCAAATGATACATATTTATTAAAATATATATTTACAGATATAAGTAATACCATACCTTATTTTATGTCATAGAAAAAATATTCAAACAAAATCACAGCACGAAATCACAAAAAATGAAACCGATTATTTTATACGTAATTTATACAAAAGTGCCTAATTTATTCGAGATCTCAATATAAAAATATATCTAATATTGCAAAATATATAATTAAAAATACTATTTTAAGAACTAGCAACATCAACAATTTACTTTGAACGGTAAGCAACATGTCTCCTAAAATGTATATTCGCGGTCAGGGTTGCCAGGGAATAAATAAAGCGTCAGTGTCAGACTTACACCACAATAACTGTGTATATAATTTTACAAAATAGAAAATGCAAGCATATCGGTTAGTATAAGAAACGTCTAAAGTTTAAACTGCATAAATTGCTAAACGATTTATTCTTTTTAGTGATGGCAACCTTAACACTGCCAGACATGGAACTTTACAATCTACAAAATGATCTCTCTCAGTAGTTAGGTATAAGGTAAAATTGTAACAATATTTTTGTCTCAAAAAGTTTCATTCACCTGTGTGACTAGATTCAAGAATAAAATACATTACTTTGGTATTTTAAGACTAACTGTATTACTTTTATTTATTGAACGAGTTGTACAGAAACTCTTTGAAGCAAAAATAGGTGTGCACCTTGTTTATACATTAATTTAATTATTAATATTCGCGCGCAACGCATTACAACCAATAGGATACTCTGTCGCCCAGATTCTTCGTCAGTCAACTTACCTTCTTGATATGTGCTCTTACCCTTTCACAGATGGAAATAAAAACATTGTAGTTTTTAATTGACATTTTACATGATTGTGGGCCAAGACATCGTTTTAAAAAGCTTCATTTTTTAATATTTAGCTTTGTACAAAGTAATATACAGTTAAGTCGAATTATAACGGCTTACAGTGATCAATAACATGCTTGTTGTATCAAAATCGAGATCACTGTAGCCAAGAACTGTCAAATCATGTAAGTAATGATAAAAGTAACGCTGTCCTCAATCTTCAACTGAATCAATCCAGTGACATTCTAGCTGCTTGCCCACGATCGTCTGCCCAAGATCATGAGATCAGTCCCGAATCGGTGCGATAGAATATCCTAAGGTTCAGTATAGACGAGAATCAGACCCTCCGAGGCTTCCCGGGCCCCGGGCACTCCGTCGACCTGATGATGGAAGCTGCATGTGTCTCCCGGGGGCGCGAAGGCTCGGTATCCATGAAGCCCGGGTTCAAGATTATATTAGGCACAAGCTCCATTACGTCTTGCTCGTCACCATACTCTACCGTGGATAATGTCGTGATAGGTTAGTATACGTACCGTCACCGTTAGTGTATGTGTTTGTTTGTTAGTGTGCAGCCCCGCAGTCCAAGCGTGCGTTCCAAGCGAGTGCGATAGAGGGAAAAGAAGAAAAAAATTTGATGAATAAAAATTTTGCAAGTACTTCATGTTTTTGAAAGAATGCAATACATGCGGATAGACTTGTCAAGAATACGCGTTGTACGCACTACGTTTTATAGATTCAATGGTGATACCTCGTCTTTAAAGTATCAGTGCGTACAACACTACAAGAAATCCGCTCTATTGTAGGTACAATTTTAAATCTGTGCAAAGATAGTTGTCAAAAATCTACCTTTTAAGCACAGAATGAAAAGCGAATTTCTAGTAACTACACTATGTGGCAGCAGATTTATAACGCATTAATTTTGAACTTTATTATTGAAAAATAATGTGTCACATCCCTTTCCTTTGCTGGCAAAGCAAAAAGATATGAAGATCGTCTGTCTATTTACTTAATAATATTAATTGAAAAGAGAGAACTGCTTATGAGCGCTATGCTAAGCAACTCTGTTACTCTACTGTTAAAACTATGAATCTAGTTGAAATAATAAATCAAGCTTTATTGAATGTAAAAACCTCCAGACTGAAATCAATGAAAAATGTTATTATACATGTAAATTATGTTTTAAATCTTCGATTAGATAAACCATTATTCAATAAGATCTTAGTAATTCATGTTATACTGACTGTACATAGCTAGAACAGTGCTCATAGCATGTGCTTAAATAGAGATATTGTATATTAAAACTGTGTACGTATATTTAACTATGCTAATAGATTTTTGGTAGATATAGCTAGCGTATCGCTTTGAACAGTGGTCCAAGAATATAGTGATCCTAAAGATATAAGAGCATTATATCCGTTAGCGATTTGAGTTAAACCAGAATATTTGAAATGACAGTTGAATCGATTTCATTCTCATTCGATCAATTAACAATATCATGTAATGAAATTACTTATGAAACAAGGTGGCCCATGAAATAAGACGCAAAAAGGTCGCTGACGCCTTTAGCGTTTATTTCCAATAACTCATCGTCAATTTCATAGGCTAGCACCTAATATAAGACGAAAATCAAAGTTCTGTATTTGTATTTATTTGGTATTAATAGTTAATTTAATTACCTATATCAAATCAATCAATTCCTTTGTTATATATTTTGTATCTAAATAGCTTAGCTTTATTTTGTACCTAAAAAGTCGATAGTTTTGTAGCAAGTGCTTTAAGGCGAAGTGAAAATTGGTCATTGAGAAGGCAAGAATTCGTATACTGCGAAAGAGCTTATAATATTATGCACTAATGAATAGTTAATCATAACTCTATTCTCAATTTGTTCATACCTATTAACTAAGAAACTCACTCATACAGGGTGATTTTAACGGATACTTTTTAAGCTGCATTATTTGAATAATTACAACGACAATGTTTTAAAGGATGATAAGTGCATTTTAAAATAACCTTATTGTAAAATTACCTACTATTTTAAAACTGAAGCTAGCTAGGAATAAAATTTATAACTAAAAAAGCATACAACGTATTCATATTATGAACATAAATCTGTACTTTTAGTATAATTTTTAATTTGATTTTAGTTTCAAGCAACTATTATGATTTGATAATATTTTTAAATAATCGAAATGAATAGATCGGAATGTCTATTTTGAACTAGAAAATTAAATTTTAAAATATCTAATTAATTGAATTTACTTCAAATTAATTATATTATTTATACTTTTTCTACGAATAATATGAGTTGTAATTATTGTAGGTTTACATTATTCTATAATTTAAAATTTCTAGTTGAAATAGTAGTTGAATAATTGAATTCTATTGTTTAATTGACGTCCTGTAGTTACATTGGTCCGTACCTAAAATATTGTTTAAAAATGCCCAGACATGTTTATTCAAGTCACAATAACACCTCTTATTTTAAAAATAGTTCTTGGAGCACAATTTTATTAGTATAAAGGCACTTTTAAACAATGCCGTTACGAAGTTTTAAATATTATTTATATTAAAATTGAGATTATATTTTAGTTTAGTTTTAGCAATATACAGCAAAAGGTAACAATATTAAAGCGAGTTAGTAGATTGCTTTTTGGTATCATTTAATTATAATAAATAAATTATTTATTACTATATCTAATATCAATGCAATAGCACCAATTGCGTAGCGTAATTTGGAATGACATAATGGATGCATATTTTTTATCTTTCATTTTGTATATTTTATTAAAAACACTAGCCTAATAGAAACTTTTATTTATCATTATTATTATGAATTTATTAACGATATTTTAAAAGTATTGGCACTAGCGTTAAATTACTTTAATATTACCTGTATAATATCTTTACTTTTGAGATTTCATTACTTGTTTAAGCTGTGCATTTTATTTGAAAAAGGTGCTTCAAAAATACTATCATAGAGTTACTACTTACATAGTATCAGTAACTTACTTAAGCGTCAATAGTACATGTACTTCTGGAGTTTACTAAATTTAAACAGGTAAATACTGTAGTTATTGCTTAGTTGTTCATAATATTGACTAATAGTAATAATAAAATAACAACAACCTTTTTTTCCTTTGATTTTGGTAATCGTTTTTTTAAGAAAAAGTAACTGTACATAGGCTACAAAATGTTTGAGCGGCCTATTTGTATACGCCCGAAACTACATAAAAGGGAAGTAATATAATTTGAAATATTAACATTATTTTATAATAATAACGGAAGTAAATTTTAATATTATCACGAAATAACAGTAAGATAAATAACTATGTAATACCGTAACTCCCTATAATTTTGTTCCCTATTTTATGAATAATTCTGTACGAATTAAAAATACACCTAACGGCCGAATACTGAAACACTACTCAAATCTGTCACTCAGCTGACGGGCTCCTAAATTTAAGTATCCTTCAATTTTAAATGGTATTCTCAAACGCTACTCAACGGATTTGAAGCCGTGATCAGCTAAGCAGCTCTCAAATGTTTACACAATGGCAACATTTACCAAAAAAAGTATGTTTTCATTTACACAAATGATAACTTTACGTCTTTTATCCATTACACGCAGCATCGTTTGGTTATGTATTGTCTTTTATGGAAATGTACTCAATCAACTTAACATAGAACAGTTTATTTTTAGTTTCTATTATATATAAATCTCGTTTTATCATACAATAAAATTAATGCTTGCATTTTTATTAAATTAAAAAAGTAATTTTAAATGTGATACTTTTTATTGTTGAAATCTATTAAGTGGCGATCGTGGACCGAAACGTAACCACAATTGACATTTATCATTGTTGACTGACAGAGCATCAAATTGACAAATCAACAACTCTTGGAAATGCTGCTGATGATGTCCCCTTTCCTCAGAAATAATTATAGGCATGTTTATGTAAAGCGATTTCATAGCAGCTATTTTGGTTGTTACTTCGTGCACTATACGATGCACAGTTGGCTGTTAGATGTGGAAGATATCACCTAGTACACGTTCATAACTTCCCGTTGCGTAGAACAGTAGGGTTATAATAAGTATTTGGTCCACTGGTTGTATGGCATTTGGTGAGGGGTTTCAAAGAGCTTCCAAATTATGAATCCAGAAACAACACCGTTTCTTTAGAGACGCGGAACCTCGCTCGGAATTGCATGTCATTATAATAATATTTTTCAATAGCGTTCAGCCTTATTGCGTTCCTGCGATTAGATCTAGGTATTTCCTCGAGGCTCGAAAGAAATGATAACGATGACACACATTATTTNATGCGAAAATTCATTTAAGTGGCGTTTGAGTGCAACTTAATTTGAGAGGTGCTTAAAAATTGAGAACTGCTCAGATATTGTTTTGAGTATGCGAAATGTAAGTTTAGGAGCTGCTTAACTATTTGAGAAGCCGTCAAATATTTAAATGGCGTTTCAGTATTCGGCCGTAAATCTATCACATACTCCTATTTTATACCGTTTTTGTCTCTACCTTAACTTATATCATTATTTTAAGCCGTTAACTTTATTTTTATTGGTTCTAGCGTTTTGGTAAATTACCGCAAGTAAGCAAGTACATGAATACTATGGAATAACAATTAACTCCTCGCGTGTTGAACACTTGACGTTATGTATGAATGACATTTTAACTAGTGTTGAACGCACGTGTAACGCACAGCGCACGTTTTTATTGGTATTGGGAGTTATATAAACTTCAGCGAGTCAATTACTTAAAGCAATTAATTAATGTATAAATTAGAATTTTAATCTATTTGCAATAGTTAATAATGGAATCTATTTTGAAACGTTTAATTTTGTAATTTTAAACTTATCGAGTGATAAGTTTTTCCCCCGACTTGTATGTATAATGGTACTTAGATTAAGACAATGGACATTTTCGAACATAAAATACCTTCCCGTGTAGCCTGTACCTTTAAATTAAAACTATGATAATTTACAAGAAATCATTTCGTTCATTTAGAGAAAATTTATGATATTTATAAAATACTGCTGAGGTTACTGTCGGTGGGTTTTTAGGTATTTTCGGGTTTCTGTAAATAAATTGCATTTTACTGTTTGCTTAATGCATAAATATTAATACGTAAGTATATGCGGTGGTTATTATTTCTCTATATGAACGAAAATAACAATATTATTACACATTTTCAAAGACGGTTCTTTATTGACGTTTTTGACTAGAAACTGACAGTAGAGCCGACACGCTAGCAGGGAAATAATCCTTGTATCTTTTATTCAGAGCATTCATAGTTATCTAGTCGGTTTAAAACCATCAACATCTGTCAGAACCGCCAATACTGGAGCCTATAACAATATTAAATAATGTGTCACTACGTAACTTTTACGCCAATGTAATATGTCGTATAATGTAGGATGCATAGTGACACAGTGTTACAATACTGTTAGAATACAATGGACGGGGCGGGTATAAACTCAATACTGCCGCAGGAATTAGGTAAATGACGGTAGGAGTCTAACGGCCGAATACTGAAACACTACTCAAATCTGTCACTCAGCTGACGGGCTCCTAAATTTAAGTATCCTTCAATTTTAAATGGTATTCTCAAACGCTACTCAACGGATTTGAAGCCGTGATCAGCTAAGCAGCTCTCAAATGTTTACATAATGGCAACATTTACCAAAAAAAGTATGTTTTCATTTACACAAATGATAACTTTACATCTTTTATCCATTACACGCAGCATCGTTTGGTTATGTATTGTCTTTTAAGGTACAGGTGTGACACGGGAGGTACAGGTGTGACACGGGAGCTACAGGCTAGACACGCTGCGCCGGCTCAGCCGCGGCTCAGTAGTGCCACAGGAAGTAGAGCCGGGGCAGGTGCGAGTGCTAGGGCGCGGGCTCACCGGGGCAGCCCAACGTGGCACAGAGACGGTGAGTTAGGTACAGGTGTGACACGGGAGGTACAGGTGTGACACGGGAGGTACAGGTGTGACACGGGAGGTACAGGTGTGACACGGGAGGTACAGGTGTGACACGGGAGCTACAGGCTAGACACGCTGCGCCGGCTCGGCCGCGGCTCAGTAGTGCCACAGGAAGTAGAGCCGGGGCAGGTGCGAGTGCTAGGGCGCGGGCTCACCGGGGCGGCGCCACTCGCGGCACAGAGACGGTGAGCTAGGTACAGGTGTGACACGGGAGCTACAGGCTAGACACACTGCGCCGGCTCAGTAGTGCCACAGGAAGTAGAGCCGGGGCAGGTGCGAGTGCTAGGGCGCGGGCTCACCGGGGCGACGCCACTCGCGGCACAGAGACGGTGAGCTAGGTACAGGTGTGACACGGGAGCTACAGGCTAGACACACTGCGCCGGCTCAGTAGTGCCACAGGAAGTAGAGCCGGGGCAGGTGCGAGTGCTAGGGCGCGGGCTCACCGGGGCGACGCCACTCGCGGCAGAGGACGGCGCACGTGCCAGCAGCCAGCACCAGCAGCGTTCCCATGACCACGCACACGGCCGCTACCCACGTGCGCGTGTCGAAGCTCTCAGAGCCTTCCAGGAAGTGCTTGTAGAGTTCTGTGGACGGTGAGCGGTGGAAATCAATGGAATATTCATATTTTAATTGAATAAGAATACTTTATTAAGCATAGAAAAATAAAATAAAAATACAGTACATACAGTGTGAGTCACGTTAAAGTGTACATATGAAAATAGATGAAACTAGACCTATTTTTATCGACAAAAAAGTGGTCAAAAATTTTTTGAGATTTTTTTTTAATTTTTTATAGATTTTTTTTCCTTTCAAGTACTTATTGTAAAGAAAACGTAATAATTTTTAAACTAAGAGGTATATCCTGATAAAATAAAAACAGTAATAATGCTAAATAACAGACGATACTAAAAAAATACATAAAATACTCAGAAAATGCCAACAAATAATAAAAAACGATACTTTTTGAAAAAAATCTGCTTAAAAATTCGTGTTTTTTTGGTTATTTGATAAATTTCTCCAAAAAATGCCCCTATAAAAGGTGGTTTTTATTACTTTGAATTATTTTCTATCGTATTACCTTTGTTAAAGCCAAAAATCTCATGTCTCTATCCATATCACAACATTTGCTATGATCGTTTGAACTAAGCCTCTCCGGGCGCGCCCTTCAACGCTTCGCTAACAACGAAACAGAAAATGGATCTAGATTTGTAATTTTGATAAAGACAAGTTAGATTTCAAGTAAAAACAAAAGATTTCGAAGTAAAATAAGCATTTTAGTTAAAATTAAAATTGTCCCTACCTGTAGAGGAGAATAATGTTGTGGTAGGCCTTTGTTCAAACTATCATAGCAAATGTTGTGATAGGGATAGAGACATGCAATTTTTGGTTTTACAAAGGTAATACGATAGAGAATAATACAAAACAATAAAAACCACCTGTTATAGGGGCATTTTTTGGAGAAATTTATCAAATAACCAAAAAAACACGAATTTTTAAGCAGATTTTTTTCAAAAAGTATCATTTTTTATTATTTGTTGGCAATTTTTGTGTATTTTATGTATTTTTTTAGTATTGCCTGTTATTTAGCATTATCACTGTTTTTATTTTATCGGGATATACCGCTTAGTTTAAATGTTATTACGTTTTCTTTACAATACGTAATTGGAAGAAAAAAAATTCTATAAAAAATTAAAAAAAAAACTCAAAAAAATTTTGACCTCTTTTTTGTCGATAAAAATAGGTCTAGTTTCATCTATTTTCATATGTACACTTTAACGTGACTCACACTGTATAACATTAAACATTAAACTACAAGCTATGCTGAAGAGGCGTCCGCTCAGCAATATTCGCGACATTTTTTTCATTTGTGAAATAATTATCTCGACATTCATTCACAAATACACAATTTATTAAAAAGTAAACCAGCTTGAAAATAAGCATTAAAATTGGACTGCAAATAAAAAGATACAAGCGTTTAAATGTTGTATGACATCACATGACGCAGCTTTCGTGTGGTACTTTTGCACAAGTTGCGATTTCATTATGTTGACACTTGACAAACTTTGAAACGAACTGCATTATATGCATCAGTCAACAATTAACAGAGCAATAGCAGATTCCGCAGTTCTTCCGCCTCTTCGTCTCAGCAGCAGCCAGTATATTGGTAGGGCAAGCTAAAAAATTTGACCAGTGGCCTAATTCACGTATTTTGACAGTCAAAATCTCGCTGACGTTCAGAAGTCGTCCCATTGAAAACATCCGTATTCACAAGGGTCATTTCGATAGAACGATTACTCGATAGGATCGCAACTCAGCGATTTGTTGTCGTTGAAGTTTTGTTACGTGAATAAGGCTACAGTCTAAGTACCCTGAAAGGGGCCTTAAGGCGGTTATCACACTGCGCCGCGCTCCGCCGCGTAGCGCGTGATTTTCATATAAAAAATCACGCGCGCGGACGCGTTGTCAGTGTGAAGTGCCGCGCGTGTTTTCTATACAAACTGAGGTACTAGCATACAATTATTAAATCTGTCGCCCCGCGCTCCGCGGCGGAGCGCGGCGCAGTGTGATAACCGCCATAGCCTGCATACGAATAAAGAATTACAATTTGAACAGTACGTACCAGCCTCCTGGTCGCTGTAGAGCGTGGTGGCCAGCACCTCGACCGGGGGCCCGGGGCCCAGCGCGTTGGTGGCCCACACGCGGAACCAGTACGACGCGTTCGTGTCCAAATGGTACACGTCCACTTGCCGCTGGAATGGATAAGGACAATCGATAAGTAAGTCCCATTGATAACATTCGTGACAGATTCAATTTCGGAATGGCTTCACGGAGTGAGTAGGTACAAACATAGCGATTTCGGAAGTCTTTGTGTGACACAGTCTATCACCCATGTTATTCTTTCTAGCGTTTATAGCGTTGTAGCATAATACAGCAGATTTTGGCTACATTAGGGCAGCGATATATCGCTTATCCAAAGCATTACGAACATGACACGCTGATAGAAGAGAGCTTGCATAAACATATTGATAAGTTGATAGATCTTTAAGAACCCATTTCTTACTGTGCTGTGAACTTCATAGTGTGAAGTCTATGAAGAGTTGCCATCCACCACAGGTCACGATTGCAGCCTCGTAGCAGTAGCAGATATCTCTAAGACATGTTCCAAACTCCATAAGTAGAGAAATAGGTCTTCATATTCAATCATCTTACCGAGTTCGGACTGATGTGGTTGGGGCTGATTGGCCTCCAGGGTTCTAGGGACCCATTCACAGGCGCTGCGGACCGGTACTGAGCCGTGAAGTCTATGATGGGATGCCCTCCGTCGCCGGCCACGTTCCACAGAATAAGAGCCAGGATTGTGGACGCGTGGACTGTTACGTTCACCAGGGGAGGAGGCTCGGCTGAAACAAGTGAAAGTTGATCATTAGACAAAAAGAAGAAGAAAGAAAAAAGGTTGAACTATACGCATAATTAGCTAGTGTTGTTGTTGGTGCTTCAACCACACCAACAACCGTAGCCCCAAACAAACTTGGCGGCGCACTGTAGCAGACGAGGCGAAGAAAATCGGCAAGACCTGGAGCGAGATCAAGCGCGAAGCTCAAGACCGAACGCGATGGAGGACTGTTGTGGACGCCCTCTGCCCCATCTAGGGGACATAGGCCCTTAAGGCCCGGTTTTTTGATTCGTAGTTAAAATAACCAATGGTCAAATTTGACAGATGTCAAATGACAAGTGGTTAAATATCAGAAAAAAATGTTTTTCGAACAATGGTTAGCTCGACTTTTAATACATTTTTTAACTTTTAGTTAACATTTTGTTAATATTTAACCATTAGTAGCAAAATTTAACAATTTGTTATTTTAACTATGAATCAAAAAACTGGGCCTAAGGCCCGGTTTTTTGATTCGTAGTTAAAATAACCAATAGTCAAATTTGACAGATGTCAAATGACAAGGGGTTAAATATCAGAAAAAAATGTTTTTCGAACAATGGTTAGCTTGACTTTTAGTACATTTTTTAACTATCAGTTAACATTTTGTTAATATTTAACCTTTAGTAGCAAAATTTAACAATTTGTTATTTTAACTATGAATCAAAAAACTGGGCCTAAGTCAAGTAAGTCACACCAACGCGGGCAGATCGCCATCGTCGCCGGCGCGATCTGCTCGCGTTGGTGTGGGAAGCTTTAGGTACTCGTAAATAGCCGGTGACTAAAGCCTGGTCCGTGAGCACGTAGAATCCCGTCCAATGACCCCAAGCTGCCCATCCTTGTCGCTCGCACGTAATTATGTTGCTGTCGCGCTCGCACATTCACTGCGGGCGCGCGTCGCACAGTCGCGACAGCAATATAATTACGCGCGAGCGATAAGGATGGGTAGCTTGGGGTCATTGGACGGGATTCTACGTGCTCACGGACCAGGCTTTATACACATGCATAGTAAGTAAATATGGCCTTAAAAGTTCAAACAAATAGTACAACCCACGCTATTTTAGCCCGAATCTGAGTGTAGAGTCAATAAACGCGCGATATTAGTTCAGATATTGTTATTGCCTTCCTAATGGAAAAGCGTATGTTAAGAGATACCTATTGCTACGAATCCAATTTGTATTGGAATTATTATATTGTACAGAAGCTATCGTTTGGTTTATAATTAAGCTGAAAGATGATGTTTACAAAAAGTTAATAAACATGTATTTACTTTCCTTTGTTATGTAAACAGACGTGTATTCAAAGTAATCAAGGCAAAGCTCAAACCGAAATATGTTTATTTAGCAGCGAGTCGGCAAACGGGCTCTAAATAAATAACCGACCGCTTTGAAAACACCAAACGCCACAATCTTGCTAATTACGCTTAGGCACGGTTTTTTGATTCGTAGTTAAAATAACCAATGGTCAAATTTGACAGATGTCAAATGACAAGTGGTTAAATATCAGAAAAAAATGATTTTCGAACAATGGTTAGCTTGACTTTTAGTCCAGTCAATGAATGCCTTAACGACGGTGTAGAGAGAAATCCGTGGAACACAATTTCTGACCTCGGGACTTTATTTAGACTAGTTAGGAGGTGAACATAGCAAAAGTCCCCGCCCTTAGCCCTTGAGCCGGCGGGGAGAGGGGGTTTTAAAGGTACCACTTTTCGGTTTTTCGCTTAATCCTCGGAAACTATGCGTCCTAGTGACATGACTACTATGAACCAAAAAAAGCTTATTCAATTTGCTACAGGTGAGACCGTCAAGTTTTGCTATATCTTGTATAGTTTTTGCGGCATCTTCTCTAGAAGGTCTGTAAAATTGGAAGTTTTATTGTTGTCTTACATGTTCATTTCAGGAGAAAATCGACTAAATCAACATTGAGCTATAAAATAAAATAAAATTAAAATTCATAAAATTCATTTATTTTTGCAAATAGGCTTTAAAAAAGCGCTTTTACACGTCCCAATATTAACCCTACCACTGCTTCGGGACAACAAATGGACTTTTGCTATGTTTACCTCCTAACTAGTCTAAATAAAGTCCTGAAGTCAGAAATTGTGTTCTACAGTTTTCCATCTATAATGCTTTATTGACTGGACTATTTTAGTACATTTTTAACTATTAGTTTAAATTTTGTTAATATTTAACCATTAGTAGCAAAATTTAACAATTTGTTATTTTAACTATGAATCAAAAAACTGGGCCTTAATAATGTATCTGTATTAACACAAAGATTTATAGAACTTGCAGAATTTTGCTGTGTTTTCAGAAGGAAGAGTATTTTACGATGGCATAATGGAGTTGCTTCATTACTTCTGTTTGTATTTGGAGTTGAGACTGGCATGTGTCAAAATCATCGTCATTCTTCTTCTCTTTTACTTTGCCTTACACCTTCGTGTAGGTAGATACGGATCAGTGGCGATAGTATGCCTCCGGCCCTAAGAGCCCCTGTAGCCTAAGGCCCTGTATCATTGATATGATTGCTGATCCGGCTGAACAAGACCCCTGGTGCGAATCCTATTTTATGACATCATCATCATCATCATTTCAGCCATAGGACGTCCACTGCTATACATAGGCCTCCCCCAATGACTTCCACATCGCACGGTTGGTAGCGGCCTGCATCCAGCGCCTTATTTTACAACAACAGTTGGATAACAAAAGCATTCAACAATCACAGAACAATGCATCATATACATCCACAATCAATAATAACAGCGTATGTAGAACAGAGTATCATCACCTCAAGCTGATGCACATCCAACGCAAATCTAACCAAACGTGCCGATTGACAGAGATTACAATGGGCGTCGCAATGAGGATGATTAGGCGGTGGGCAGACAATCTAGACTAGATACGAATCTAGTTGCGCATTGTGTAGGGTGACCACGCGATCATCCACTGCACGGAGCTAATATCCTAGCATTACCATTCGACAAAGGCTAATGAGGACATTATGCGACTTGATGATTAAATTGACTTGAATTCAGAGAGAGAAGAGGTTAGAGAATATACAAGGCGTATAGATCATGATTTTACAATCACGACGTAATCAAATGTGAAGAAAAAAGATGTAGTTACTTAATTTTAAAGAAAAATATAAATAAGAGAAAAACATTATGGAATCGCCAATCTTCTAACGCTATTTCCGACCGAGTTCGAAGCAGCCAAATGGTTTTTGGCAGAATCATCCTATAGGTGGTAAGCAGTATTTCATGCTTGGAAAGATTTGTTGTTAACATTGATCCAGGCTTTCTTTTTGGTAAAGTTCCGTTTTCCCCTAGAGAAAATGAGCTCCTTCGCTATAGAGTGGGTATATTTCAAAAGTTTAGTATGTTTTCCTTATTTAACAGTTGAAGACGCTCGCTAATTGGTAGTGGTACTCCTCGGAATGTCAGTGCCTGAAGGAACAGGCGACATCCCAACTAATATTATAAATGCGAAAGTAACTCTGTCTGTCTGTCTGTATGTTACGCTTTCCCTCTTAAACCTCGCAACCGATTTTGATGAAATTTGGCATAGAGATAGTTTGAGTCCCGGGAAAGAACATAGGATAGTTTTTATCCCGGTTTTTGAAACAGGGACGCGCGCGATAAAGTTTTTCTGTGACAGACAAAATTTCACGCGGGCGAAGCCGCGGGCGGAAAGCTAGTAATAATATAAACAGGACTGTATTTTTGAAGCATTGAACTGGAATGAACCAGATTGGCATCACCCCAATTAGAGTCACACCGAGTAGCGAATTTCAAGAGTTTATTTGAATTCGACAAGACTCAAAGAATTTCAGATAAAATATCGATAAAACTGATAAAATATGTCTGGGGCTCATTAGGCTGGGTATTCCCCAGTCATAAACAAGTCAATTTATGTATTAGTGTTATTATGTGACTCATTCAGTTTATTGTCGCATGCAAAAAGTTATGGTACTTATAGTGTAATGCATCTGTACCGCAGGCTGTAATTTGTATGATCTGATCTATAATGAGGGCGATTATGTGACCTTGGTTTTATGCAAGTAGTTTTCATCTTTAGGTTTGTATTCACGGTTAGCGCACTTATAAATGGTGTGCACAAAAGTGCAAAAAAGGTTTTAATATGAGTGCTGTACACTTTTGATTTGTATTTGGTGTCTGTACATCGATCACTGTCTGTGTCTTGTTTCTAACGAATGTTATCTCTCTACAACTTGAAACGATGAAACTTGAAAGGAAGATATAATGATACAAGCATATTATTACCCTAGATATAGCTTGTCCTAGAATTCTTCAGCGTAGTACTGAACGTTTCTGAGAAATGAAATAATCACATTTCGCATTTATAATATTCCTATGAACTTGAGTGGAAAGTGCTATATCGGGAACGTATTTCATCTTTATTGCATACATTTTTCATGAGCTTAAGTTAATAAAAGAGGGCGGCCGACACAATAATGGCTCCATAACTTTTACTTGATCTTAGATCTGGATTTTTTAAACTTTACATATCCTGTTAGAAAAATTACCTGAGTACTATTAAATCTGTTTTGCATCATACAGATGATCATTTTATGAGGCTTTTTTCTTGCTAATGACATCAACATGAATAATTAGACGAACGTGTGACATCATTGTTTAATAATGACACTACTATAAATCTTTGGGAAAATATATTTGCAATCCTATCGTGTTCAGAAACGATGATATCCTTAAGAATAGAGTTTTGACAGCTCATAAAAAGTATGTCAATTGACTAGTGGTGTCAGTTAGTGTTTTATTTGCAGTCCTGAAGGCGCCACAAAAGATGCTGCCCCTACAATAGTAATTCCGTGCGGATCATAGCCGTGCAATAAACGTGAGCGTGGAAACAATTTTCTCGGCCACAAACTGTTGACGTTGCCGTTGTAATGTTTACAAACAGATCTATTATTTGCATCAGGAAAACGCTGTGTAGATTCGAGTGAGCTATATTTATTTAAATGCGCACTTGAAATATGCCGGAGATTTGCGATTATATTTTGAAAGGGCATAGAAATAAGTAACGTCATTTCAGGAGCTTTTTGGATGGAGTTTGGCAGATTTTTGACGTTCGTTAAAGTTAAAGTAAGATGGTGCAACAGTAGGAAGTTTTTGTTTGTAACCTTTCAGCTTTTAGCTACGAGTTTGACTAATGATACAGCATCAAGTTTCAACAATACTAGTGTCTCAATATTTTAGGTTCCAAACCATCAATTTCGGGCGTATTGTCACATTTTCTTAGGCTTCGTACGAGACAACAGGCAGATGACTATTGAAAAGAGTGTCATCCGAACAATAGGTGAGGAGGAAAGTGTTGAGAGGAGGCTTTTGTTTCCCTCTCGACACAAAGGCGTGAGGAGCCGGCTGAGTGCAGGGTAAACTGTGCTCTCTGGGACCTTTTGCTGTAGCGCTCATGTTGATGATGTGTTACGAAAAATGTTGGCACGTCTGTCTCTGTATGGTTTATCAACACAGCAATGATAGTTATCTTGAAAAGGGGCAGTTTTTTCAGCTGAAAATTCAAGCTACGAATATTAATTCTTATTTCTGCTATGTTGACTGGTAGGGCTGTGCTGTACAGCTGACTTTTGTACTAGTACATAAGTGTTCTTAACGCTTGATTCACAAACAGAAGAAGCAGCAAATCAGAGCTAAAGAGCTCTGTAATTAGTTCGTGTGTCACCCTGTGCGTCCACACGCACTGTGAGACATCATAGTAATGTTTGTGAATACGGGCGTAAGACTACGTACACTTACTGGGAACTGCTTAGATTTTCTAGTGTATCATAATGGGTTTACTTCACTGGACCGCTTGATGAACTGACTGCTCCATTTTTAGTTTCTTTTATTCGTGTTCAGCATATTTCGTACAGACAAAAACGGGGTCTCCTCTAGTTCTCGGTCAAATGCTGAAAATGCTGTGTCTACTATAGCATGATCGCCAATAAGATCGTATACGTTTACGAATTTATCGAAATCGTTTAGCGTAGCCCTACCCCGCCTGGGCGATAAGGCGCACTAAGCGTCCAATTTATTAACTTGTCAAATCTTTGTCCTACTGCCATTATTATGGCCGGTGGACAAATTGCAGGCCATCTGCTGTCAGCGGCAGAGAAATGAATGGAAAGAGCAATTTGATTTGTGCTGTGGGCTGGGCCCGGAAACATGTAGCGTGATTGATGACGCGCCCAGACGCAAATCAAATTAAATTATAGCAATTGTATAGCTGCATTAAGGTCTTTGGATAGTTTGTAATGGACGATCCTTTAGAGTTTTAGACTGACATTGCGTATCTACGCATTGCACTGTAGAGTCCCGCTTATACATATGTTTTTAAAGCAGGTACCATGCTTAAGGTGCCTGAATGCGAGGGGCGCTAGACCGGTCTTTGTCGAAATCCTTGGGGGAGGCCTTTGTCCAGCAATAGTCATTCGGCTGAAACGAACGAACCATGCTTAATTTAAGCACGTCACGTGCTCTTTCTGTAACAATTTACGGGATTCCAAAAAGAAGCTATGTTGGCTATCTAAAAAAGGCTTGATGCCTATAAGTAAATAATATGATAAAGTATATCGGCCCAGTAATAGTTAATCAGGAGAGCCGGCCTTCCCGCGCGTGACGGGAAAGCGTAAGGGTTGAAGGTAATTAAGGGTCCGACCGATATATGGACACAATTTATGAATGTAGGTCTTGGAACGAAAGAAATAGGGGTCAACAGTGTTTTCGATCAAGTGTCTTCCCTCGAGATTATCGATAGCTCTCTCAGAGAGATCACAGGGATTCATAAAAGTCAACAGTTTTAAATCTCCGTAACTCAGCAAAATTGTTAAAGCTTCTCAAGCAAGGTCGTGAGCTTAAGTTCAAATTCTTTATTAATCCACCATTTCAGGACAACATATTTGCTGGTGCTGAAAAGAGGTTACACCACTAGTTCATTTTTTTCACTTTTAGCTCTGAGCTTAGAGAATCTTAGAACATTTTGGATAACTGAATCAGTCGGCCACAGACCTAAATCATATCTGCCGACAACGCTGGAGTGTTCTGGCATCTTCTAAATTACATTGCGAGCAGTCCTCGCGTACGTGCCAGCTGTCGGAATATTTATCGCGTGGACATTTCTTGAGAAACAACTGGCACAAGCAGAATGTTATAGTATAAGCAAAACTCGCAATAAGTGTAGCGTGCACTTTAAGTCTTCGAGATCATGTGTGAACTCTTCTAAGTTCATTGAATCCTAATTGATTCTTCTTTTCCTATTTTGTAGCTTAACTTTAAGTTGAGTTCACGTATTAACTGCTGATGCTGAACTGATTTTTCCAGTTGGGATAAGTCACAGTCACAGTGCATCATAAATATAAATGCAGTTTTGTAAAAAAAGAACTGAAACTTACTCAGGCAGAAAATTTTTAGCCTTGTCCGTCAATAGATTTAGAAAAAACTGCATAAAATAAGTATGTATGTATATTTATCTGTATCATAACAGGTAATAATCATCATCTTAGAGCCACTATTAGATTTCAATGGGCATAGAGCATCCGGCTTTTTCCTGCTACCTGAAGGGCTTGGGAAAATCCTTACAATAGGAACTCCAAAAGTATCGTACATAATGGAATGTGCCAAGTGGCAACCCTGATTGCACCCCGTTAATTACGGGGTCAGAAGGTCGGCGGGGCCAATAAAAATGACCGCAAGCTGGATTAGCGCCGTAATTCACCCCACTTTACAACTTTCCTGCGTGAATCACGTACGGCTGAAAAGGGGTAAGAAATTGCCCGCTTTGGTAATAACTTTATTACATAATTTATGGTAATCACAATTAAATAAGTAAGAATGCGTTTATACTACGGCTGAGGTATAATCGAAGCTTGTTAAGGAATGGATTGATTTCATGGTACCATATTCTGGATCATGAAAATTCAGACCAAAGGATTTCATCACTATGAAGACAACAAGGAACTTCATAAAGATGATGTATCTGTGTAATGATGGACTACAATAAAAGCGCTGAATGTGAATGTCATAAATTCACAATGCAAAATATTTGCAAGCAATTACACAATAACAAAAATTAAAATGAAAGAGATGTTGTAGCTAAATGCAAAAAAGGGTACCAAAGCCGAAAAATGTAAATTCTCCTTAATCTAACAGCGGTTTTCATTTAAACAACAAGGATGAATTCAATCAAATGAATCAAGAACGGCTGAACTGATTTAGCTAAAAATTGTCAGGGAGGTAGTTTAGAGCCAGGAGAAGGACATAGGATACTTTTTATCCCGTTCGAAATTAAAAAAAGTCTGCTTATTTATTGCTATTAAGGCGGAACAAAGTTCCCCGGGTCAGCTAGTATTTCTATAAAAATGTGTAACTTATGTCCCGACGACTCTTAACTTTCCGCGTAGGCGTAGGAATCCACCTGGCTGATGGCTGGCGATTACCGGAAATGAGCTTTGTCATTACCCAGGTTCAGACGATAACCAATGTAGCCGATTCTACAGAGATTACATAGAATCAAATTCTATAAGCAGCAATTAATAATAATATGGTTAATACTTTTCGGTAAAGTGTGTTCAAACTAGAGGTGGGCGCCGATATAAAATTGGTCGGCGGCGGCGCGCCGACTTTTTGACTTCGGCGGCGGCGGCGTCGGCGGCGTGACCTTGTTTGACCTTTATTTATTAGGTATTTTTTAAAAAATCGGCTTTTTTAGTATCTTTCGCCAAGACTAATCAGGTGGATTGCAGTTGGTTGGGGTTTGACACGATAGAGCCACTGCCGCAATGGTTTACCCTAGTAAATTAGCTCTTTTGATAATAGATACTTTGATATTTGATTAGCGGGCTTGGCTGAGTTTGGTTTTCGTGTATTTCCTAAAGGCCAGCGTACCAATGTGCCGATAAAAGTACCCTAAACATGTATTTTTGAACTCTTTGGAGGCACATAGTTAATGTTGGATTAGCTGACTGTCGGTCGAATATTATGTTCAGATCTGTTTTATTTATATTAATATGGTCTTTCCGTGTCATCCTACGGTCCAGGTTTTTAATGCAACCTGATTGCAGTAATGTGTCGTGGTCTAAATTGGCCTGGGGATAAGTTTCACGTCTTAAATGATAACATGGTGAAACTTCGGGTCTTGCTTACATACGCCACTTGGTCAGTCAAGCATTAGTGGCATTTAGCTGACTTTGCAACAATCTAGTCGCTTTAAGATCACAGGGCTACTTTACTAGTAAATGTTATCGAGTACCGGACCAAGTATAGAGTCCTGGGGTACTCCAGCTCTGCAGCTAAAAGAGAAAATTTTGTCAAGGAGTTTGATTTAAAACTGTCTGTCACTGAGATAAGACTTCATCAGCAAGTAGTAGAAGTGTGCTGGAAGGTACTTTTTAATTTCATAGAGTAGTCATTTATGCTAAACCCAGCTGAAGCCGCAGCGAAAGCAGACGTACAGGATTCTTTCTTTTCCAAACACATTGTACACAGATATGTGCTTTTCGATATCTCCCCTCTCCAGCTTACCCCAAGTAGCTCAAGGTGTACTGAGATGATGGGCCCTAGATGGGCACTGAAACGCCTGGACAGAGAGAGCCATAAACTGGCGTCACTGGTCGAAAGTTGGGCGACTGGCCCCGAGGTCGAGGTCGCACATGTGTGACGCGGCGATGCCCATGTGATTATACGAGGAGTACCAACAAGCAAAGAAAGAGCTTCAGGGTGCGATAGGGGCGGCTAAAAACGCCGCCTGGGAGGAGCTCCTCTCCACCCTGATTCAGGATCCATGGGGGAGACCCTATAAGCTGGTTATGAACAAGCTCCGCATACGGGCTCCCCCACTCACCACCAGCATGGATCCTACCCTTCTTCGCACAGTTGTCGCAGCCCTCTTCCCTGAAGTCCGGTCTGATTTTACGCCGCTAGTCAGATACAGCGTGGCACAGGCAGATGCAGGGGATGCGCCCAATGTCATGGAAGGAGAGCTAGGGGCGGCTATCCTACGCCTACAAGCTAAGAACACCGCTCCCGGCCTCGATGGAATTCCGGGGAAGGCGTGGGTTTATGGCTTGCCCTTAAGAACGGGATGGAGCCGCGCTTTCGCACTCGGTTAACGGCGTGCCTAAGGGAGGGAGTCTTCCCGCGAATGTGGAAAACGGGGAAGCTCGTCCTCCTGAGAAAAGACGGCCGGCCGGCTGATTCCCCATCAGCATACAGGCCCATTGTTCTGCTGGATGAGGCGGCAAAACTTTTTGAGCGCATCATTGCTGTCCGTCTAAAAAGACACTTAGATGGAACAGGCCCAAATTTGTCGCCTAACCAATTCGGTTTCCGCCGGGGTAGGTCAACCCTTGACGCTATAGCTGAACTAAGGGACATAGCGGAAAAGGAGGTAGCAAGAGGGGAGAGCGTTGTGGCAGTGTCCCTAGACATCGCTAACGCGTTTAACAGCCTTCCCCATAGCTGTATAGAGGAGGCCTTAAAACATCATGGGGTTCCTCTATACCTTCAGGCTATAATTCGTGCCTACCTAGCGGGAAGAGAAGTGACATTTCCAACGGTTAATGGCTGGGGTGGGAGGCCAGTGTCGTGCGGTGTCCCACAGGGTTCGGTCCTTGGGCCTCTCCTGTGGAACATAGGCTACGACTGGGCCATCCGCGATATTCGGCTGCCCGGTGTGAAGGCCATTTGTTACGCGGATGATACGCTCGTGGTTACCACGATTCGTGAGGCCGCTATTCGAGTCACGGCGGGAGTTGCACAGGTTNCTAGCCCTATCGAAATACTCTTTTATTTAAGTTCCCAGTAGGACCCTTTTCATGCGATTAATGAATGATATTAAAATGTATTATGTAGAATCGTTTTGCCATTGACAGATACATCTGATGACAGAGCTTACATTATTTCTACTTTTCATCACCATGAGCGCTGCGATAGATTATGTTACCCCCACCTAGTACTTCGCACCCAGCGAATAGGAGAGGAATAAATTGCAAATAGTTGGTAGAGTATCAGTATCGGCGCGCCGACAGCTGATCGTCGGCGGCGGCGGCGTGAAAAAATTCTCGGCGGCGGCGGCGCGCCGGCGTGGCGCCCACCTCTAGTTCAAACTAATAACATACATTATTATTCCTGATGAACATAGGCTATAGAATATGGATAGAGATATTCTGTGTCAGACCGAAATTAACGCGTGCGAAGCCGCGGACACAAGCTATAGTTATTAATATAATTGTTATTTGAGTTTCGGTCAACTTGTCCTTATAACAAGAAAATCCCCACAAGACCAAGCAATTAGATTATCGTTTTATTGTTGGATTTTATTTACCCGGCCGTAATGAAAATTGCGGTCTGTCATGCGATCCGACACTGTTTGACGGCGCTAATTAAATTTGCTCCTACCCTCACCCCCCACCACAACCACAACACAATGTTAGGTAAACGTAGTCGCTGCGTGCGTGGTCGCTTTGAACTGGGGTACCAATTATTATGTCTGTGTATGTGGTTGAACTGTTTAAATTAAGATTTTGTTTTGAAAAGGTTTACACACGGCTTACGTGTCCCAGCAATTAGAAATAATCATATTGAATATTAGCTGAATCGGCAAACTTTGTACCGCTTCAGTTAATCAGAAAATGTAGGATTTTAATGGTGCAAGAATTTTCCAAATCGGTCCAGGAGTTTCGGAACCTATTCAATACAAACTAAGAAACAATCAAATCTCTATATAGGTTAGTTCTTGATCATAATAACACCTAAAGGGTGTAGATGCGATCTATGATAGAGCTTGATCAGAACACCAGTATGGCGACCACAGAGAAGTTTAATCTATGCTGCCTAATTAATGCAACTATGCCAGGTGAATTTACAAAACCTTGGCGGTCCGCCAATATGTCCAAATAAAGTTGAGTATATGACCTAACCGGATCGTTTTGATAAAACATTGACTACAAGTGATTTGTCTAATGAGTTGGCAAATGATGAGCGTAGGTCATATCTACAACGGGGTTACTCCGAAAAACGTTATCCAAAATTTCGAATGTTGCCATTCTTCTCACGCAAAGCGAGAATCCAGCATGAGCGAAGGTGACAGATAGACCCGAAACTACGTAAACAGCGGAGTAGCCCAGGCCATTACGTGTTGGATCAGTTTCCCCACTAACGCTCATTTAGAGCGGACCCAGGCTTATGATTTCCCGCAGGAGAGATCCAAAAGATAATAAAACCGTTTTTATGGAACTTTCTTATTAAGTGAAAAGTATGAAACAGATGCTAAGAATATGATAGACTAACCCTAAATTAACATAGTTCTACTAATTACACACTATTGTAAACACACACATTTATCTATTTTTTATAGAGCTATAATAATATCTCAGAGCGCCTGAAAGACTATGTAGCCTTCCTTCTTTCGTCAATACCAGTGGTAAAGATATATACGGGACTATTCCCACCTCTCTTTCCCACCACTGCAACTCCTGTGTAGCCAGGATATACAGCTTGACCGCTAATAAAAAGCCAACCAATGAAGGTCAAGTTTGTCCCGGGGGAAAGTGAAACTGTCATTGGACCCGCAACTAAATTAATCAGAAGAACATAAGGAGGAGTTAGAAGTTTTAATCAGAAGACCATAATAGAGTTCGTAGTTAAAGAAATATGGGAAAAGTTGCATTTATCATTTCAGAAGATGAGCTGGAAAGTCAGAGCTTACACATTGTATGCTGAGATTCAGATTATTTTCAAACACATATCATGTCAAAGGTATTCACGTGTCAATTTATTAACGTAACATCCACCCATTTGATCTATTTTAAATCAAGCTCAGTTGCACCGCAGTCGTAATAAAATAAATACCACAAATCCGTGAAAACGGCTGACGAGGGCAGTCGTTTCAATTTGCCGAGTGCCGCACGAAAACTTCGTGGCTGAGCCATAGAATTTATGTTTTGCATTAAAAATGTAAAGGGGCTGAGGTATTTTACAGATTTGGTGAAAAACTTGCGAGGGAAGTCGGGAAGCGTAAGTACTGTCGTAAATCTTGCTGTACGCCGTGAACAACAAACATTGTACAGGTATAGATGACACTAAAGACAGTTGGATCTTATGTGATTGTGATAGGCTCGATTTTGCAATGGAAATGTAGTCTGTTGTGGAGTTGATTGTACTTTGTGCGTCAAACCCTTTATGGGAACAAATAAAGAAGTTATGGTACTGAAAAGATGGCAGGTCTGTACAAAATTGTAGATAAGTTAATTAGTTCGTTTAAATATTAGACCTTGCCTGGCCTAGATGCCATGTTAGAATATAAACATTTGTATGTATGTTATCAACTGAATACGAATGACACTCCGGTTTAAGATAATTGATGAAATTAACCGCTATAGGTGATAACAAATTCATTGATCGCACAACGAGTCGATGTAACCATCCAATCCAACTATAGGGTAAATAATTCATTAGATGTGATGGACTACTTGTGTACTAGTAGTGCTGGAATCAATCAAATCAATAGAGCTTTACCTTGCAGTTAAATTGCTTAGAACTGAAGCTTTAGCTATTAGCTTGTTGAATTTGAATGAAACAAAACAAAAACAGTAGATAACATCCGTCAACATTAGGATGGCTTTTGTACAAAGGTAGCCAATCTGTTTTTCCTACCGTCATTTTTCTAAAAACTGTTTTTGAAAAAAAGTTCCAGTGTTTTTATCTTTTACTTTACCGTAGCATCTAAGGAAGGAAAAACATTAGTTATGCACAGCAGTTTCTAGTCTCTACCAGTCAGTGCATCCTTGCAGTTAGTTTGGTGCCAGTGGTAACCATTACACCCGAACTGCTGAGCTACCCCATTGCACATACATTGGACCAACGGGGCTATCCCGAAAAACGTCATCCGAAGTTTCGAATGTTGCGATCCCTCTCACACGAAGAGAGATGTCAGCATGAGCGACGGTGACAGATAGACCTGAAACTACGTTAACAGCGTTTCAGAGTAGGCCCCCAGACTATCCAATACGATTAGTTCCAGCTAACAACGGCAATAAATTTCCACTAAGTTCGAACAAACTTGGAAAACTTAGAGGCACAGTCGATTACGTTATCGATACAAATCTAAAACTATCCAGCAGTGAAGCCAGTGAATAATTCACGGAAGAAACCGTGGTAAGCAACACGGCGATCCCAGACGGACCCATTCGTCTAGGTGAGCGCGTGATATATTTTATGGGGTAATTTTGACGGGTAGAGGGAGATGGGAGAAATGGTTAAACCCACATGATGAAGCTCGAGATTCTGCGGGTAATACATCACAGTTAATTCTGATGCTTTAAAAGATGTTAAGTATAACGGTGAATCATCATATAAGGCAACCAACACTCGTTTCCAAAGCTGTGTTCGTAGTATCAGTAACTAAAGCAACAGATATAAAATTAATATTGAGCACAGGACAGGGGGAAAACGAAAAGTTTTGCTAAAGGTCTGATTATAGCATCATAAGGAACATAAAAACTGCTATAGACAGAGAATGGTATGACTAACCTGTCTAGACGAATTCGGAACTGTCTATAAATTGTAAGCATTTAGGGGCGGGGTGACAGCCCAACTTAAAATGGAAGCGCATATACAACAGTTCGAAATGTGAAAATACGGTGGCAATTTTCCAAAAAAGTGTCTACAGCTCTATGTTCACGGAACTATTTTTTTATTGATCAAAACGATAATGTCTTCATGAGTAGTGAAAAAGGGTACTGGAGCTTTCTCTAAAGTGGTAAACTTTGTCTTATCTCTCTCATTTCTGTTGCTATTCCTGTTACATATCTCTGAGATCTCTGATAAAGTCATACAAAGTGAGTGATGATTTCCACATCCTATTCCCGCTGCTATAACTTCTGTATAGTATCAGGTAACTATAAGAAAACTAGGAAGATTTCAAGCCAGTGATCGTCTTCCCTCTAGTTTAGAGCGAAGTGAATGACAACAAAGTATATCCAAAGGTGTTTCCTTTGTTAATTCACAAAATTGGTACTCACTCCGCACTGTGACGTTCATTCTGTCGAGAAAGGATGTCTCGTTCTCCACCCCGCACTCGTATAACCCGGAGTCATCCGGGCCTATCATTGGAATGAATAAGCTGCCATCAGTCTGAAACAAACAAATAACGGTTACAGTACCATACATTTAAAAGAAAGATAAGTAAACTAGAAGAAGTTATAGTTATCATCATCATGATTCAGAAGATAATCAAACTAAATAGTTCTCTAGTGCCGTTAATGTCATACATATGGTAGAAGATTTTCTAATTATATGGCTTGAATAGTTAATCGCAATTTCGTCCGGATTGTTTGCCGGTACATTAGGTATCAAAACAAAGTTCTTAATAGTATAGGTCATTTTATAGAGTTCGTCAACATTATAAGAACACGAATATGTAGAGAAGATTATGAACATGATTATAAGAATAGTACAAAAAACAGTTCTCTAACAATATGTATTATTTGACAAACCTAAATCACAGATTACTAATAAGTTTCCCAAATTGATTGTACGTATATAAAATACTTAAAGAAGCACTAAAACAAAACGTTAATAACAATAGCAACATCTGTAATGTAATAGGGTTACAAAATATCTGTACTAACGACTAGTCGTGAAGTGGACGAAGTTTTCACATAAAAATTAATAGCTTGTTTAGATATTGTGCCTTATTGTGACATTGTAATTACAGTTACTTGTCCACAAAAGATATAGGAAATAATACAATAACGTCATGCAATATCCTCTTACGTAGGCAGATGAAATTGTAAACGAGCAGATTATCTGCACAAATTAAAAAGGCTGATCTCCGAATCAGTTGGATCGATTTTGACGGGAATCTCACTGACAGACCTCTGAAATGTGAATAAAATCTGCGACAGCCCGAAATCAACACGAGAAAAGAGAGAACAGCAGCGAGTTAAAACTAGTATAGTTATAGTATGATAAACATAGCTGGAAAATTTATTCAGTTCTCGTTGTAAGATCCGGACAAAGAGTATTGATCGAAAGCAGCCTGTTTCAGAATTTCCAGGATGAGATGTGCTCGAGCAAAGTTGTGCTTAGAAGTGTCCGAAGTAAGGAATAGCCTTCTCAAGTGACGATAAATATACTCATGTCCGGACCATCCCTTGGTCTAACTTTTCTAAGAATCCGCTTAGCTGGGCGATGAAAAAACATGTTCAATTATGGTGCGTAAGCTTTTATTATTTTGATAGGCATATTGGTTAGTTCGGTAGCACATTTGTCAAAAACTGGGATTGCCTCAATTTCGTTGTAAACTATGACTATTAAAATTTGGATTCGAATCTGCCCAAAGAAATCATTCGAACTCGCTGTTCTCTATTAAAATCAATGATTACTTATCGCAGCAGTTGATATAACCAATTTTAATTTACAAACGGACGTATTTTAGACAAATGAAAGATCTTTAGGTTTTATGTCACTCACCACTCACACCACACAAACTCTAAAACTTGACACCTTATAAAACTAGCAGTACAAGAGCCATAACAGCCGCTAGTGTTTTCAGTTCTACCACCATGGAAACTAGCGCAACTTCACCCGTTAATTTCAATTAAGGTGGAGTTGCCCCCCCGACGTATACAAATGCATTTCGACAAGAATGTCCTGTGGGGGTGGGATGTTAATGTGGCAGGGTTCACGGATTGTTATGTAAATATATCGATTGCTGGGGCGTGAAACGTGTACACAGGAACCTGAGATTTTGTAGACAGAAGACGTCGGATAGTTCGGAACTTTAAACTTGAGGTAGTCGCGGAAATAGTAGTTTCGTGGAAGACAATAAACTATATCCTGGATATTATTTCCTAGAATTCAATGGCTTCCACTGAGTGTACACATTAACAAAACTTTGTAAACCCTAGAAACCTGGATATGAAAACGCTGAAGCTGAAGTAAACGAAATGCAAAGTAAGCAAATTGAAACACAAAAAATTTCGTTATTTAGCATTTACAATTTCACACAACTAGGAGACATTCGGGGTTTCCGTTTACTAATCTTCATTCATACATTCATGTTATTCCTCTCTTCGCTTTCGCAAATTACGTATTTGTCTTCTGCTTTAGTAATTTCTTCCATTTGAAATAATGGGGATTCGGATTCCCGTGATTCCTGCGACACGCTCGAGATGATCCTGAACGCGGATCAATATGTAAAATGGAGCACGACAAGATTATTTGCTCCACGCACCATTAACCTGCAATTAACCACGTCCTCTAGAAAATCCATTTGGAATGTTTTCATTTTCAATGGAAGAGGATCAAATTGAGGCCCTTTTCAAGGCATCTATTCAGCCTTTTGTGCTTTTACGCATACACGTTCCATGTAGGGCATGTAATATCGGAAGGTTTTCAATTCCGATATTGAATTCCGATATTAGATCTCAATATCGGAATACCGATATTAATATCGGAATTGAGTTCATGTGCTATAAAATTAATATTTGGTTATATTCGTAAGAATTCTGGATTGTTTACAATAAAATAATGATTGTAATCAAAATCTTTAATTTGGTACAAAATAGCACTTCATAAAATTGAAGTTTTAAAACCATTTTTACGTTATGGGTATCCATTTCATTTGGTTTTTTATGTGACAAGAGGCAAACGAGCAGACGGATCACCTGATAATGAATGGTTACTGATAATGAGCTTATAATTATGGACTAGCAAATAATTAAAGTGTTTTTGTAAAATCACAGGTATCAAACAAACTTTTACTCCTTCATTATATTACCCTGTTTTATGTTGGCGGAACGAATTTTAGAGTCATTCAAATCACGTGCTACAAAAATTGTAGAGAGTGGTAAAAAACTTGAATATGCTTGTAATTTGTTCCTTTTTGATTATCGATGTACAACTCACAAAACCACGAGCCATGATCATCATCATGTCAGCCATAGGACGTCCACTGCTGAACACAGGCTCCGATAATGATTTTTACAATGGCCGGTTGGTGGCGGCCTGCATCCAGCGCCTTCCTGCTACCTTTATGAGGTCGTCGGTCCACCTTGTGGTTATGAGTCCTACGCTGCGCTTTCCGGTACGTGGCCTCCACTTCAGAACCTTGCTGCCTCATCGTCCGTCTGTTTTGCGTACTAAGGCAGAACCGTTGGAAGACCTTATCATAATGCTCGAAGACCTTAATCGAGTTTCCCAACAGGTAGGCCTTCGGATGAATATGGAAAAAACGAAGGTTATGTCGAATGTCCATGTTGCTCCTTACCCAGTTTCGGTTAGGAGCTCGATTCTCGAGATTGTTGACAAGTAAGTACATAAATGTCTATCTCGGACAAAGATCAGCTAGGTAGTTAGATGCAATTTCGAGAAAGAGGTAAATCGTCGAATACGAAGATGAAAGTCTTCAATTAGTGTGTGTTACCAGTGATGATATACGGCTCGAAAACGTGGCCTTTGAATATAGGGCACAACGTGCTATGGAGAGGGATAAGCTTGGTGTTTCTTTACGAGATCTAATCAGAAATGAGGAGCTCCGTAAACTAACTAAGGTCGCTGACATAGCCCGACGGATTAGCAAGCTGAAGTGGCAATGGGCAGGGCACATAGTACGCAGAACTGACGGTCCATAGTCCAGTAAAATTAATGTTTGAAAGGGAGTTGAGATGTCGTTCTTTGTTGACCAAGTACCTATGGCAAATGCTAAAATTGATTTAGAACAAGTTAAATTAACCATAAATAGTAAAGATATTAAAATATTTGCAGTGGAACAAAAAGTGATGGTGAGAGACATGAGAAAATCATTGGTCTTTGCCAATCATGTACTTTGGGCTTTGTGGCAGGTTGTGGCGAGTTTAAACGCTTTGTTTAAAATCTCAATTAAAACTTTTATCTGATTCCGATATTACGATATTGGGTCGCTCAATATCGGAATTGAAATATCGGATCTCGCAGTCCGAGATTCCGATATTACGAGATTCCGAGATTCCGATATTCATGCCCTAGTTCCATGCTATCACTTCATGATGTAGTTTTGGTGTTGAAGTGAACTTATTTATAAAACAGACACATTTTAAGCGATGTATGAAAGTGAATAAAAAATACAACGAAAGTCATAAATAGAAAGAACAAGCAACAACTCAGTAGACGTTATTTTAAAAATATCTACGCGAGACAAGTTTTCAAAGCCAGAAAAGTTAGCTAAGTTTGTAACGAAGAACATAGTTTGTAAACTAATAAGTTGGCTAATAAATATGTATTATGTTTACCTACTTCATAAGCTTGATAGTCTGATAGCAAAGTTTGTGTGTATGAAGACCGAGTTGGCAGCTTATATTTTAGCATGGAAATATTACTCCAATAAGGTTATAGGGATACATCTTTCACCTATCATAGGAAGTACCAGAATGCGGGCAGCGCAGGAGAGGTCGGAAATCCTTGGGGATGGCCTTTGTCACTGGACAACCACTTCTGAGTGGACATCATTTGGCTGAAACGAGCGAACGAACGAAACATTTTGTCTTTAGTTAGTGGTCAGTTTTCCCAAAGGAAATCCAAATCAGTCTCTGCCTGATTCCGACCGACCAAAACAGAATTCGCCGGCATATCATCAATTTCCCAAGTGCCTCTAAACGAGCAACACTGGAACATAAGTTGAGTGGTTGTTGGCAACCCTATCCAGCACAAACAAACATGTTAAACTATACGTTACGCAACTCTGACCTTTATAGGAACGTTACATAATGTGGCAATAAGCGTGCACGACCAAGTGCTGGGATTTATCTAGATGTACCGCTCAGCCGGTGACTTAATGCAAAGTTTGGAGCGCCGACAAAGCTGAAGTATTTCTTGAAGGAAAAGATGTATTTTGCAAATCCCTTAAGATAATACAGCCGCCTTTTGCGTATGTTAGGTAGGTGCTTAGATGTACGTTTGATGGTGAGGGTGAATAGAAAGAGATGCAGTGTACCTACCTATTAAATAGCGTATAATGTTAAAGCCACTCATCCGATCTCTTGCGTCAGTCTGCACTTGCTTGGTCACGATATGATTTATAACAGCAGAGTATGTTCGTTCGTTTCAGCCAAATGACGTCCACTGCTGGAAAAAGGCCTCTCCCAAGGTTTTCCACAGTGAACGGTCCTGCGCTGCCCGCATCCAGAAGCAGAGTATGTATGTAGATCTAATTTTAAAAGGACTGTTCACTGTCGCAAAAACCTTTAGTTGAGTTATAAATATCCTGCCAGGTATGTAGGTCAAAAAATATTAATATTGAGCTTCATCAATCAAGAAGCTCTTTCGCCTATAATACGAATTAGTATAAGATCCCGCTATACAACGACCTTCACCGAGATGCTTATTTGATGAAACATATTTTATATTCAATTTAACATGTCAATAATTATATTGCTTAAGGGTTGCCTAATAAATTTCAGTCCAGGATATGATTAATCAATCATTAAAAAAAGATTTTTTTTTAATATTTCATCGGTTTGACTATTAAACAAACTCCATACCAATCGAAAGTATGAAGTCCATAGAATATGCAAACGTTAGGTTGCCTATTCTTTTCCAGTCATAACTCTCGGGTTGCCAGGTATAAACAGGTAAATTGATAGAGCATTTTGCACCGGTCTGATAATTTAATCAAATTTAAATTAAAATAAAGATTATTTCATTATGAACACGGTGGTATAGGGTTGCCTGCGAAAAATCAGTCCTGAATGACGGTTGTCGAATTTTGTAAAGTGAAATTAAAACTGAAAGGTGACATTTTTCGAGTAGTTGGCAACATTTGGGAAAGACGAGTTGTATGAGGCGTTTGTGTGTCTTGTCAAGAGGTGTCGCTTGGGTGAAGAAATTTCTCCAGTGTTGCCATGCTTTAGGAGATTTGGTCCAAAAATGTCTAAAGTGGAAATAACGACTTCCGGTCAAAAATTTGGATGACGCCTCCTGCAAAAGGGTCGTACAAATGACATTTGACCATTTTCATCTCGATCACCTGGCAACACTGGCAGCTACGGGGAAAAGTATTTTTTTTCGACATGGGTTTCTTTAAAGTTAAGGACGGACAGAAGGAGATATGGCAGAAAAAATCCAAAAATGGGGTTCGGTCGATTATACGACCCAGATTATGGGAAAAGTCCGAAAATTCAGAAAATCAAGATGGCGACCGAGTGAGCGGTCATTTTGTAAAAAAATTCAGATTTCTGATTTTTCAAATGCATTTTTTGGGCAGTTGGCAACATTTGGAAAAGTCGAGTTGTATAGAGCGATTACGTAGTTTGCTAAGGAGTATCGTTTGGAAAAACAACATTTTCCAGTGTTGCCATACTTTGAAAGATTTGGTCAAACCATGTAAAAAATGGAAATAACGAATTTTGGTCCAAAATTTGGATGACGACTCCTGCAAATAGGTCAAACTAATGACATTTGGCTATTTTTATCTCGATTACCTGGCAACACTGGCAGTTACGGGGCCACAAAATTTTGGGACTTGGGTGGTTTTAAGGAATTGTTTCACGGGATTGGTTTAAGTTAGAAAAAAAGTAAAAATGGGTTTTGGCGCGGAAAATGGTCTAGATTAAGCGAAAAATGCAATAAGTATGGCAACACTGGAAAATGTTGTTTTTCCAAACGATACTCCTCAGCAAACTACGTAATCGCTCTATACAACTCGACTTTCCCAAATGTAGCCAACTGCCCAAAAAATGCATTTGAAAAATCAGAAATCTGAAACTTTTAACAAAATGGCCGCTCACTCGGTCGCCATCTTGATTTTCTGAATTTTCGGATTTTTCCCTTAATTTGGGTCGTATAACCGACCAAACCCCATTTTTGGATTTTTTCTGCCATATCTCCTTCTGTCCGTCCTTAACTTTAAAGACACCCATGTCGAAAAAAATACTTTTCCCCGTAGCTGCCAGTGTTGCCAGGTGATCGAGATGAAAATGGTCAAATGTCATTTGTACGACCCTTTTGCAGGAAGCGTCATCCAAATTTTTGACCGGAAGTCGTTATTTCCACTTTCGACATTTTTGGACCAAATCTCCCAAAGCATGGCAACACTGGAGGAATTTCTTCACCCAAGCGACACCTCTTGACAAGACACACAAACGCCTCATACAACTCGTCTTTCCCAAATGTTGCCAACTACTCTAAAAATGTCACCTTTCCGTTTTATTTTCACTTTACAAAATTCGACAACCGTCATTCAGGACTGATTTTTCGCAGGCAACCCTATACCACCGTGTTCATAATGAAATAATCTTTATTTTTATTTAAAAGACAATGCCGGAAATTGGCGTCTTTTTTTTTTCGCGCGGCCATCGACCAATCCTTGTTTTTTGATTACAAAATAATGTAATAANTGGAATGAATGGATATAAATTCAAATAATCTAAGATGGCGAGACTCTGATTTTTACTGCAAAGACGAGCGTGTGGTTTTTCAAATAAAAGACGATATTTTCCAAAATCAAGTGTTCATATTTCGTTCACAAGATCCCACATTTATTATAATTTATGTGACATCCTAAATTTTAATCCTTACCTGAATTGCCTAATTGTTTTAATTGATATTGTTATTGCATTGTAATAAATATTTTTGACATTTAAATTCTATTGGAGGTAGATCATGTAATATTAATAATGACTATTAATAATTTAATAATAATACTGCATGACGACTAAATGTTTGCATATTGCTATGTCGATGAAACATGTTGTTCTCGTAACAAGATAATAACTGAAATGTACCATGTTTTACGCAAATAAATAATTTTGAATTTTGATGACGGAAGGCAGTGGTATAATTAATACCTTGATAGATCATTTACCGTTTGAGTTACATTTACCTGGGTATCAATATTGTGGTCCTGGAACTAAACTTCATAAACGATTACTTCAAGGCGACCGTGNCCATTTGATCAAATTATCAGACCGGTGCAAAATGCTCTATCAATTTACCTGTTTATACCTGGCAACCCGAGAGTTATGACTGGAAAAGAATAGGCAACCTAACGTTTGCATATTCTATGGGCTTCATACTTTCGATTGGTATGGAGTTTGTTTAATAGTCAAACCGATGAAATATTTAAAAAAAAATCTTTTTTTAATGATTAATTAATCATATCCTGGACTGATATTTATTAGGCAACCCTAAAGCAATATAATTATTGACATGTTAAATTGAATATAAAATATGTTTCATCAAATAAGCATCTCGGTGAAGGTCGTTGTATAGCGGGATCTTAGACTAAATAGACAGTGATGTAGAGGCCACTCTAGAAAATCAGTGTAAGCACTCGGTAACTCGCAGAGGTAGTGTACCTCATAATCCTATAGGTACATTTACTAATTCGCCGACATACGCTCATAGTTCATAACGAGGATTCCTGGAATTTCCAGATTTGTGGATAACTTGTGAAAGCATTTTCCGTAACCGGTTACTCCTAGTTGTGAAAAGGAACATCACTACCCAATATCTACTGAGAATACCGAGATATTACCGTCCCTTCCCCTCTACCCTCATTACCGGTAATGACTGTATTGTTGTAAGGGTCTTTAGCATCTTTAGTAAGCCCCGGGTGAGCTATACCATGAATTACTCGTATACAAGATTGTGTGGCATGCTTTAAACCTTATTGATGACAAACGCATAAGGGACTAAGGGCAACTTCTTTGCTTAAAGAATTAGTAAAAATAAAGAAAGCATTATGACAATTAACTTGAAGTATTATTAATGATGTCATTGACTATAATAATTTATAGGTAGTCTCTTTATGTTTACTTAATGCCAAATATTAGTTTAGTCAGCCGTTTCTTTTCCTTAATAAGGACAAGAGGTAAATTTTCTAATTCAGTTACGTCATCAAAGAATACAATTACTTTCATTATCTTTCAAACTCAACCACAAACGAACGTTAATGCTTTATAATCGCACTTTAAATTGATAATAAAATTCCAGTTTGAGTTTATCACAGATTGCCTTAATCGCCGTCTCAGGAGTTTGAGGACCGGGAATCTTTGTTGAATTGGGTCATTCGGAAACAGATGCGAGGTGGCCAATTGGGCGTTTCAATGGGTCTCATCCTCCGCCCTTCAGTTGGCTGCCAACAATGGTACACTAGGCTTTTTAAGCCCGATCTTCTTTTGTGTATCTTTTTTTTAACAGTTTACAACACATTTCTGTTGCTAAATAACATTTATTCAACTTCAAGCGAGATGTCGATACCATGTACTTGAAACATAGTAAAGTAAACAACTAAATAAACGAACTAAAGTCGCTGACATAGCCCGACGGATTAGCAAGCTGAAGTGGCAATGCGCAGGGCACATAGTACGCAGAACTGACGGCCGATGGTGTGGCAAGGTTCTGGAGTGGAGGCCGCGTACCGGAAAACGCAGCGCAGGACGTTCACCTACAAGGTGGACCAACGACATCATAAAGGTATCAGGAAGGCGCTGGACGCAGGCCGCTACCAACCGGACAACATGGAAAGCATTGGGGGAGGCCTATGTTCAGCAGTGAGCGTCCTATGGCTGAGATGATGATGATGATGATGAAAGTATACAACTACTGGTTCCATCATCCATCATCTCATCTATTCTCCACTGCAGGAACATGACCCTCCCTCTTTAGTTTATTAAAGGCAAATGAAGTATTTCTTTGTGGGTTGGTACTTTTGTTTTCCTGCTTAAGTAATATGCTCCAAAATATTAATATTCACACGTTGTTCTTAATTTTCTGCTCCGTTACTTTCCATCAATATCTATTCAAATAGGTTCGGACGGATTTAGTTCTAGACTAGTTTTAGGCACGTACCAGATAGGTTTAGGCGATATCGAATTATGTGGCCGTGGCCTTGCGGGCCAGCCTTGGGGCGCGATCAATAGCCTGCGATGGCACCTACCGTGGGATATACTGATACTGGGCAATGAGATACTTTTTGGGGGGCTCTACAAAGTCAATTACCAAAAAAATATTCTAAGCCAAGATATCGTCGTCTGTTCCTTGAGTGAAAATATAAATCACGACCACACTAACACCACTACATGGTAAACTATCTCCTGCCTGCTAAGCACAACGCTACATCTTTTAAAGCGTACACTAAACTGCCAAGGAATACCCTGCCTGTCCAGCCTCTGTGTTCCCAAAATCATACGACCCTTCTCCCTGCCTTCAGGGCGAGTGAACAGGTATCTTCTGGGTATGCTCTCTCTACCATAAATCGAATCTTCAACCCTCATCTTATAATCAAGACCAAGCCTATAAAAACCTGGATTGGCCTTCACTATGCTCAAAAAACGTGCTTAAATTTCATAAGCGTAAAGAAAGTTTGCAGAACAATATACACCAATTTGCAGCGTGCCAGCCAGCTCACATGCACATTACTTAAACGGAGACTGCGGTATAATTTAATATTTAGGTTTACCGGCACAGACTACGCTAAAAAGGTTGCAAACCCTCTTGGAGTGTTCGTTAAATCTTTGCGCAACGACCTTTCCATTATCCGGCTGTAGGTATAGCGATAAATCGTGAACTTAAACGATTTTTGTCGGTAACTCAGGAATGATGCTAGATAATGTAAAATTAACGTGGTGTTAGATACTACAGACATGTACTCTACCATATTATAGTGTGAATTTGAAGAAGATTTCACGATAAGTTATTGCTGACCGATGGATTAAATTTAAAGCGCACCTCCCCTCGAAGCACATAAAACTTTCTAATTGGAACAGGTTAATCCATGCCTCTCGATTCCATCCCATCCCATTCTGTCTGGAGAGCCAAATTACATACATCATTTTTGCTTTAAACCCAAAGGGCCTTATCACAAAAATGTTAAACGCGGAATGAATACTGGTTCAAAGTTTCATTTTCATACTAAATGTCAGTGTAAACTAGAGTTCAACAGAGTCTAACTTTTTGCAATAAGGGGAAACGGTCAAGGCTATGTTAGAACCAGACAGAAGGAAATAAAACTGTTATTCGACCCGCAACTAAAACAATCAGACGAAAATACTAGAACTTCAAAACTAAGGATCGACTTTGCTCCAAAACTCCTGGTCTATTCTAAAACTAGAAAACTATTACAAAGTAACTTCTTTTCATCAATTTGACTTATCTAATAATCGAACATCTTGATCGGGCGTGACTTTCTACCCAAAAGCACGAAAGCTTTCTATCTTCAGCGATGTATTTTCGCTTCAACTTCAAGTTCCGCCCGCGGTCTGGCGGCGTAAACTATACATAATGGGCGAACTCTAGCTGCAGTTTTCATATTAAGTTTAGTAATAAGGGAAGTAGAACAACTGCAATATTGTACCTTGCTTTAATTAACAACTGCAAATTTGCCCTTCCCCTCGGACCTCGTTCGCGAGCAGACGTCTCAATGAGTTTATTCGAATCTTTAAAATGAATTAAATTAAAGTTTTACGCGATAAATATTCGTATGGAAAAATAGGAGTGCATAAATATTGAGGAGGTTACACGCGCGGCTGAGGACATGGCGTCTCGCCTACGATTGCCATCTCCGTAAGTGGCTACCGCTGTCTCCCTGGTTGCGCCCGCTACTCATGGAAGCTACCCAAAGCATCGTAAGTACCAGGAGCACATAAACCGCAAAGAACTATTATAACACCCATCTTCCCCGGCTGTTTGCTACGAATCGCTACGGAGCCACGCCGTGCTACAATAGTGCTACGACGAAAAGTGAATCGCTACTAGGCCCCACCTACTTTCTACGTCATCGCCGCTACGCGCCCCGAGCGATCACTGCTACGGGCCTCGAATGAATATAATCTCCTGGTGCTCTCTGCGATCCTGGTATCTTGTTCGACTAAATAACAACGATTTCTTAGTGCTACAAATTCTGGGACCGTGATTATTACTGGCGCGCAACTAGTACAAGAACCTTCTGAGTATTCATAGAACCCTGGTACAGCAACGAAGCAAAAATGGACAAATCTTCCTCGGAATCCAATATAAGCTTATTAAGTGGAACCACAACAGACCTTACAACTCCTACAAATTACCCACGACAAAGATTTACTATAAAAAGGAAAAGAGATTGTGCCTGCGGTGAAGAAGTGGAAGCACTCAGGGAAGAATTTAAAGTAATGTTTCAATCTCTGATGACATCGCAAGAGAATGAGACGAAAAAAATCACCTCTACCCTTAATGAAATCCAGCAATCGAATAAAAATATTGAAAACTCTCTTGCATTTCTTGCAAGTCAAAATGAAGAACTGAAGAAGAAAGTTGACCAAATGGAGGTGCAAGCAAAAAAAGACAGAGAGGAAATAACAATATTGGAAGATAAAATTGAAGACCTACAGAGAGAAAGAAGAAAGCAACATTTGGAAATAAAAAACGTACCTAAAACTAATGACGAAGATAAAACTTCTCTAATAAATATGGTGTTGACTCTATCCAAAAACGTCGGCTACACTTTGACTAAGAATGATATAAAGGATATTTACAGGGTTAGAAGTGGTAAAAAAGATAACAAGAATACGCCCATAGTCGTTGAGACTGCTTCCACACTTATAAAAAACGACTTCATGAAGACATGCAAATCGTTCAATACGAAAAGGAAGGAAAAACTACGTGCGAAACATATGGGCTCTACAAGTAATGAGGATCAGCCAATCTTTGTTTCCGAGCATCTGACAGTGAAAGGCTCCCGCTTATTCTTTTTGGCCAGAGATTTGGCTAAATCGAAATCATACAAGTTCTGCTGGACCAGCTTCGGAAAGATTTATGTCAGAAAAGATGAAAGTTCACCTATAATACTGATCAACAATGAAGCACAGGTGCACACTCTATTGCAATCGGCATGACTAGTTTTTATTTTTATCGTACTTACTTTCAACTATTGTTAACATTACTAATGAGTGTTCACAGATTTCGTTTAAACTACTCACACAATCACACACTCACAAACACAACTTTTCACACACAAACACACTATGCTTTATATGCCAATACCTTTTTAAACAATTCATCCAAATATCTAAAATCTGTAACTGTTTTGAGATTTATAAATAAAATAAACAACCTTAACTTTTTTAAAACACTTTTTAAACGTCTAAATACGACTGATTTTAACATTCTAAACCTAAATGAATAGTACACTCGTAAACTTGCATGAAATAGACCAGATTGAAACGGCAAAAACTGTTAAATGTGACATAAACGATATATCTAAATATATGACAAAAAAGAATTCTGACCTAACAATCATAACACAAAATATTAGAAGTGTTTACAATAACTTAGATGACCTACAAATATCACTGACACAGCTTGACTTTGATATCGACATACAAGTTCTAACGGAATGTAGACTAAATCCTAACAAATCTGTACCGAATATCGCAAACTACAAATCGTTCACTACAAGTAACCACATAAACCAAGCCGACGGAGTTGTTGTGTACATAAAAAATCATCATAATGTACAAGCAAAAGAAATCATTCTCCAACATGCTTCATGTTTACAGATTATACTAAATGACATAGCAGTTATATGCATATATCGTTCCCCATCTAATGCAAATGCAGAAATCTTTATTAACTCGCTAAATGAATATCTAAACACGTTGACTAATCACAAAAATATCATAATAACTGGAGATATTAACATAAACCTTACACCAGATTCACAGGAAAAATCTCAAGATCGTAAAAATAGACTCAATTACCTTGATATGCTATCCTTTCATGGTATCTCAACTGGACATTCCCTACCCACACGGGAATCCAGCTGCTTAGACCACTTTATGCTGAAACTTGAGGCTAATAAAAAAGATGCTTTTATTTCTGTTCTTGAAACAACCGTTACTGATCACTATCTAATACTTATGAATCTTAAAAACATCAAAAACATAATAAATAATTATAAAAAAACTAAAACAGTAGTAAATTATAGTGGAGCTATACAAACATTAGAGGAAAAAGATATACAATCGATAATGCTACTCACAGATCCTAACAACATAGTCGATAAATTAATTAATGTAATAAAAGAATCTATAGACACAAACACAAACACTATTAAGATAAGTAGGAGTAAGAGAATCTGCAAACCTTGGATCACAAATGGCATTCTAAGGTGTATAAAGAACAGAAACAGAATGCAAAAAACTTTGCGTGAGAATCCCGAAAATGAGATATTAAGAATAAGCTACAGGAGATACAGAAACTATATAAATAATCTGATTAAAAAGTTAAAGCGTACTTATGAGAGAGAGGAACTAATCAAATCAAAAAATAATCCAAAAGAATTATGGAACACCATCAACAATATTGCTACCTTTAAACCTAAAAAAACCTGCAACTCAGATTTACTTAACATAAAACCTACCATTCTGGAATCGCTAAATGAAGTCAATTCCTACTTTGCAGAGGTTGGAAGTAACCTTGCAAATGAATTAAGTAAAGAACACCCAGCAGTGTCTTTTGCGGAGGTTGACTGTCGTCACCGGCGATCACTTTCTGTAAAAGATACTGTAACGAACACTTCCCCCCGATTAAATAACGATTTTTCAGAAACCCAAAGCACATCCTTTGTACTGATAGATACTGACAATGAAGAAATATATAGAGTGCTTATGAATCTTAAATCCGATAGCGCTCCGGGGTGGGACGGCATTACAACAAAGTTTTTGAAACTATCTCAAAATTTAATAATCCCAATCATTTGTCATTTAGCTAATACTTGCTTTAGACTTGGCATATTTCCTACATCGCTTAAACGAGCAATTGTAACACCTGTGCACAAGGGTGGTGACAAAGGCTGCGTCAGCAACTATCGCCCCATTTCGGTCTTAACTTCAATTTCAAAAATATTGGAAAAACTTATTAATAGTAGACTAGTAGATTTTTTAAATAATTTTAACATATTGTCCCCCTCGCAATTTGGATTTAGACANCTACCCAAAGCATCGTAAGTACCAGGAGCACATAAACCGCAAAGAACTATTATAACACCCATCTTCCCCGGCTGTTTGCTACGAATCGCTACGGAGCCACGCCGTGCTANTGTTGTTATAAATTAAAGCACTGATTTAGATAAATAGACTTTTATTTTTAACTAATATTACAAATCATTCGACCGATAAACGATACGTCAGAGCACAGAGAGAGGAGAGACTTCTAGGGGGCGCTGCTGTTTGCGTCAGTGCTCTGTGGTTTGCGTTTTACTCCAACACCCTCCCTTAAACGCAAACCCATTGCAGCGGTGAAGGCATGGTGCTTGCAGCGAGGAAGTCCTTTGGTCAATACATCAGCCACCATCTTTTCAGTGCATAGATACTCCATGTGTATTTGGCCTGCTGCAACCTTTTCTTTCACGAAGTGGTATCTGACATCTATGTGTTTGCTGCGAGCTTGATAGACATCAGAACCTGAAATGCTAATGGCACTTTGATTATCACAGTACATAGTCAAAGCCACTAAAGTATTTTGACAGATGTCCTTTTCCAATTGTTGAAGCCAGAGTGCTTCCTGCACAGCAGAAGCCAGAGACATATACTCTGCCTCGGTGCTGGAGAGGGCAACTGTTGTTTGCTTCTTTGAGTTCCAGCTTATACATGCGCCTTGAAAAATAAATAAATATCCAGTACAAGATCTTCTGTCTAAAGTGTCACTCGCCCAATCGGCGTCGCAGTAGCCAACCATGTTCTCATCATTCTTTTTGAAAGTTAATTTCATGTTCATTGTTCCTTTGAGATAACGGAACATTCTTTTCACAGCTGTCCAGTGTTGCATTGTAGGACTGTTATTGAATCTACTTGCAGTGTTCACCGCATATGTTATGTCTGGGCGTGTGCCTTGCAACAGATAAAGAAGGCAGCCAACAGCTTCTTGATAGGGAATATTCTGTAGAATTTCACTTTCATTTTCAGCCTTTTTTAATTGTGTTCCAGCTTCAAATGGTGTTGGTACTGGTTTGCAGTCAAACATTCGAAATCTGTGTAAGATTTTCTCAATATAAAGTGATTGATCCAAAGATATTTCATCTAAATCTTTACTTTGTGAAATTTTCAACCCAATACATTGTACAGCCTTGCCAAGATCCTTCATTTGAAATTTTTCTTGTAATTTTTCTTTCACAAATGATGCAGTTTTTTCATTATTGAAGAAGCAGAGTAAATCGTCAACATACACTGCTATAAGAAGAATATCATGTTCATTATTAAGTCTATAGTATATGCAAGGATCCATAATTGATCTTTTCAATCCAATCTCCAATAGTGCAGCGTTGAGCTTTTTGTTCCATTGACGACTGGCTTGTTTTAAGCCATACAGAGCTTTGTTAAGTCTGCACACTTTGTTTTCGACTTCATAACAAGGCGGCGGCGATATGAATATTTCCTCTTCAACATCTCCCTGTAGAAAAGCTGTAATAGCATCCATTTGATGGATTTCCAGTCTGTATTTTGTTGCTAAGCCAAACAAGTATCTTAATGAAGTCAAGCGGACCACAGGAGCATAAACATCGTGATAATCAATACCTTTTGTTTGTTTAAACCCCTTGATGACAAGACGAGCTTTGTATCTTACTATTTCTCCAACATCATTTCGCTTAGTTTTGAAAACCCATTTGCATGGTATTAACTTTTTGCCTGCAGGTAAGTCTACTACTGTCCAAGTGTTATTATCTAGTAATGATTGATATTCAGTATCCATAGCCATTTTCCACAGGTTAGAATCTTCTCCATTTAGTGCTTCAATGTGACTTTGTGGCTCATTATCTAAAAGACTCATGGTAGACTCAGAGTTAGAACATAAGAATGAATTAAGTTCTGTATCATTACTTTCATCCTCATGTTGTAAATTTTCTTGCAGGTTTTGTCGACGGGGTCTTAGGTTTACATGGTATGTACTTTCTGGAGAACTCAAACTATCTGAAGGTATGTAACTCTCATCTTCCAGGTCTTCGTATGTGCTTGAATCTGAGTCATTATATCTTGTTTCATTATTCAATTCTGCATTGTTAGAATTATTTTCAGGTTCAACTTGAATATGTGTACTATTAGACTCATGACAATCATTCCTCTGATTTATTTCTGCCTTATGTGTGTTTTCATTTTCATTCAATATTTTAGAATTATGATTCTGGCTTATACTGTTTTCAAGAAATACTGCATCTCTACTCATCACAACTTGTTTACTTTTCTTGTCAATGAAGCGATAACCTTTGGTGCAGTCACTGTATCCAATAAAAATCAACTCACGAGATTTGGGATCTAATTTCTGACGTTTTTCCTTTGGTATATGTACCATTGCTCGGCATCCAAATATTTTCAGGTGGCTGAGGTCAGGCTTGCATCCAGTCCAACGCTCTTCAGGAGTGACATGTGGCAGTGATCGATTTGGCGAACGGTTGACGATGTAGGCGGCAGTTGCTATGGCTTCTGCCCAATACTCCTTACCGTTTTGTTCAGGTGTGTATGGAGTACTTGTCTCATGTTTTATACCAAAATGCTTCAGACATTTATCAAACTTATGATTTTTGTATTCTGTCCCATTGTCACTTCTTAATGTTTTAATTTTACAGTCCAATTCATTTTCAGCTTTATTTTTAAATTTTATAAATTTCTCAAAAACCTCTGATTTTTGCTTAAAAAAATAGACAAACACCTTTTTGGAATAATCGTCAATAAATGTTAAAAAGTACCTTGCGCCTCCGATAGACTGGTTCTCCATTGGCCCACATACATCGCTGTGGATTAACTCCAATAATTTTGATGCTCGGGAACCTTCATGCTTGAATGGTTGTCTGGTCAGCTTGGCTTGCAGACATGGAGTACATGTCACATCTTTATTGTCTTGAGATAGTTTCACACCCAGAGTACAATTGGGGATCTTCTTCAAATCATTGAAGTTGAGATGTCCGAGTCGTTGGTGCCATATGTACCTCTTCAGCTATGACAGACATAGCCCTTCCACTGTTGCATGTTAATAATTTGTATGTATTATTCACTAGTTCCGCATTGGCCACTACATTTCCTTCCTTGTTTGTTACTGCACATCTATTTTCATTAAACTCAACTCGGTTTCCATTGGAAATTATTTTGCTCACTGACAGCAAATTTGTGGATAGACCCGGCACATATAAAACATCATTCACTTGAATGCAGTCCACAGTCCCAGTGTCTTCATTCTTGACTTGAATAGTGACTGTACCGCAGCTCTGAACACGAAGTACTGTATTGTCAGCAATTCTGATGGTATTTACAGATGGTGCTTTTTCATTCTCAAGCCAGTGGCCATGCATTGTCATGTGAGCAGATGCCCCTGAATCCACATACCAGTTGGTGCTGTCATTCAGTAAAGAAGCAGAGAAAGCAGCAACAAAACTATTCTTTGTATCTTCATTTTCCTCCTTTTTTTTATTTTTAAACCAACAATATTTGCTAACATGACCATGTTTATTACAGTTAAAACATCGGGGTCCTTTAGGCTGATTGGGTCGAGAGTAATTACTAGATTTGACATAAAAAGCAGTAGTAGTATCTGATTTAACTTCTTGTAGCAATTTGGTTTTAATCAGATCGGCACTAATCTTTATTCCACAGCTCTCAATCCCCATAATCATAGGCTTGTACTCTTCGGGGAGGCCGGCCAGCATTAAAGTGCCAAGCCACTCATCATCAACTCCGAAGCCTATGGCTCTCAACTTGTGTGCTGCTGACATTATTTTATTGATGTAATCTTCTACATTTAAACTTGAACTGAGATTTGTATTTATTAGATCTCTTAAAAGACCAACTTTACGGAGTAGGCCCGAGTCTTCAAATGCTTTAGATAACTTGTCCCATACCATTTTCGCAGTCGTGGCGTCTTGAACATGCACATAGAGCTGTGGGTCTATTGAAAGTATAATCTTGGACTTAGCTTTGATGTTTTTCTTCGTGTCTACAGAGTCCACGGAGGTTATACACTCCCACAGTTCTTCATGTTGTAGATACGCTTCCATTGCGAATTTCCACGTCGAAAAATTATCTCTTCCAGTTAGCTTTTGTATGAACAAGGTGTTCGAAGCCATATTTATTGACTTTATAGCAATACTAGCTTTCCGCCCGCGGCTTCGCCCGCGTGGAATTTTGTCTGTCACAGAAAAACAATATCGCGCGCGTATTTACTCATCGTTTAGACCAAACAAAGATTTTAAAACCAAAATCAGCTCAATCGGCCCAGTCGTTCTCGAGTTATAATCAGACTAACGAACATCAATTCATTTCTATCTTACGCAGTTTAGATTTTTTCATACATATGTTTTTTCCGCTAACTCCCGTTCCCGTGGGAATTTTACGATATCCTGTTGTACAGAAGCTTTAAATTTACTAAGGTACCTGCATGCCAAATTTCAAGCGTCTATCTTACGCAGTTTAGATTTTTTCATACATATGTTTTTTCCCGCTAACTCCCGTTCCCGTGAGAATTTTACGATATCCTGTTGTACCTAAGCTTTAAGTTTACTAAGGTACCTGCACACCAAATTTCAAGCATCTAACTTAAGTGGTTTAGATTTTTCATACAAAAGAATTTTTCCGCTAATTCCCGTTCCCGTGGGAATTTCGGGAATTCCTTTCTTAGTGCACCTGTACGGTACCTAAACTACGTCCTTTCCAAATTTCAAGTGCCTACGTTTAGCCGTTTAGGCTGTGCGTTGATCTGTCAGTCAGTCAGTCAGTTTCTCCTTTTATATATTTAGATAATAGAAGATTAGATGATAGCTAGCGGCCGCCCGCGACTTCGTACGCGTGGATCCCGTTTTACCCCCTTCATCTATCTTAAGCGGTTTAGATTTTTCTCATACAAATGTTTTTCCCGCTAACTCCCGTTCCCGTAGGAATTTTGCAATATCCTGTTGTAACTAAGCTTTAAGTTTACTAAGGTACCTGCATGCCAAATGGCAATGCCAAATTTTGTATGGAAGGTGGCGTCTTTTTTTTTTCGCGCGGCCATCGACCAAACCTTGTTTTTTGATTACAAAATAGTGTAATAAATCAAACTTACAATGACATGTATAACTCTAAACTCAGTCTGAACTGAGTTACGAGCATTAGAAGTTTGATGATTTACATACTAGATTTGCTTTTTGCGCGCAAGTTTTGTAAGAAATTGCAACAAAATATTGCGCTATTTTTTTATTGCGCTGATTCTGCTCCATACTGATGTCTGGAGCCTTTAATGGATGGTATTGTTTGTTTACACATACAATCTCAATATTTTGTTGCAATTTCTTACAAAACTTTGCGCGCAAAAAGCAAATCTAGTATGAAAATCATNCTAGCTTTCCGCCCGCGGCTTCGCCCGCGTGGAATTTTGTCTGTCACAGAAAAACTTTATCGCGCGCGTCCCTGTTTCAAAAACCGGGATAAAAACTATCCTATGTTCTTTCCCGGGACTCAAACTATCTCTATGCCAAATTTCATCAAAATCGGTTGCGAGGTTTAAGCGGGAAAGCGTAACAGACAGACAGACAGACAGACAGACAGACAGAGTTACTTTCGCATTTATAATATTAGTTGGGATTTTGTAATCAAAAAACAAAGTTTGGTCGATGGCCGCGCGAAAAAAAAAAGACGCCACCTTCCATACAAAATCTGGCATTGCCATTTCAAGCGTCTATCTTACGCAGTTTAGATTTTTTCATACATATGTTTTTTCCCGCTAACTCCCGTTCCCGTGGGAATTTCGGGAATTCCTTTCTTAGTGCACCTGTACGGTACCTAAACTACGTCCCTTCCAAATTTCAAGTGCCTACGTTTAGCCGTTTAGGCTGTGCGTTGATCTGTCAGTCAGTCAGTCAATTTCTCCTTTTATACAGGGTGTTTCTTGTNAGGCGCTTAGGTAAAATAATAGCGACGTTTTACCTAAAAATAAAACGTTTATTAAACATACTTACCTTATTCGAAGCCTTGTATAATGAGAGTAGCATCCCGTTTCCTGTTTGAGTACTAGCTATGGCGTATAATCTGCCCACGATATCACTGCTTTCCGGTTCCCGCCACTGCAATCTGTCGACACTAGCGCCACCATCGGTAGCTCGAGGCTATGATTCGAGAATTTTGTCATTGGGTGTTTTGTGTCACCAGGTAGGTATAGAAAGTTAGGCTTCGAATAAGGTAAGTATGTTTAATAAACGTTTTATTTTTAGGTAAAACGTCGCTATTAAACAATACTGTACCGTTATTCGAAGCCTTGTATAATGAGAGAAGTGTCTATTATCTCCTGGTGGCGCTATGTGAATATTCGCCAGTGTGATCGAAAGTAAAGGAAATATGAATCAGAAGATCAAACTCAAGCAAGACCATTCACACATTTATTGCCATAATAATTATTTGTATGTAACAAACATGTAATAGCATAAGTAAATGTTCAATTGCGCTTGTGAACCTTCGCAATAAAGATTTTGTTAATACTCATTAATATTTCTATTAATTAACGATGAACAGTACAAATCAGTTAATGAGTAAGTATAATAATGTACATTTGCCTTAATTGACTGTTAAAATAAAACGTCTTGGGCAATAACTTGATCCAATCTCATGGGTAAATAAAATAACAATTTTCAGCTGGAGTTGATTGTAAAATACGGACGACAGCACACCAAGATGAAAATTGTGTCTTGTGCAGTCGTAATAAATGTAACTTTACCACGAGTAATAGGTAGCTGTTATACATAAATAGTGATACCAATCAATGAACTATTATCTAAGTAATGTATATAAAAATATATGTGAACAATTACGTAACAATAATAGATTGACCCTTAGTGCATCATTCTAATTTTATGAAATAAATTATACATGCTAAGAATAGCTTAGGCAGGTAATGAATATAATCTGTGTACATACAGAATATAATTAATAAGTTGCACCTTCGGGCTTCTAAACAATCAGCTAATCATTCATAGGCACAAATAGATGGGTAACAGATCGACTATTTGCTGGTATAGCAGCGATTTCACGTTGATAATACTTTGCAAACGTATTGGACGATCTCCAATTTGCTCTCGACATTATATCGTCTAACCGGTAGTTTTCTGTCCAGCTTTTCGATGCCACTGCAGATCTCACGCTTCCCGGTGTTGTAGTTATTCCAGCTTCCTCGAGGAATTTCTTAACCCAGCCTCCGATTATTGCACGGGTGGCCGGTCTAGGATTTCCCGTTAAAGTTACAAACAGGCTGTCAGATTCAGCTAGGCGCCGTCTCTCGTGGGATGTCATAACCAGCTTTTTAATCCAGTGTACCGGACATAGAGATTTATTGTTCTGGTTAGCTAGCAACTTCCAGTTTGATTGCTGGAAGTTATGGGAGTCTGTTTTGGACCCAAAAACTGGTTTCATGATAATACAATCGTCTTCTTCTTTGTAATGTTCCGGCGATATTCGTAAGAGGGTGAGATCATGTACTCGCCTTCCCGAGCAGAGTAGTAGAATAGTTGCCGTACATTTGCAAATATCCAGTAGACTTGATGCATCAGGGTTCTTGTCATTCAGGTAGCGAATTAGGATGTCGGTATTCCAGATTGGTGGCTTTTTCGGTTTTGGAGTGGCCAGCGCGATTGCTTTGAGGACATGCCTGACCAGACAATGTGAGCTTAGCCTTTCCTGGCAGTCTGGGTTAGAAAAGGTAGAGACTACCGATTTGTGCACCAAAATCGTGCTCATCGAGAGCTTTTCTACTTGATGAAGGTCGGCAAGGAACTGTGCTAAATCCGATCCGGTTGGATTTAGATGGTCGATACCCTTGTTTTTCGCCCATTTGACCCATCTGCTCCATGCAGGGCGGTAGGTGTTCAGTGTTGACTTTCGCCAACTAGACAGTAAAGGGGCTTTTTGTTCCTTTGACCAATTTGTCAGGTATTGGCTCCCCCATGACATTTCCAAACTTCTAATGTCATTTCTGATGCCTTCGACGGTGGCAGTCCTGTCGTTATGTCGATCAACACTGCGTTCAGGTCCTTGATGGTGAACGGGGGTCCGAGAGCCCGGTTTTTGAGATCTGGTCTCCAAAATGTGTTCTTCCACCGAGGGACTATCAAGAGAAAGGTCCCTTTCGCGTTGTTTAAGTGCGCCAGGACTCTTGGGATGAGATGTGGAGGTGGAAAGACCCAAGCGAGGTGAAAACTCCATTCCCAGCTGAACGCATCGTAGTATGTCGCGTTGCTGTCTTTGCGGTCGAGTGTGCAATACTTTTGCACCACATGGGCTCGTTGGGATGCAAAAAGATCTACTGCCGGTTCTCCCCACTTGGTGAAAATCTTTTGCGTGATCCTTGGTAGAAGATGCCACTCTGGAGACGGCTTTTTTCTGGATAAGCGATCGGCGTCGCAATTGTAGTTGCCGGGGATGTGATGGATGGTCATGTGAATGCGGAATTGGTCCAAGATTTGAAATGCTGTTCTGGTTAATTTCATTAGGGCCCCAGATTTGGTTCCCCCTTCGTGGCGAAGATAGGACACCACAGTGCGATTGTCGCATTTAATCAGGAGGGATTTTGAGCTCAGGTGCTGAGCTTGTTCTCTTAAGACGTTGATGATGGCAGTCATTTCCTTCGAGTTGCAATGGAGACGTTGCTGATTTGGGCTCCATGTTCCTTGAAGGTTTTGATCGTTTAACTTCGCTCCCCAGCCCGTATCGCTGGCATCTGTCGTCAGGTAATGCGTTGGTGGGGGGGAGTGGATGAGGGAGTTTGTCTCGCAGTGCGACTCCCACCATTCGAGTTCCTGCCTCGTGTCCTCGGCAAGTATCCCGCTCCTCGTTGACTGAGCTCTCAACATTTTGTTGCACATGGCTTGTAGAGCTCGATAGTGCAGGCGTCCCCGTTTTATGACGAAACTTGAAAAGTTCATCAGACCGGTTAGAGACCGCAATTCCTCTACCGTGGCTTTTCCTTTCCTCAGGAGGCCTCTTATTTGAGTCTTCAACTTGAGCGCAAGTCTGTCCGGGAGATATTTGATGTTTTTTCCCGGGTCCCATATAACGCCCAGGAATTCTATGACCTGTTGCGGCGTGAGGATCGACTTCCCCGTGTTTATAGTCCAGCCCAAGTACTCCAATAAGTCTATTGCTTGTTTTATTTGGTCTTGTAATAGGCTTGGGTCCTGATTTACCAAGAGGAAGTCGTCCAGGTAGACAAGGATGCGAATGCCGCAATCCCTCAGTTTTTCTGCCACCCAATTCGTCAGTGTTGCGAATGATCTTGGTGCCGACGAGAGACCGAATGGCAGGCAAGTCATTTGAAGGAGTTTGTTGGCGTATATGAGTCGCAAGAAACGCCTGTGCGATTTTCCTATCGCCAGATGAAAATATGCTTGATGGAAATCGATTTTTGCCATCCAGTCGTTGGGTTGCAAGAATTGCGGTACCCTTTGAACATTTACTAGCCTGAACCTTCCTTGATAAACGAATTTGTTCGGTTTTTTCAGATTGAATATGGGCCTTGACGTGCCGTCGCCTTTGGGACAAAGAAAAATCGTCGAAATGAAGCTGGGAGTGAGCTCCGCCGCTTCTAGAACACCTTGAGACATCATTTTTCTGATTATGTTCGATGTTTCCGCCGAGCGAGGCGTTTGGTGTTGAAATTTCGGAACGCCTAATGGCGGTTTGCTTTTGAATGGTATTCGATATCCTTTTAACATTTTGAGGATGTGGGGCGGCGCCCCCATGTCCTCCCAGCGTGAGTAAAAAAGGCGAAGTTGTCCGGCACGAAATGACCGAGTTGAGTCAGTTTCGTCTTCGGTTATCTCTCCTATCCCGGCGGGATGAGGGAGAGTGTGCCTTAGCCCCTCGGTTTTTATCGTTGCGATTACCTGATTGTTTATTTTTGCCCCGAAGGGAAGCTTGGTGTCTCGATTGCGCTGGGGTGTGCGTTGGTCTTTTACTTGGGGCTTTCTTTTGGCTCTGGGCGCGGGAAGAATTCCCTGGATCGTTCCGCGGAGCGGAGTTGCGATCCTTGTTGTTTTGCCAAAAAATCTTGTGGACACCTCCAACTTTTTCCAGCGTGGAGCTGAACTGCTCTGCGACAAATAAGTTGGTAGCCGATGGCGGTATCCTGCGCAGAGCTGTTTTATGCACAGGATCTCTGACCAAGGAAAGTATGTTTTCCCTTCGTTGTTGTATTAGTTCGGCTCTGTGACCGCAAACTAGTTGCATGGTGTTGTTAGCTGCGTCACTATAGCTGCCTTTTGAAACAATGTCGTTTAGCTTGTTGAATATATCCGGAAAGGATATGCATTCGTTAGCATTATCGTTAACCCATGTTAAGAACGAGTTCAGTTCGTTTTCCAAAGCCTCACGTTGTTTGAGTAATGCGTAGGTTAGACTTGCAAAGGCTTTTTCCATACTGACAGCAAATTTCGAATTTTCGAATCGTTTTACCTCGTCATTCGGATCTAAATTAACAAATCCCGGAAAATGTAGACAAGATCTTTGAACATCCGAATAACGTACGTCACTACAGCTCGAAAGTTCGAAGTGTTGAAGCGACATTAACTTTTCGAGCATATCTACTATCAGGTGTGCTAGGAACGGAAGGTTCCTTAATCTTTGTGTTAATTGAAAAGTCTAATTTCGCACTACTAGTAGACGGTTTAGGACTATTATGAACAGGCAACTCGTCATAAAGTATACCGCTAACATTTGGGTCGACGAGGTCGTCCTCTCGATTACCGCTGATGGGTGTAGAGGAACGAGCCATTCGTTGCTTGAGTGCCTTTACATCACTGATTAATTGATTTAATAAATCGGTACTCACACGCGTATCCCGCCGGTTTTTGCGTTTCTTCCGACGTCTGTTACTGTCGCTGATAGATGAACTTGAACTTGAGTAAAAGCTGTTCTCCGATTCTGAACTCAATGTCCTTGTCCGTTTCCTCTTTCTACTCGACGTACCCGCAGATATGTCCCCTCCGATGCTCTCCGTACACGCGGGCAGATTCTGCTCACTCATCCTGAAAATATTACACCTCTAACGGAGCAGACCGTTAGAGATTCTAATGTTAAAAATAGATAACACTATTTTATTTTTATTAAAAAGTGTGAGGTAGATTGAAGTCAATCCATCTCCGAACGGTAACACCGTTAATTCGCAGAAGTAAAATATGCATGAAAATAAAGTGAGTATCACGATTATTCATGATAAATCGCTAAATATCGTTGAAACAAGCAGACAGTGGTGACTGAGTTTGTTGCGGCGCTTCTTCTCAGCACTTGCCAAATGTTTGTCTCGAAGCGCTGGTAGGGCAAAAAAAGAATGAGACATGTATAGGCTCCTTAAGAGCATTTGACGATTTGCAAGAACTAATTTAATTAGTCTAAACAAATAAAGATAATTTTGATTTGATTTTGATTTGATTTGATTTGAAATCATTGCGATTTTCAAAAATTTTCGGTTTGCGAGAAAATGTTTAAAGGTACTTACACTTTATGCCGATAATATTTCACCGAAATAAAAGAAGAAATAATTATTTCAATACCACAACTAGTACCAGTGAGATGGCCCCGAACTAGCGGAGCTAATTCTGTGACCGTCTCGGTCGGGAACTAAAACGCCAAATGACAAAATTCTCGAATCATAGCCTCGAGCTACCGATGGTGGCGCTAGTGTCGACAGATTGCAGTGGCGGGAACCGGAAAGCAGTGATATCGTGGGCAGATTATACGCCATAGCTAGTACTCAAACAGGAAACGGGATGCTACTCTCATTATACAAGGCTTCGAATAACGGTACAGTACTGTTTAATAAAATAATTCAACTTTCCCTTAATACTTACNTGCTTAGGAGTAGGACGATAATTCTTTAAATATTATAAGTACAAATAGACCAACAGTTGTATTCTTTCATGTTTTTAAGGTGGGCTGACTGTTTAGGTCTTTTTAGGTTGCCTATATGGTAACCTGTTTTTTGTAGGGAATATTATTTTACACTAGACATGAAGAATATGGTCTCAAACTCTCAATGTACTGCCTACCTTCAGTGGTGGTAACATCAAGGTAATAATTAGTTAACTAAAAAGCAAGAAATAAGTAAAATTTTATAAAAAAAATAAAACCGACTCCAAAAAACCTACACTNTTATGGCCTGGGGGGAGGGGCAAGCCTTACCCAGCTTCTGGCCTGGGGGGAGGGGGAGGGGTAATCATACCCAACTTCTGGCCGAGGGGGAAGTCATGCCCAGCTTATGACCTGGGGAGAGGAGGGGGGCGAGGGAGTCATACCCAGCTTCTAGGCTAAGATTAAATAGATTTCCAGGAGGGAGCAGCTGTCCTTTCCTGCAGCAGCTGGCCCGCCCATGGGAACGNGTAATCCACATTTCATACAATACGGCAATTTTCTTAGTTTTCCTTAAAAATCCGGCAATTTTAGAATTAGAATACGGCAACCCTAAATTTATCAGGAACAACACTGACATGTTATTATATGCAAAAACATAGGTAATAGAGCAATACGAGTTAACTAGCTAGAATGTACAAATTGTGGCAAATTTTACTCCACGCTCCACGTGACTGAACTGTTCGATATCCAGCTAAACATTATGGTATATCAAGTTCTATTTTACAACAAAAACGGATAATTTGATGTGCAGTCGAATTTACATGACATTATTAGCGTGCCTTTGTTCCCAAATAACTAAATTAAATTGCTCGTTAATTACAGCCATTCGGTTACGCTAATAAATCGGATTACAAATTGAGTACACGGGATTTAATTTAATTTTCTGTATCATAGGGGATTACATTATACGGTAGACTGACGAACGTGATGAAATCATTATAGACAACAAACATACATCAAAAATCCACACTTTGTAGAGATTGTACACCTTGTTATTATAAAAACTCAAAATCAATTGAGAACATTTAACTGGTTGAACCTTTTCAACCGACTTCAAAAAAGGAGGAGGTTCTCAATTCGACCCGTATGTTTTTTTTTTCTATGTTTGTTACGCGATAACTCCGCCAATGAGGATCAGTACTGTTGTAGAAAATTCAATAAAACTAGTATCTACGTTAATCTTTAAGACATAAGAAAGATATATCTTTTTGAATTATCCAAATCGGACCATTACTTACGAAGATATTAAGTAATAAACATAGGCCGTTTTTGCCGCTAAAAGTCAACGTACGCAGGGCCGCGTGACGTCATTATATCCGAATCGAGCGCAGCCGGCGTACTAAACCCCCAAGGGTGGAAAATTGGGGATGAACTTTTTTATACGCAATATCTCCGCCGATTATAAATCAATTTGAACGATTATTTTTTTGTTGAATAGGTATTATCAAAAGGGTGGTTTCATGCTAATTTGAAGAAAATATTTCACCCCCAAGGGTGGAAAATTGGGGATGAACTTTTTTATACGCAATATTTTTAATTTTTAGTTTTTTTTTGTGTTCACGCATTTGAAGTCGGTTTTTTTTTTTTTAAGTTAATTATTATTCATCACAAAGATTTCCCTGGTGGAATATAAGCTAGCTGAAAAGATACCAGCGATATTGAAGGTTTAATAAATAAGTTTTTTAGGCATAAACATGTCATAAGACATTAGACTATATGACAGTAGTCGTTTGATGACATGACATTCTACTAACTAGGAAAATATGACTCACAATTTTCCAAAGACATAACCGAATTTTCTCCACTTTACCGTCAAAGTTAAAGGCGTTCATAAACATTTTACAGCGCGAAGATAAATTACATTTACGGCGGTCACGATACGACGAAGCGATAAATGCAAGGGCCTGAACGGATCCATTTTACCTTTGAAGCTAGCTTTAGTACTTTTTCTTTAAACGTTAGGTGGAACTTTAGACTTTGAAGAGTCGGAATATGCTAATCCTTTGGGGACTCAATTGAACCATTATTGTCGTTTTTTCTCTCTTTCTACAAAAAATATACGTTCTTATGAAGCTAAACAATTCCAAATCCTTTATTAGTATGTAGGCCCTTGTCAGGCAGGGCACTAGTACAAGTGGCGGAATAAACTCAGTCATTTTTGTCATCTTATTTATTACAGTAAATACGCTGGATGCGGGCGGCGCAGGACCGTTCTTTGTGGAAATCCTTGGGGGAGGAGGACGTCTTTCGGCTGAAGCGAACTAACGAACAAAATACCATTTACAAGAAATTTAATAAATGCGATCTAGGCAGGTAAAGTCCATTAAATGGACACAAATTTTGTGTTATCGTTCAAAATTCAAACCGCTAAATGTAAAATTAATTACTTAATCCAAGCACACTGGTTCTTGAGCTATAATTGGAACAGCTATCAATCGATCCGATCGGGTATACCCTCGCTACTTTGCATAATATCCACCGAACCAATTTAGCAAAAAAGCAGCCCTCGACAATTTGTCATAAAAAGAAAGAATATAATATTTATGCTAATGTTATTCGATGGGCTGAGTTAGAATGGGTGCCTTTGTTTATTGATATCATAGTCGGATAACGTTATAATACATAGTACTTCCTAAAAGTGAATTAAGATTTGAAAATGAAAATTTGATTGTAACAATAAAAAAAATGAACCTTTATTACTTGTGATGTAATTCTTAAACTAAAACCAACTTAGTGGAAAACTGATTCATGCTACTAATAACCCCGCATTCGTAGATTTCTGTTCAACAATTTGAATAAATAATATCTGAAATAGTAGCTCGCTTTCTATTATAAGATATGCAGGTATTATTAGGGTTAGTCTCTATCGTCGCTTCTGTTCTGTATTTTCAGGTGTCTCTTTTTCACTCATGCCGGGATTTAGCTTTGAGTGAAAGAAATTAATAGTTACGAAAATACGTTAACGTTATAGAGATGATCCCTTATATCCGAACAAAGCACCAATTTAACATCTTTCAAATATAAATATAAATTAATACAGTCATATATCCCGTCCAAATACCGACGTAATTCAGTCTAGCAACGTTCAAATTCGACCCGCTGGCCTGTCGATCGCAGGGGACATGCTCTGATAAACCGAGACGAATATACCGATACATACCGCCGATATGTGCCGCCGCCATTACCTTGATGACTTTATCGTTAACGGCGAGTCATTCAACAACACTATTAATGAAGCGACGAGTAATTGAGAATGGGTTGGCCTGATCAAATATTTATGGCGAGAGCATTATTGGTTGATTGTTTTGAATTTGGGTATGGCATCAATCAATCTTAGAGACATAAATGACATGGCAATGCTTATTAATCTAAATAATAATATGAACTTCATTCTATAGGAAAAACACTGTGCTTTTGACTGCTTAATAGCTAGAAAAAGTTAACTGGTCTGTCGCAAAAATAAACTTTCGTATTTATGAAACATGCCGAATTTCAATATCGGTGCATGGAAACCTGTCTGGAACAAACATGCTAGTCAGCCGGAAAACTATCTGTGGAGCTTCGGAAACAAAACATCTATTCGAGGCATCAAAACAAACAGTAGACTGTAGATATTGCAAAAGAGCACCTATCACAACTAGTATAAGGTGCTACAGTTAAGTTTGATTTGCCATCGTAAAGTATACTTAATTCATTTCATAATTTCAGCTCCAAGACGTCCACTGCTGAACTGAATGGTTTCTAGATTTCTAGACTGGTTGAGGCTTGCATCCAGCGCCTTTATAAGGTCGTCTCTCCTTATACTTATTTACTTATATCTTTGACGAACATTTTAATTTAATAACCAATCCAGGCCTTTTCAAGGCGCGAATAGGCACTTACAAGGCTGACATGTATCATATTAGACTGCATCTCACTTAACATCAGGTGCGATTGCGGTGAAATACCTGCCTTGTTCTGTACAAAAAAAACTTTTCTATCCATTTCTTTTACAAGGTACTTCACCGAGCAGCTCAGAATTCTGAAGGTTTGCAATACACGAGAGTGATAAAGTATCAGTGACGTACACATTTCCTTCGTGTAACCGTCACATAGCTCCCCGGGGACACCGTCATAAAGTGTATCTTTAACTTCCTGCGGAGATAGGAACGACAGGGTACCGACGACGCAGACATGCTGAAAATCTTTGTTCGCCAAGTTATTCGATATTCATCCTTAGCATTTGTAAACTTTTTACATACATATTTTTCTATAAGGAATAGAGATCTGGATTTGATTTTGATTAGATTCAATTCTAATATTGATATAATATTATTATGGTGGTGACATTTCCAAAAGACAAAAGCTCGGTTTTTCACAATTTCAGGAACATTTGCTATTAAGAAAACCGATTTTTAATCGAGACCAATTACGATAAACATAATAAGAGAATTGATTGCAAGATTATACCTATCATGTTTGTTTACACTTACTTTTACTTTTCTAAATTTTTTTAATATTAAACTGTAGGTGTGCACTATTTACTGCCTAATTTTCAGTCATTATTTTGTGCTTCTTAAACGCAAGAATCTGGACAAACTCACTATAAATGTTACCTTCCCATGAAACCATTAAGGCATTAACCCTTTCATTTCAGACAACATCGCCTAGTCATTCCACAGCCTATTCAGGAAGGGTTTATATGCGTACATTTCTAGCATATTTCCAGATAACGCACATGAATTTATACTCAAGTAGGAATATGGTATGCTAACTTAAACAGTCTCTTGAATCAGTGTCTGAGAGCCTTTGACTTCATATTTCATACAGCCCATTCAGCTTAACTTTCTCAGCGAGTCAAGACAGTAATTTTAAGGGTATAAAGTAATTTATTTCCCGCAAATAGGTTTTAAAAGCGCTTTTAATAAATGAAGACTTGAAGTATTATCATCATCATCATTTCAGCCATAGGACGTCCACTGCTGTCAAAGTATTATGGTAACTAAATAGTCGTCGTTTCAGAAGTATTGCCTGTGTTTTTGTGAATTCATCGGTAAAAACTGCTGCATAGTGTTAAGTAAACGTGTAATTATTGTTTATGTTTACAAATATGTAGAGTCAAAGTAAGTCTTTCGTCTTCACTACAAATGACCATCTATACTAATATTATAAAGCTGAAGAGTTTGTTTGTTTGTTTACTTGAACGCGCTAATTTCAGGAACTAAAAGTCCGATTTGAAAATTCTTTCAGTGTTAGATAGCCCATTTATTGAGGAAGGCTATAGGCTATATACAATCACGCTACGAGTAATGTAGAGCAAAAATGAAAAATGTTGCGAAATGGGTTTTCACGCGTACGAAGACGCGGGCACAGCTAGTGTATTAGATATAGCGTATTTATTGCAATTAATGAGTCATGATCTAGCCATAGCTTCAAAGGATTAGCAGTCATTAACTCTACATTCCTGCCTATAAATCCTCCCCCGGTCGGAGGGCGCCCTTCATAACATAATGTCATGCACCCCGTCATACATTCGCAGTATTGCTGACTCATCGGCCGACCCTCCGCCGGGGTTGACTGATGTGGAAGGTTCCGTTTATAGCATTTTTACGACATTTTGATAGTGCTAAGTGGTATGGAGATTTGGGTATACATTTTAAGGGAACCCTAGCTAGCTATTACATAGCTAAGTACATAACGTAAAAATCGTCATGTAATAAGTATCTACTTATAGCTGTTATGCTTTTCAAGGCGAGTGTGAATAGGCTCTTAAAGGGCAGATATGTATCATCCTTAGCCTGCATCTCACTCACTTAACAACAGGTGCGGTTGCGGTCAAATACCAGCTTTGTTCTGCATGTCATTTTTTATGAAGTAGAAAAGTCAATCAAAGCACCATCAGAAAATAAAGAGTGACTGCCGAGACACTAGACACAAAAAATATTGTTCGAGGCTCACCAGTGAGCCTTGTGGCATCCAACGTGTATGGTGTAACTCCGTTGAAAATATGTCTATTAATCAAAAGTACATCAAAGATCAACACCATTATTTGGGTTTTTCAGGAATTTTGGAAATATACATCCATTGATATTTAAATCATTCAGCCGTCTGTTTGCACAACTGTGTATGGCCTGAATGATAACAAACGCTGTAGTAACTTTTGTTGAATCTTGTTTATGCATGATAATGTGAACAAAAGAAAACACTTGTCGCTTTTGCTTCACAATAAGTAAACAATGAAACAAACGACAAGGCTGTTATCCTTGAATAATTTAGCAACAATCAACAGATTTTCTGCCAAAACATCGTTGATGATGTGCCTTCTAATGAAAATAGGAAAATAACTTCAATGTAACACAAAACAATATTATGATCTGCGGAAAGTTTAAAGCCATGAATGTTTGGTGCTGCTGAAACGTTAGCACATACAGGGTGGAAACGATAAGTGATCTCACTCGATTATTTCTAAACTACACAAGATATCGAAAAACTGGTAACTGATCTTGAAAGTGCTTCACGAGCTCTTTCTAACGGTATCAGTAATAGGTTACAGAATTAACTGGATCTATTCGAAAATTCGATGTTTTCAGCCTCCATACTAAATGTATGCCAGTCACACAATATTAAAAGTGTTGATTTTTTTTATTAAATAATAAACACTTAAAATGAACTCGTAAATTGCATTCTTATTTAAAATTATTCATGGAAAACATTGGTTCTAGGCTTTACTTGCTATAATATTATCAAGACATGAGTGCCATGACTGTGGCAGTACTAAATGTATGGAAGTCGGAAACATTGAATTTTCAGATAGATGCAGTTTATTTTGTAACTTATTATTGGTACCGTTGAATAGAGCTCATGAAGCACTTTTAGGATCAGTAACCAGTTTTTCGATATCTTGCATAGTTTAGAAATAATCGAGTGAGATCACTTATCGTTTCCACCCTGTATAATCTATAGTGTACTACGAAAGAACACTATAGACTCTAAGTAAAGATGGATTTTTAAATCAAGAGACCTTTTACTTGTAAACGAAGTAGCACAACTCAGCTTAATCAGCTATCATATGCATTGTCATGTACCTATTAAGTAGGAAGAGCAAAAAATGCCTCTTCATTACAACTACTTAGTTGATGCATCGTCGTCCATATGCAATCACCATTCAGTTAAATGAACAAATCGGTATATCCTCGTGGTGCAAGTAAACTAGTGCAATTTACCCGAAGGCACGCCCACCTGCAAGGTGGTGATTCTGCAGTACTATACATTATCGTCCCATAACGGCCGATGGTCTCACGTGGCTCGCACAATCTCCCCCATTAGTTACCTACCTAAGGCGCTAGCTACACAAACTATTTCACAGAAAATAGTATAATAAAGCAATAATTTTAATCTTAAGGCACAATGTCTCTTAAGGAAATCATTATGAGCCAATTAGTTTTCAATTAACTGTAGTACAATCAGATTTTTAGTTCATTTACCGTAACGAGGAAACTATTGGCTTGCATCTCTCCCAGATGGATGAGATGATCTCCTGAGAAAATCGGCAAGACCTGGAGATCAAACGCGAAGCTCAAGACCGAACGCGATCGAGGACTGTTGTGGACGCCCTCTGCCCCATGTAGGGGACATAGGACCTTAAGTCAAGTCTCCCTGATGGATGATGATCGGATCAGGCTGAAGATGGAAGTGAGCTGAAGTTAGTTAATTAATTAAACTAATAACCCTTCTTGGCGCAGTCGGGTAAAAATAGCAAGCACGTAGAGTCGCGCCAAATCCCGTATTGAAGTATCGCGAAGTAATATTTTTATTGGATTTATATTCGTTGGATCGTTTTAGGATCTTTTACATTAGGATCATTATCATATTCATGACTTTTTGATTTCAAAATGTTGTACCAATATGCGCATTTACATTACAAATGCATGACTAAACTGGTTTGAAAACCATACCTGTTCAACCAACTAATTCTTAATGTATTTTTTGCAAAGTTTATTATCCACAGCCTTCTCATAAAAGGTTTATAATTAGTGATTAGCTCACCAAAAGCGTACATAACCAGGTCCTAATCTGTACTTAGTATTTAGATAAATGTTGGTTTACAAAGTTTGCTTAGTTTAGATAAGTAATAATGATGAAGTGTGGTTCATATGCGGCGTTGTTGTAACGCCAATAAAGGTTGCAGGTTCGAGATCTGCCGGGGACATTGTTTTCATCGATATCTCTTTATCCTGACATTAAAGGTACTAAATGTGAGAGCCGTTGGGAAGATAGGTAAAGAAATGTACTAAAGAGTATAGTGTGATTTGAGGGATTTTTTTCTACAAGTCATTTGATTGTAACACGTGGTTGGAACACGCGATAAAATGCGGTTACTGTTGATATAATTTTTTCAATTGTGTCATTAAGATGCGCGTGCGATTGTCTATCATTAGTATCATAACCGTATCATAATAATGATGTCTGTACTATTATCTGGACTGTGTTCATTCAAGGATAGGTATATTGTATTCTATGCATTATCATCTGCACTTAAGTTTTCTTTTTCTTGTGATGCGGAACTGGTCCGCATGCGTGCTGCTAGTTGCACGCAGGACAAACATTTCGTATTTTATTCCCGCTACAGATCCGCATTCCGTTGAGTGTAGCCCGCGTAATAGGGAAAAAATATGAAATAATGAAATGCGGGCAGCCCATGCGGATTAAATCCGCACGCGTGCTGAAATCCGCATCACAGGAAAAAGGCACTAAGCCTAGGCGCAGACCACCGACTTTTAGTTGGCCGATAGTTAGTGCCGTTTTTAATTTGTATGAAGAATCGGCCGATACCAAATCGGTGTAATGTTCGCACTTTCATACATCCTAAATAACAGCCCGACCCAACTATCGGCCAACTAAAAGCCGGTGGTCTGCGCCTAGACTTAGGCTGGGTTGCACCATCTTACTTTAACTTTGACAAAAAATCTGTCAAACTCGATACAAAAAACACCGGTTATCGTTAAAGTTACGGTCAAAGTTAGGTGGTGCAACACAGCCTTAGTGTGACAGTGCCCTTAACGTCCGTGCACAGAGCACACAATACCCCACATTACTGCGCCGCTTTTAGCGCCATTGTAGGCTTTGATGCGCCTCGCTTTGTTTACGGCCGTTATGGAACATGTATGACTATGTGGTATTATTGTAGCTGGAAATAGAACAGCAATCGGGTGTGACAGTGACTGGGAGTGCTAGACCATGACTTACAAATCAAAGTCTCTTTGTATCCAAACACCAAAGAAATATTTCGTTCTGTCTATTCATAGAACGGTCGATAGAGGTGAGATAGAAGGGGGTAGATAAATTTTTGTTAGAAGAAAAAACTGATATACAGAAATTGGAGTCAATCATGGTCACGAACGACATGACACTGCTGTCACACTTTTTTTAAGCTAAAAATGCTTGTGTCACGAGTGGGCTAACACCACAATAGTCAAGCGGCAGCGGAGTTCGAAACTTCGAACCCGCTTTCCTCGGATGACGAGTCGGCCAATCAGAACCCTTCACCGTTGGGCTATCGTGGCTTCAAAGTTTACGATCGTTACAAATGGCTCTATCGAACGTAAGGGTTAACTTACGGCATAAACTCAAATATTCAGCACTTTGGTGTTTAACAGTGTTTATTTTGGACCTGATACAAGAAAGCAGAATCATTTTCTACCAACGTACGAGTACATTTAAGGCCTATTCAGACCTAAGCGGTATTCGCTACCGTCTGCGGCAGAGAAAACCCAGTGGGTATGCGGTAATAATACTGTTCAGACCTAAGCGGTATTGCCGCGGTACTTGATACTAAATACCTGAGCAAAACCCGCGCGGTATGTACCTCTACCCACAGCGGCAGCGAATATCGCTCAGGTTTGAATAGGCCTTTAGGATGATCACATGCATAGGCCTCGCATGCGTGTTCCTTTGAACTCTGACCTCTTTGCCGATACATTTTAGCTGTACAGGCGACGGCACATCAGCTAAGCACTGTGGCATTTTAAGTAGTTGTATTAAGTGCTATTTTTCAGCAGTCTGATGTGCTGCTGACTGTTTATTATCCTTTACGTAGACATGTCCTTGCGTGACATCAGAAATAAAGTATTCATAATAACATTGATGGTCAAGTAACATCGAACATCAGCGCGTAAACTTAATGCGACTTAATGCCTTTCTTCATTAAGTGTGATTTCGGTACAATTTGACAAGTAAATGCCGAACCTACATAACTATTTTATGGACGTGACAGAACACATTAGTATAGGAAAATGTCATTTCGGAATATCAAACGAACGTAGGTAATGATGGATGGTTTTGACACCCTCACTGTTGCGTGGGGGAGTACTTATTTACGAAGTAAACATTTAAAAAATACAAACGCAAAACTTGTACATTACCTCACGCCTAAAGGCGTGGAAAATTGTTAGGTTAATGCTAGGCTGAAAAAAAAAACTGGAAGTTAAAATAAAATAAAAACTATTTGTGTTTGGTGTATAAGTTACGGCTCGGCTGAAAACCTTGATTGTTGAATGAATCTACTAAGTATCACACGAAAACCTCCACAAACCATATCATTATTAGGCTTGTCATTTACCAATACAAGTAGTAGTATCTGTTAAGTGTTTGGACTTACGACAGTTTTTCAGGGAGGTTGCGATAAGGAGCTCTACCTAGTCTAGTAATTGAAAATTTCAACTGCAAATATTGTTATCGAATTCATTTCAAACTGCTAACTAGCCGAGCATTGATCTCCAACCGTCCAATTTAGCAGTTAACCAATTAAAGAGTGCCCAAACTACACTTGAGTTCGCGCCGTGAGACGCGGAATGGCGACCATTCTGGCCATAAAAATGAATTGGCCAATGGCTCAATTGCGACAAAATTGCTATTTATAGTTCGGCTGACGAATTACACGAGTCGGGAATGGGGGAGCTGCATCCTTGATTGTGTCTCGGAAAATGACCGATGAATCAAATAAATATCTGTACCAGATACGGTACTTTCTTGGATGGTTAGGTCAGTTGATTGATGAACCATGTTACGAGGAAGGGTAGGGGAGTTCTGTCTTGGGATGAATTTCGAAAAGTCTAACGGATTATGATAAACATTAACAAAAACCGTTAAAGTATAGGAAATATAATAGAGTAGTGTTTTAACAAAGAGCTTTTAGGTTCGATTCCCAAATGGAACACACATAAACGAATACATACACAGATCAAGTTTGTACATAAGATTACAGACAGCGATGCAGTGTGGTAAGATAAGTGTTTTTTAAAAGGCCCAACTTAAATGTAAAAACCAACATCCTCAAACCATGTTTGAAGCAAATAAAGATATTCTCCCGTAACAATGGCGCATAATTTCAAAATACCACCTTATTAAAAACACAAAATAAATCTATTAACATATTCCAAAGTTTAGAGTCTACAGCGCGAAACTAGATACAACCGCTTTATTCAATTCGCCAATATAAATGGACAATCTTTGAAAGTTGTCGAGTCCTTGACGACATTCTTGACAACGTTGTCCAGTTCTTTGTTGCACTGACTATTTAATAGCTATTTCACTGATAGCAAAAGACAAAGTAGGGTTTTAAAACATACTGGTCACAGAACAAGTCATTCTTAGGTAAAAAAACGGCCAAAACCGTCAAAGGACATAACAAATGTCATTTATACGATATTCCACACTATTAATTTTGTTGTACAAAATGTTCTCCTAAATAAAATAAAAGTTTTCTGTAAGTCTTCGATGTTACATAAACTACTTGACTTGTCTAAGAACCACCAATAAAGTCAAATTAAGCGAAGCATGAACTCTAGGGAAAACGTAAGCATGATTGGACCCGCAACGAAATTAATCAAGAGAAAATACAACGTTTAATCAGAACAAAATAGGACTCCAAATCTAACGATCGACTACGTTCAGTGCAAAGCGGATTACAAATGACAAATATAAATAAAATACTTATAAGAAAAATATTTATAAACCTGCCCAGTATCCTTCGTCTATAAATAAGGGTCTGACTGACCGCCTATCAAACCCGATCAATCTTCGGTAAGTCCCGAAGTCCCGACCCCAGGGAAAGCTAAACATCTTAGGAAGAACAACTAAATAAATCAAAAGGTAGAGCAATTTGAACTGGTTGTCTGCGAACACAAGTTAGGAAACTTAGGACTTAGGTCCGTATTACGGAACAACTGAAACTTGATTTCAACTCAGTCATAGATTTTGTTCTGTGTTTGGTAAATACAACTAACCAAAAGCCTTGATCTATCCTTGGAATTGAAGCGAGTTTTAAAATTCTGACAAAGTTTTGACAGTTGAATTCTCATGTACTCGGTATAATATTCACTGGTTTCCAGGTTCTAATTTCAGACACACTGCAGGCTTTCAGAGGGCATGGCAAAATCTTCAATAACTTTTTCTTTTGCTGGTTTCTAAAGTTTATATTTTTTTTTATTTTTTTTTTATGTGACAGGAGGCAAACGAGCAGACGGATCACCTGATGGTAAGTGATTACCGTCGCCCATAGACACCCGCAGACCCAGGGGCGTTACAGGTGCGTTGCCGGCCTTTAAGGTGAAGATACGCTCTCCTCTTGAAAGCTTGCAGGTCGTATCCGTCCGGAAACACCGCAGACGACAGTCCATTCCACAGTTTGGTTGTACGGGGCAGGAAGTTAATTCTGATATACCTACAATAAATTACTTAATAACATCATCGGCGAATGTCTGCGATACTACAAGAGTATCATTAGCAAAATCTTTCCTATCAAACACAGATTAGATACAGAAAAAGAGGAAGCAAGGAACTTGGCAAACAGCCACTTATGAGATGACTCATGGCAAAAACTATCGCCGAACACTATACGACATCGATACATGCTGAGATTTTCACCCCTTAGCCATTAGTGCCTTTTAGGGGTAGACGCCTACATACTTAACCTAAGATGTTCGACTTGGAAAAGAAGGCTTGACTTTATTAATTTATCACCGTAATCTACTACTTAATCGATTGCAGGAACTTTCTTGTCTGACTTTCACACTAATCTATTCCCAACTCTTTTTGTCACCACTGCAACCCTTGTTGATCTACAGTTTGGCGTCTCCAAGGAAAACCAACTATAGTCTAGTCTGCGAGCACGTAGAATTATGTCCAATGACCCCAAGCTACCCATCCTTATCGCTCGCGCGTAATTATATTACTGTCGCGACTGTGCGACGGGCGCCCGCAGTGAGTGTGCGAGCGCGACTGCAACATAAAATTCTACGTGCTCACAGACCGGGCTTTAGTGACGGTTGAATAGTCCCAGGGATAGCTTACTGTCTTGGAATCCACAATGAATTTGATCAGAAGACCATACGAGCAGTTGGAAGTATATCCGACTTTTGTCTTGTCACTTCATAAGAAAAGTTTAGTTCTTTCCAGCCAAATGACTTCCACTGCTGGGCAAAGACTTGCCCGAGGATTTCCACAAAAACCAGTCCTGCGGTGCCCGCATTCAGGTGCTTTTTAAAAGTTAAGCAAATAGATACAATTTTCGTTCTTTCAATTTCGTTCTTTTAAAGGTATCTTCACAAAGGATTAACCCAATGGAATAGTTTAATAATCCTCCTAAAGGCTCAAAGGATTTACTGAGTTTGAAGTGGTATCAAATTACGTTTATCGCTCCACGCATTCCCCCAGGCGAGGATTACCGTTACGTTTTACCTAAATGTGGCAAGTTGGACTATAGAGTTTGAATTTTGGATGAAAAGGATCAAAGAAAATTTGGATTTTACTAATTAAGGTAGACGAGATTAATTAATAAAGTCAGATGCTTTTAGTGGCGCTGAAAGTTTGATAAAAGGTATGGTTAAAGATTGTGAGCTTTTCAATTCAAATATTGAGGATATGGGTAGACTAAATAATAGTCATAGAGTAAGTACTAGCGGAGAAATTGCTTAACGCCTGTATTGACAAAGATTACTAATGAGGTCTCACAGTGCGCGTGGACGCACAGGGTGACACATGAACCAATCCCTTCTATGATCTGAGAACCAATCACAGAGCTCTCTCTATTCGAAGCTGTGCGTTCGATTTGCTGCTTCACTTAAGCAAGCATCTTTTGTGAATACGAACGTTAGTGCAAAAACTTAATGGGCGTCTGGAAGATGTCGTTCTTATCAGCGATTGTATTTGAATCAGTTTATTCATTGTGGCGATAGTGTGGTTATCTAGACCAAGGGTCTCCAAACTACGGCCCATATCCGGACCGCCACTGTCATCAATCCGACACGCGACAGCTTAAGACAGCCTATGTCCCTGCAAATATTTAAATTGATATGGCCCTTGCAAACTTGCATCATACCGAAAAAAATATTATGGCCCTGCTTCAAAGTTTGGAGTGGAGACCCCTGATCTAGACATTTGATCACTCTAATATAAACATATATGACTATGACTATGACTAACGACACAATTTTGGCCACAATACACCACGTGTACAATTTCGCGAGTTCAACTAGCGGAAAGCGAGTCTGTACGTTGATTACTGACAAATGAATACCAGTTGCGTCCAGATCGCGCGAGGCCGGCTGCGCGAGCGCAGACACTGTGCGCATTGGCATAGAAATGATCGAGACAATTTTTAATTGTCAACAAAGCTGTGATAGTAATATGCAATGTGCTTTGCGATAAACACGGATTTTATGAAATTGGATATGCGATTCGTTTTTTAAGTAATTTGAACTAATTTGTATTTACCACCATCGTGTTAACCCCTCGTGGTAAGCAAAATAATGCTTTTGTTACGAGTAGGGTTTGTACCCGGGTAATCCCGGAACCGAAAGAACCGGGAAAACCCGGGTTTTTTCGACAGCTTAAGAACCGGGTTTTAAAAATTCAAAACCCGGTTCTTTCGGGTTTTGCATATTTATCTAAAAATCTGTTATAGGTATTATGCATGAGTCTTAACAAGAACATTGCGAACGTATAGAGAACCTAAAGCTATCAGATTAGCTACCAATAAAGATTACCTACTTATTGATTTTGTATTTTTTATGAGATATGTAAATATTTTAAGCATTTTTCTTACATTTTTTTAAATCTCTGGCATATTTTTGTTTGCGCTTACGCTGCGACAGGTTATACAGAAGATTGACGAGTATAACTTGCCACTATGCTTGGCGTTCGTAGACTATGAGAAGGCCTTCGATTCGTTCGGGTCTTGGGCAGTGCTTACAGTCTCTTCAGCGGTGCCGTATTGACTATCGGTATATCGAGGTGCTGAAGTGCTTGTACAAAAACGCCACCATGTCGGTCCGAGTACAGGAGCAGAGCACGAGGACGATTCCTCTGCAGTGAGGCGTTAGCGTTAGGCAGGGAGATGTTATATCTCCTAAACTGTTCACCACTGCATTGGAAGACGCTTTCAAACTCCTTGAATGGAAAGGATTCGGCATAAACATTAATGGCGAGTACATCACTCACCTTCCGTTTGCCCACGATACTGATTGTGGTCATGGCAGAATCGTTGTAAGATCTTGGCACAATGCTCAAAGACCTTAATCGAGTTTTCTAACAGGTAGGCCTGAGGATGAATATGGACAAAACAAAGCTTATGTCCAATGTCCATGTTGCGCCCTACCCAGTTTCGGTTGGGAGCTCAATCCTCGAGATTGTTGACGATCCAGCTAGGTAGGTCCAATTTCGAAAAGGGAGTCAATCGTCGAATCCAACTCGGCTAGGCAGCGTTCGGGAAACTACGCAACATCTTTTCATCCAAAATACCTCAGTGCCTGAGGACGAAAGTCTACAACCAATGTGTGTTACCAGTGATGACTTATGGCTCGGAAACGTGGCCTCTCACTATAGGCCTTATACAGAAGCTCAAAGTTGCACAGCGTGCTATGGAGAGGGCTATGCTCGGTGTTTCTTTATGAGATCGAATCAGAAATGAGGAGATCCGTAAATGAACTAAAGTAGCGACTTTAGTTCATTTACGGATCTCCTCATTTCTATGTCAGCGGATTCAGCGGACATAGCCCGACGCGGACGCAGAACTGACGGCCGATGGGGCAGGAAGGTCCTGGAATGGAGGCCGCGTACCGGAAAACGCAGCGTGGAACGTCCACCCACAAGGTGGACCGACGACATCATAAAGGTAGCAGGGAAGCGCTGGACGCAGGCCGCTAGCAATCGATCAACATGGAAAGCATTGGGGTAGGTTTATGTTCAGCAGTGGACGTCCTATTTTTGTGTGAGAGTTGGCAACACTCCTTCTCCTTTGCTTTGCATCTGACAGTCAATATATAAATAGTCAAATATATCGATAAGTTGGATGAAAAAGACTGATTGTGGTACCTCAATTGAAAACTAATTATTTTACTTTTTAATTATTTTTGGGAGTAGAATTTAGTAAAAATAGAAAAATATTGTAAATCATGTTTGTTGATTATTCCTAGTCTATTCAAAGAAGCGTTATTTCAATAAAAAAAACATAATCAAAATATTGTTTTTTTGGAACCGAAAGAACCGAAAAAACCGGGGCTCCCGGTTCTTATGACCACCAGACCCGAAAAACCCGGTTCCTCAAACCAGAACCGATTCTGCATTCCCTAGTTACGAGTGAGTTCACTACAAGATTGTCGCTTTTAAGAAAGAAATATGTAATTTCTTCATGACAAAGGATATTGTTTATTTCTTAATATTTATAAGTTAAACATTTCTCTAGATAAATGAGATATCGTTAGGGTTAATTAGAGTGTACTAACTGACCTCCATCAACAAAAAAACGTTTAACCGCTCATTGTAAGGAATTCAATTAACTGTTGATAGACCATAACTATGCCAAACCTTCTAAGAAATAACACGACCAAATTAACAGTAATCCATCCTACAACCCTTGAATAGGCGGAACTATCGAACGTTTTAATTAAGTTTCGTTCGAATAGGCAATTTCATTTTCATTCTCACGAAGACAGGAGTTGAGTTGATTGGAAGATAAGACAAGCGAGCAGGTGAAATACAAAGCATATACAAGCGAGCAGGTGAAATACAAAGCATATTTGACCTATTTTTTTAATTGCTTGATTTTCATATCAACGTTCGAATAGGCAATTTCATTTTCAGTTACACGAAGACAGGAGTTCGTTTAGTTGATTGGAAGATAAGACGAGCGAGCATAGGCCTAGGATGCGCGCCGCGATAAGCTTTTATCACGCCGTTTTATCGATTTTACGCAAGATACGTTTATCGTCAAAAGCTATCGATAAGATTTTATCACGACGCGCATCCTAGCATGGCACTATTACTTATTCTGTGATCCTAGCCCGGCAGGTGAAATATAAAGCTTAATTTATTATTTGACTTATTTTTTTAATCCTTCTTTTTTACACCGATTGCTGATTTTCAGACAGCTATTTGATGTCCGTCTTGTTACCTACCACTAAAAGGTAATGTACCTACTATATCGTTTATGTTACAAATCAATCTACAACAGTTTATGAACAATACACATAGTTTTTATTTACTTTGAATAAATTATAGTAACAGGTAAATAATACTACGATTTGTGCCATGTGCTCTCTATTATTAACTGCAAGGACTTTACTTTTCCTTTTAACAGATAGATTTTATCTACAACTTACTTATGGAATTATTTCATCGTCGTAATAGAAGAGAGCCCTAATAATAATCGTTTTCCGAGCAAAACCACATCTTTTACTTTTTCCACATCATTTAAGTTTTTTCTCAGCATCTGTAACATCAAAGGGAAATCAAGTACAGCGGCAAGCGGGGACAATCGGCGACCCCAATCCGGGGATCCGTCGCCATTGTCCCCTGGTTCCTCAGGGATGCGGTGTGGATATTCTGGATTATTTTTAGGACAGGGCATTGTGGTTTGAGCTTTGTTGAGAGCTGGCATCCTTCACTGGGTAAGTACGAGAACGTGAGGTATGGTTTTTGATATTGTGAAAACGAATTCGTCCTAACTTAAAACTTATCCGTAGTTGTTTTAGTTACAAACTTCATCTACATGTTCAATTTATACGCAGAGAAAACATAGTTAATGGAAAAAGTTTTGTGACAAACGAGCAATTCGGAAATATTCGTCTGTCGCATGAAATTAGGTAACTTAATGTACTGTTTTCAACTTTCATGGTCACTAACAGGAACAGAGGTAGCAATTTCGTCAATAGTAATTATTAGGTAACTGAATTAAATAACTCGCATGAAGAAAATTGTAGAGACATCTACCTTATATCACATGTTTTTGCAGCGTAGACCTTTTAGGATTTTGCATGCGAATTGGAATTCTGATGCTCGAAAACATGTTTCAGAATAGTGTGGACACCCTACAGCCCGCAAGCCATCGGAGATCACGTCTACCTCAAGGGTTCCTCGCCGCATTGCATTCCGGCGATACACATCGTAATGCATAGAGTTCTTACAAGTTCTATGAGCCCTATTCTCTATTCTGCTGATGAGACAGGAAAAGAACAGAACGCAATGAAAAGCTTTATCAATCGGTAGATTTTCATTAAAACATCTGAAATATAGCTTTCAAATAACGCTATATGCTCTTATTCATAATACCGGAAACAACTTAATAAACATATTTTAAGAGCGTTTACGCCGTTTGGCGCAAAAACAGTACTTTTTCAACTCGTTACAATCATTAACCAGTAATTCTACAAATATGTTATAGGCATAAATAGTTAGGCAATTTCGTCGTCTAAATAGTTGATTGAGAAAATATTGCGATTAGTTTAGCATTTAAGAATTCTATCAAGATAAGTCCACACAGGTTTTGTAAATTTCCACTTTAGCGTCAGTTTACAAGCTGAATTTTTTATAAAAATACTGTAAAAACGATTTAACAAACATTTATATCCTATAGCATAGATCCTTGGGCAAATAGTTAACTGAGAAAATTTTTAGATTTAAGCATTTTACAATAAGAAATCACAAATTAAAAAAACGTGAAATACCCAAAAATCAAAGTGATTTTTTCACCAATATTCTTCCTTTATTCAACACAAAAATAGCTTAATATAATAGAAGAATATCTTATCTAAAATATTCACTTTGAAATTTAAAATAATTCATTGTAATTTTTTTTCTATGAGTATTTGAAAAGTACTATAAAACGCCGCGCACGAATCGTTCAAATTCAGTCCGCCTCGAGGCGTTCCAGAGTGAGGTCACGTCGCTCGGTGCTCTGCTGACATGTGTCACGCGTACGTTGATCTTTGACAGGTAGCTGGACTTTTATAGTGTATCCGCAAAATCTTGGTGGTAGATTTTGCGATCACGTGGTAATTAAAATATTTTATTGTTATTTTTCATTACAGTCTATTTTTAACTACTAATTCTATTTCGGACGTAATGAAAAATAAAATTAAGTTATTTTTAGCGATGAAACGAAAACGAATGACGAAAATTTGGAACAGCAAGTTATGTATGTGTTACGGTCAAAGTGATAAATGTGAAAATTATGAATAATCGCCGGTTATTATGAATAATTACCGCATGATTCGGTAAATGTGATTAATATGAGGTCATTTATGTGTGTATAAAACTAAATAGGCGGCTTAGGGGTGGCCCAAGGGCCACCCCCGCCGCACCTTAACCTATTTTTCACTTTAAATCAAAACATTATGTTATGGGCATCATAGAAAAGTAATATTATGCAAGAAACATATGTATACCTACTAATATTATTTAAGAGGAATAATACTAATAATTTTTTTGCCATAAATAGGTGGTTACAGAATAGTTAATAGGAATGCTCTGCCAGCAGGGTCCCACCTAGTTGTAGGGGGAACATACACAACATATTGCAGTTGGAAAATCTTTGCGGTAGGTACCTCGGATTGTAGTTAGTTGGACAGTGGTCATTTGACGGCCACTTGAATCGTCTCACCCCTAAGCTTTTGGCTACCGCCGGCGCACTAAGCCGGTTGATGCCTAATCTCGGAGGCCCGGCTGCACTGAGTNAAACAACATAAGATAAAGATGACTAGCGTTTCAAATAGTTCCCTGCGTCAGAGTGATGTGTGCCGCAGCGATGCAAAAAGCAAAGAGCTCAGTATAAACACTACCCTCAAAAGGGCAGAACACTGATTTTCAGCTTTTGCTAGAGAACGCATGAAGCGTACAGGTACGGAATGAACCCGCTCGCTTTCGGATAAATATCAATACATTAGTATAAAATATATGATGAGACAAATAATCTTATGGTATAGTGTGCTTACTTTCTGTGAAAGTGTTCTTTCACAGAAAGAAGCAGTGGAAAGGGGGAGCGAGAGGCCTCAGCCGACACTCCGGTTATCCGCCGCCGACACCCTGGGCGCAAGAGGACAGCTTATGGTCTCCAACTGTCCCTTCCTAACAGGCCTCGGTCGCTAGACATGGAGGTGTCTGGTGGCAGCTAAGGACGAATGCTACAGGCAACAGCCAATGGCGATGTCCCGCGTTCCCTCATATCACTCATATGGATGATGGCAGAAACAGTCAGGTTTTTAGTGGGTGTAGGGGCTACCCACCTTCTGGTAGGAAGAACCCCACATAACCCACTAGCTGCCCCCGCAGCAGGTGGGTATGAAATGTTATGCATTTTCCGGATTAAAAAAAATAGTAAACAGGAAAAGTTTGTTTTGAATAGAACCGATTTGAAAAAATCTCTCACCATTAAAATTCAATTTTTTTTCTGCTGAACATAGGCTGTATAAAATATTCTCAAAATAGTATTATTCCTTTGATAATTTACTATTTGATACAGAATTTAACTACGTATTTATTATTGATTAGGACTAATGTATACCATTATTTATAATTATGGAGTCGGTGTTGGAAGATTTGAAGATTTTATAGTTTCTTTGAGCTGTCACTTGACAGCCTGGCACACTTTTACGATGGTGGATCAAAGTATTTTGGTTTGACTATAGAGCGTGAGAACACGCATACAGTCATAATTATTTTAGTGTGAATAAAACTAGCATCGAAATTACCTAAACTTGACATGCCACGCTAGACGTAAACGCTCTTAACTATTGCACTGTTTTATTTCGTTCCTATTTGGCGCTGTCATGATTTGATACGAGTAGAAAGTGACAAAACAGTGCAATTAGTTAAAATATGTAGGTTTATTATGCTGTTTGATTTATAACGAATAAGGGTATTAAACTAATATAGCGACTATGTTATGATTAGATTTTACTTCAGTGAAAAAAAAACAGTCCTTAAAAGTGTGTCTATGGCTTTAATTTCCCAGTAACTCCTCCCTTTATTTTTCCTTCCTCCGACATACAGTCTACGAAGTCTTTACGGTCGACCACGAACAGTCCAGTATGGGTCGGGTCGGAGTACGTGAGGTCCAGATTCGGTCAAGAACTGGGGCGACAAAATCAGTAGCGGGTGAGTGCAAACCGGTAATTTTCAGTGCAAGGTCGAATGCGTTAGCTGGGACGTGCAGGCTGCAAGTTAGTTGGGCGACCCGGCTTCGTGTGGCTACGATGGATCTACCATACTTTATAGCTCACAAATGATAAGGCTGATTTTAATCGTAACTATAACGTTAACCGGTGTTTTTTGTATGCAGTTAGACAGATTTTTGACGTTTTTTTAAAGTTAAAGTAAGATGGTGCAACCCAGCCTAAGTTAACTCTACATGAATGAAGTAAAGTAAAAAAGTTGGGAGAAAATTGATTTTCCTTCGCGTGAAAATGACAGTCAGAGAGTAAAGAATTTTTTAAATATTATTTTTATTCAACTACGAGTTTTATTTTAGATGAATTCAAACCGTAAATTCACATTTAACACGCGATAAAACTAGAATAACTTGAATGCCTTAAACATGACATAAGTAGGCGAATAGCTTTACTTACATGCTAAACACGTGATTTCAAGTGCAACATGGAAAATGTAGATTGAGGTATCGTAACGTTTTCTTAGTTAGTTAGTTTAGATTGACTTCCAAATTACTAAGGCAAACAATATTGGCAAATGATAATAACCAATAAAGCAGAGCATAAAAGCAAAAGAAATAAATAAATAAATAAATAAAAGAACTAACGCCCGTATTTACAAACGACAGCGTTGATTGGAGCTCTGTGATTAAAATCCGTGTATCATCCTGTACGTCCACGCGCACTGTGAGACCTCATAGTAACGTTAGTGAATACGGGCGTAAATTAGCAATTAAGCCTACTGGACTCTCGTCGCAAATCTCTCGACAATACTAGTATTAGGACATACAACATAAGGTTGTAGAGAGAGCAATACGGTCGCGACCAGTACCATTTGGTCTAAAGGCTTCAGTCAACCTGATTGTCCCTCAAGAAAGATGATCCAAGGATTAGTAGGGCGCGTTAAGCCGGCATTTCGTACATGAGCGATGCGAGAGCTGCTTTAGTTTTGCTTTTTAGTTTATCAATTGTGACAAGAGATTATCACTACACTATAAGCTGGCGTAGGGGTTTCTTGTTACGTCGTTGAGACCTAGGTACCTTACGGTATTTTATTCGAAGCATTTTCATTTAAGAAAATCATTGGGGAAAAGCCTTTATCCAGCAGTGGCGGATTTTTCCCGAAAAACAAGCAAGTGTAGGATTCTTACTGCAAAGCAATTGCAAAGCAGCTTGTTTTTAAAAAAGAAAGAGCAAATGAAATTGAGTTCCATACATACTTCGAAGGACAGTCTATAGAAATCGATATGTTACGGTTAATGTGATAAATTGAAAATTATTAATAACTAGCTTTCCGCCCGCGGCTTCGCCCGCGTGGAATTTTGTCTGTCACAGAAAAACTTTATCGCGCGCGTCCCTGTTTCAAAAACCGGGATAAAAACTATCCTATGTTCTTTCCCGGGACTCAAACTATCTCTATGCCAAATTTCATCAAAATCGGTTGCGAGGTTTAAGCGGGAAAGCGTAACAGACAGACAGACAGACAGACAGACAGACAGACAGAGTTACTTTCGCATTTATAATATTAGTTGGGATAACCGGTTATTATGAATAATTCCCGACAGTCGCGGTGAAAGTGATAAATTAATCACATTTAACAGTGATTATTTAATAATTCAACCTTAGTACTAACAAATTTCATAAAAGAGAACAACATCTTGTGTACGTGCTCGTGTACAGCCAAACTTTTGAACGTTTTGATATCATATATTAATATAATTTGGCATAATGAGTTTGGAATGTTTTTTGCATAATATTACTTTTCCATGATGCCTATAACATAATGTTTTGATTTAAAGTGAAAAATAGGTTAAGGTGCGGCGGGGGGGGGCCCTGGGGCCCCCCCTAAGCCGCCTATTTAGTTTTATACACACATAAATGACCTCATATTAATCACATTTACCAAATCATGAGGTAATTATTCATAATAACCGGCGATTATTCATAATTTTCACATTTATCACTTTGACCGTAACAGATACACAGACAGGTAATATGGACATAGCCTTATAGCTATCGAAATTATCGCGCCAAATATGCCTGCATAGTTTTTTCTTCAGGTCAAAGCGGGCCACGAACAGCCAACTGATTATGCAACGCTATTGTGTAGGTAAGTAGATTTCATTATTAAAATTAACAATATACTTTTTGAAAATCCACGGTACCGAATAGAGCACATCGCGCTAAATACTGTAGCGTCATAAGTAGATGTATTAAGTGCGATTTTATAATAAAAATGTATAGTCCAATGTGCTCTTGGTCTTGAGTTCTTGACTGTACCTTTAAAGTTTTTGTGTGAACTCAAGCATGCTATTTTGTCACTTCATGACAATGATAAGATTTGAGTAATTAATAATAGGTGGGAACATCAGTTTGATGGCTTCAAAGTTAGCGTAATACGATATTAATGGCATTGTACAGAAGTACAGACTAATAGAATCGGCGTTAGTTTTAAAGGTTCTGTATACTATAGATAGTCATCGTCAAATACTTAGTTCGTCACTCCCAAAGTAGCCAAAAAGTTCGCAACACGTCTTTGTTATAATGTAACTAGCGGCCGCCCGCGACTTCGTACGCGTGGATCCTGTTTTACCCCCTTTTCCCGAATTTTCTTTGCTATAAACCTTACGGAGCCCGAGACCTTTCCAACGAATGCAAAACCGTGGAAATCGGTTCGTGCGTTCTGGAGTTATAGCGTCAGGGAGGAAAACCCGACTTATTTTTATATAGTACCTAGATTAGGTTGTGGTGTCAACTTTTTGACCACTTTGGGTGTCACGAACTATTTGACGCTGACTGTACAACTTTTATTGCGCGCGCGCGTGTTTTATAAAAAAAATGATAGGGCTTATGGCGATTGAGTTAAAAATAGTTTTGCTAACTTTTAACTAGTTAGTTTTTGGATGTATTCTAATTTGGCGCTACGACGCGATTAGTGAAGGGACTTAAAATTTAAATTAATTAATAATCATAACAAGTGTGATTGCGTAAATTATTTTCAGAACTTAAATAGTCGAGAACTTGTCAAAGATATTGTGTAATCCTTTATCTGGATTTAACAGTAAGATATTTGTTATTGTTTGGGTAATAATAACATAGTCTAATTTAAAATATATGGAGAAACTAGAATAAAATGAGAACTTGTTAGCCACAAGCCAGTGTAGGCCAAACCACAGACATTTGATATTATTACTTGCAAAAATGATCTAAACATAGAGTAGGTCAATGAACTTTACAGTGGGGTCAAATATTCTTATTGGAATGTAATAAAAAGACTTATTTATTTTATTATGAGCACCAGACAAATAAAAGATGTTCTGTTCATAACTTCAGACAAATAAAAAATATTTTTTGTAGAGGAGTCTGGGGAATTATGGTCATCTGAGTAGAGTTTCAGTTTCATCCTTAAAGTTATTATTATTAGTTCATAATAGTTTAATAAACATAAAAAATAGGCCTACAATTAAGATTTTTGCTTAGAAGAGATGCATCAATATATTTTTCACAAGGAAAAGTTGTGGTTTCAATTCCCTCCAGAGGAAAATGTAATTTTCCAATTAGATTAATATTGGAATAAATACAAAAGTTAATTAAACTATTAAATTAAATGAAACTCACCAATATTTCATGGTGCGTGTGATTGCCTCGGTGCACCCACTGGACGTTGGAGGCCGGCAGGACCTGCAGCCCGCCGCAGGGGATCGTCACGTTCGTGCCTTTGTCTGCCGCCACCTCCCTGATGTCCACCTCCTCGGCCAGGGTCCAGTGGAAAACTACACCACAACAACAACAAATTTATCTAGCTATACCTTGAATTTTTAATCATCAAAACAACTCGTAATTACCTTTGATTCCAAGGCAGAACACGGGCAGGATTATACGCTCGAGGAACATCCTACTTTTTCTACATTTAGACACTTGGCAAAAATATTTGAGCACTATCTAATGTAAAGTAAAAAAGATTTATTCCTATCTAATCGTTAACATCACACAAAATTAATTAAACGACGGAAGGCGAAAATATAGGAAATAAATCTCACAACAAACGTCCGCACTTCATTGATGAAAGTCATAGACTAAAAAAATAATGAATGAATGTCATTAAAAATGTTGCCATGAAAAAAGTAAAAATCGTACACAACGTAAAGCTAGCATACATGATAAGATATGAGCTCTTACAACGACGACCTTCAATGTAAATCAAGCTTTTGAGATTGAGATTTATAGTAAACGCAATGTGAATCCAATGTTTGATTTGTGAAATTATAGCCTGACCAGGAACATAAAAACCCTGGCATAGAGGCGCTTCAATTGCATTTGATAGTGCAACACTGGGTACAGTCGTACCTGTATTAAATTAATAGGCTAACTTTATGTATCAGGATTCAGGATTATAGGCTTATTTAATATTTTCATAAATTAACAAAAACGTATTATATTATAGGTAAACTGGTTTAAATAAATTAAATGAAACCATCAATCGAGCAAGTAGGATTTTATTATTATTCATCAATAATCAAATTCTGAACTTGAATATTCAACTACAATGTCTGCTCATGAACGCTTCAAGCTCGGTACTTCTTTCCCAATTCCATAAAATTCAATACTTACAAAGTGACAAAAAACTTTAAAATAGGT